>NW_026695241.1:3000000-3575000 GCF_021218885.2 Marmota monax | reverse complement strand
CAGCCTCTCTGCTCCCCTGGCTGGTGGCTGGGTGTCCCTGACGCCCAGGGTGAGGGCTCTGGACCCCTCCATCTGTGGCTCTAACCTGGGGCCCGGGCTCCCTGGACCACTGGCCCCTCTGACCTGTTTATTCTGCCCTGTGTTCTGGGCACAGAGCCCAGCCTGGTGACCGCGTGGCTGCTCATCATCAAGAGCAGTGTTCTCAGGCTGGACTCCTGCGGGGGCACTTCAGTAACCTAATCCATTATTAATAATTGTCTCCATCGTTCCTGTGCCTGATTAGGAAAGAGAAGGATGAATTGGGCCTGTCTCTCAGGCGGGGGCAGCCACGGCTCTTCCCCATGCGAGGGAAAGACGAGCGGAGGCCGGAGCAGGCGTCCACAGCAGTGGGGGGCAGCTGGCGGGACTCATTAGGCTCCTGATGGCAGCTGAGGACCCTAGTTCTTCCCCCACACAGCCCTCCTTGTCAGGCTCCTGAAGGCAAGGACTCGTCACTCCTTACTAGTGCAGTGTGACCTTGGTTCCTTACCCTGGGTCTCCTCCCCAGAGCCGCTAGGTCTGCCGCGCCCACCAGAGGCCCAGCTGCACCAAAGTCCCCCACTCGCCAGCTTCAGGACAGTGCAGCGCTGTCCAGAAGTGACACTATGGGGCCACTCTAGAAAGCTCCGGGTGACACGGAAGAGCCTTCTAGGTGCCATGAACCATGCTACTTATTGGGGACCGGACCCTGCCCTCAGGACAATCATGATCTCCTGGAGAATGGACACGAATTAGATTATCACCAAGTAATGCAGACAGTGATTCCTGTGTCACCGAGACACCTAACTGTGCATGGGCCTCAAGTACTAAAAAGATTGTAAAACTAAAAACAACAACGTCCTGACAGGGGAGCCAACCAGAGCTGCTAAGATCATGAGCTCATTTCTGCTTGTGAGAGGCTCATGCCCTGAAGGTGGGAAAGTGCCCCTGGGGCATGCATGAAACGCCCAGCAGGGTCCCTGCACCTCTGGGACACCCAAGAGATATTGGGTGACTTTCTCTCCTTCAAGAGAGCTCTTAGGCAATGATGGGGGTCTTGGGAATGCCCAGCCTGGTAGAATCGGCTGTGTCTAAACAGTTGTAACTCTTTGAGGTCAACTGGACCAGTGGTTGACAAACTCTGGCCCAAAGCCAAGTCTGACCCACTACCTGTTGTTTTATCGGAACACAGACCTGCCCTTACATACTGTCTCTGACCGCTCTTGTGCTGCAGTGGCTGGTCCAGTAGTTAGTGACGGACACTGTGTGGTCTGCAGAGTTTGACATACTTACTATCTGGCCTTTTACAAAAATTCTTTCTGCCTAAACCAGAAGGGCTCTTGCTTAAGATTCAAGGCAAACTGGAATCTTAAGCTTGGTTGAGTGGGCTGAGAGTCCACTGAAATTACACCCCAAGTTTGTATTTTGCAAAAAATATTCCATTCCTTCTCTCCCTCTGGTTTATTTTTTGAAGGGCCCTTTACTCCAAATGTCATGCCAACATCCTGGTGGGAGTCTCAAGGAACATGGCACGGGGCTCCATCCTGTCTTGGAGTTTTAGCAGTGATAACATGGTGAGAGAGCAAAGATGGCAGACAGACAGACAGACAGATAAAGTTTAGATCCTGACTCCGCACACCACACCCAGACAAAGCCCTCTAGGGTCAGCAGCCTTGGCCTCCCATCTGTCAAAGGGGCAGCAGTCTTTCCCAGAAGGGTGGTGGGAGCTGCTTCCCAGCTGCGGGCCAGGATGCAGGGGACTGTGCTCTGAGTGCAGAAAAGTGTCACCCGAAGATGGTGTCACCCCTTTTCCTGGCACTTGCAGCCCTTCTTAGAGACGCTGTGCTGAGGCTGTAGAGAGGTCAAGTTCAGGGTGGGGGAGCCTGAGCATTGACTCCCTGGCACCAACGGTGCCAAGTGTGAATCCAGCCCTGCCACTGGCTGGGGACAGCCCTGAGGCTGAAGCGCTTTTTAGGATGTGGCCTGCCATGGTGCTCTCTCTGCCTGTTCCTCCTCCCTTGGCCTCAGGTCTCCTCTGGAGACCTGCTTTAAAAATCCTCATGCCAGAGTCCAAGGACAAGTTCTAGGTCAGGAACTCACCACGAGGTCATCAACATGTGGAATGCTCCGGTGCCTTCATAAAGCATCCAACCAAGACAGGGTTCCACCCCAGCGAGATGCGTGGGACCCTCTGTGTTCCAATTTCTTTCTAGAACCACCCTTTGCTAGTTCTCTGGACAGAGCCCAAGTCCTGTTTAAAAGGTCCCTGTTGGGTGAGGCTAAGACCCACCTCAGGCTGAGAAAAAATTGCTACTGCTCATTTGGACTTGCTTAAAGAAATTAAAAGAAAAAAAGGGGTGGGGAAGAAACCTTACATGTCTATGGCTCTGGGACAAAAAACCACAATATTAAAGAGAAAAGTATCCACACTGATGGCCCAGAGGTAACTGTCCAGCCAGTAGCCACCAACCACTTAAATGTGCTGACTTAGATTTAAATTAACTGAAATTCAATAAAGTTAAAAATTCAATCCCCCAGTTACACTGACTGTATTTTAAGTGCTCAGCAGCCACATGGAGCGGATAGTTGCCACAGTGGTCATTGCCATCACTGCAGAGGGTTGATTGAGGGCGTGGGGCCAGAGCACAGGAGGGGGCACTCTCTGTTCCCTGTTCTAAAATGGCGCAACGGCTCCTTCTCTTGTCCCATGGAAAGCAAACCAAGATAGCCACACAAAGGCCACGCGTGCTGTCTGTTGTCACAGCATGAGCTTCTCACTCTGTCTCTGACTCTTAGATTCCTTCCTGCAAGAGCGGGCAAGGCAGGAATGACTATCATTTTACAGGTAAGGAAACTGGGGGCTCCTCGGGGTCAGAAAAGACAAGTCACAGAGCCCTGAGGAAAGTGACAGAGTCACAGCTTCTGGGTGGCTGCCCTGGGACAATGAGAACCACAGGGGAGGCCCTTCCTCACAGGTCAGCCCTGGTGAGCTGGGAGAGGGCCAGGGCACCTTCTAACACTCACAGCCTGGTGTGTGGAATCCCTGGGCCTAAACAGTGGTCTCTGTGTTTCTGAGACACTCACAAAGCGCAGGGCTGCCCGGGGCCTACCTTCCATGATGGGCAGATGTGCCACTGTGTGTGCCAGGCCCGGGACCGCGAGAATCCTACTACTGCCATATCCACGGAAAACTAACGACTGTGTCACTGGCCTCTCCAAGGCCGGGGATGCCGAGACTGGGCAGAAGGCCCCACCTGGCAATCAGCCCCGCCTGGGAACTTCATCCTCTCTCAGACAAGCACCTCGGTTTAAAGATGAAGGTGGCATAACCTGGGTGCTGGCATTGCCACTGAAACTCTATGAGCCTTGCAAGTCACTTCATCTCTCTGGACCCCGGTAGCCTATCTGCCCGATGGGAGTGGTGACCTTGGCCTAGGACAGGGCCCTCCACCCTGCTACTCTGACATTTGTCATTGTGGCAGGGGACCGTCCTGTGACCTGTCAGATGTTTGGCAGCAATGCTGGCCTTGCCCACTAGATGACAATGACACTTCATTCCCACTTGTGATGGCCAAATGTCCCCTGGGAACTAACCCACCCCTGGGGAGACCCACGGGACTGGACCATCTCCAGGGCTTGTCGTGGCTCCTGTTCTGGGTATAGAGACCAGTGCGTCCCACATGGGCGCAGCCAGCAGGACAGACCTCCCCGGCCAATCGAAGGAGTCAAACTTGTGGCCTTCCAGCTGTGACATTCTGAGACTCCAAGCCAATTGCCTTCAGAATGACCCCTGGCTACGGAGAGGCTGCGCAGCGGAACTGTCCGTAACAGGGTCCAAGAAGAAGCCGAGGCATTATTTCCAAGGCCTCCACAATCTTCTCTGCCAAGGCAGAAGACAATGCGCCCTTGCCACCCACAGTCCAGCTCATTCTACACCCGAGGACAAGGCCCCCATTCACTCAGGGCAGAGGTGGAGGGGCTGAGGCTGGGAAACAGTGGCCTCTGGCCTTTTCTGGTTGCCGATCCATCAGGAGGGTGACAGAGAAGCTGGGGAGCAGGGGACAAGTGCTGCTCATGTTGCCTTGCTTTCCCCCAGTGGAAGAGGGGGGCATAAACCCAGGGGTGCGCCTCGCCTCCCAGCCCACCTGGCGGACACTTGCCAGCCTTCCCAGGTGGAAGGCCCAACCGCAGGGCTTCTTTGAGGCTGCCGGAGTGCAAGCCTCGCTGGACTGGAGAGGACCCTGCCACCTTCCAAATAGCACCATCCCCAACGGCCGGAAGGGAGCTATTCCTGCCAGGCAGCTCCAAGTCGGGGTGCACAGGCCAAACCCCAGGATACGCTGAATGCCCTAACATGAACTAGGAGCAATTTTCCCGTTGTGAAAAGGTGCTATGACCACGATTTATACAAAGTCTCCGCCATGACTGCTTATGTTCATGTAAAATGCCACTGCAGAGACATGCCAGGCTGTCCCTGAGCCGGTTCTGGGATTTGCTGGTCATTTACTGGCAGATAAGGAAACACCTAAGGTTTCAGAAACTTTTGTGGAGGAAAAGAATTATATTAATAAAGTTCAAGGCCAGGCACGGTGGCCCATGAGTATGATCCCAGGAACTCAGGAAGCTGAGGCAGGAGGATCACAGGTTTGATGCCAGCCTCAGTAACTTAGTGAGACCTTGTTATTAAAAAAAAAAGAATTAAAAAGTTCAATTTGCTTAATAAAAACATAATGGTAGCAGGTGCCCCTTGGCAGGTGCCTGCACATCACCTGACTGAAGTCTCCTGATCCATCAGGAGATGTGCATGTCATTGTCCTCATTTACAGGAGTGAAAACAAGTCCCATGAGGAGAGGTCAGTGGCGGAGCCTGAATTCCAGGCAACCTGACCCCAGTGTCCCTCTTCCTTCTACCACAGCCTATTACAAGTCAAGCAGAGACCACGGTCCTTGGATTTGGGCAGCAGGTGCCTTGGTCCAGCTTGAAGAACAGATTTTATCATCAGCCCGGGGGCCTTGATGTGAGAAGAGCCCCTAACCACAGTCCCGGCCCCTCCAGCCTCTCCCCAGGGCAGAGGGCAGGGTTTTGAAGGTTTGTGAGCCAGACCTGGGGTGAAGGGCCTCATCCACTCATAGCTTGCTCCCCAGAAATGAAATGAATAAGATTCTCAGCAAGGGAGAAATAGGGGGTGCTGGGTCATGTCATTTTCAGGAGGAATGCTCCCCCTTTAATTCCTGAGAGTCGAGAGCTCCCCAAGTACCACGTGCCCAAATCCAATGGCTTTGTGCTCCTGAAGAACCCAGCCACTGCCATCTGCTCTTTATTTTCCATGACAGCTGGGCACACAGGCCACCCAAATCAAGTGCTCCATCATTTTCCTTTGACAGGAACATTACTGGGGCCTCAGAGGTGAGACTGCCTCAGATAGACAGACAGGGTGACACTTCAGAAATCAGCAGTGTCCACCTGCTTTAGAGAACCAGAGTGACCAGGACCAGACATCACAGCCAAAGCCCTGGCGAGGCACTCACTGCCTGCTCTGATCTCGGCCCCCTCACTAGGAAATGGGGTGAGGCCTCTAAAGAAAGCCTTTTGGTGCTGACGTTCCACAATTCCAGAACCGTAAACCAGGACCAAGACCTAGATAGAAGTTCTAGAAACACCCAGAAACTAGGTGGAAAGGAATTGAAGGCTTGAGGTTCGGTTATCCTCCCCAGAGGCCACCACTACAGAAACCCTGAACTCTCCAGCTCCTTTCACTGACCAGTGTTTCTAGAATCTTCCAGATCAGGCAGACAACCCGTTTGAGAGTCTAAGCATGTATATTTTCCAAGTGAGAGCGCTCCATGTGTACTGGGATTCCGTCACTCGTGAGCTATAATGTGTGTTTCTCATAACGTGTTTCAGCAGTGCCTTCAAATCAGGGTGAGTACAGCTGCCTTCTTTATTTAGAGCTGAAGGTAGGGTCACTCTGGATGTGCCACAATTCATCTAGCCACTCAGGAAGGGCTATTTTTCAGACGTAGGACCTCAGCCTTTTACAGGTGATTTCCTAATGCAAAAGGAAGTTGGGCACCAAGATGAATCTGGTAGCAACCTGAGCCAAGCAGAAGCGGAGCCGCAGGTGCTCCTGAGGAATGTCACCTATAACCTGAGGTCCACCCCTACACGGGGCTGCTTCCCTAAAATCCAGGGTTCCAATGTCCCAGCATAGCCAACCTGAACCCCAAGTCTCTGACAGGCACCGGGAACTTTTCCAGAACTGCTGTTGGATGGAGATGTGGGAAACCAGACATGATGGGCTTCCCTGGCCTTGGCTCTTGTCCCAAATCCACCCTGGGGCCACTTGGGCTCCCCTTCCCACCAGCCAACCACAGGAAATGAGGTCTGGGCCTTTGCCCCCAACATCCTGGAGAGGTGTAGCAGGGCCCAAGCACGCCGGAGAGCACGGCCCCCAGTGTCCTGCTCGTCCCTCCCCAGTCACCCAAGCAGCCTTTTCTTTCCTTTCCTCTCTGCTGACCCCACACTGTTCCCCTGGTGACCTTTAGGAACTCTGCTGAGCCTCTGCTCCTACATGCAATGGCAGCACCCTGAGATGCTGGTTCTTTCAAAAGAATAGAAAAATCGGGATTTTAAAATATGGAGTATCTTTGATGGTTAGGTACCATTTCCCCTCCCTCTCCCTCCCTCCCCCTCATTGGATGTGGCCTGTTGGCCCATGACTGTCCTTCCCAGTATGGCTGGCATTCGGCATTCTTGTACTTCCTAGGGGCAGTGATCTGGGCTGCAGCCTCCGTGACAGATGGACTTCAATCTGTCTCTTGGGGAACAAAGAGGGAGACGAAGCTGTGACCCCCAAGCACAGTAAGAAAAACAAGGGCCGCGTTCTCAGCACCAAGCCTGTATCTGCTGCTCCCTGGCTGCCCTCAGCTCTCCTTAGCCAAGGGTGAGCGGGTCCAAAG
Source organism: Marmota monax (assembly GCF_021218885.2). Taxonomy (NCBI): domain Eukaryota; kingdom Metazoa; phylum Chordata; class Mammalia; order Rodentia; family Sciuridae; genus Marmota; species Marmota monax. The sequence goes on along the minus strand of NW_026695241.1, from coordinate 3,568,022 downwards.
GTCCACGGTGGCTGCCCCTGGCCGCTTGTTCTCCTTCCCCCAAGCCAGGCCCATGGCTTCCAGTACCCGCCGGTGGCCGACTCCCACACTCCCAGCTTCAGCCCCAACAAGTCCCCAGTCCGACTGTGACTCAGCACCTCCACTTGGCAACTTCTGAGTTCACACGTCCAAACTGGAGTCTTCATTTTTCACCCCTCAAGCTCCTCCTCCCCCAGTTACCCACTCGCCTGGGTGGGAGTCCTCCCTGAAAACCCCTCCGCAGTCCTCCCTCCATGCCATCCACCAGTGGGGACCGCAGCCAGTGGATGCCAGTTGTCCTCCTCCACACCAGCCTCCTCTCCGTGTTCCCCGCCATCCTCCACCTCGCAGCCTGAATCAGACACCCGCACCCCGCTCAACCTCCTTCAAAGGCTTCTTGCCAAAGGAAGCGTCAACCCAGTCTTTTGATCCCGGCCTTGGTTAAACGCTGCTCCCATTTTAGTCACTCAGGTTCGAACCCTCGGAGGGAAGAATCTGGAAACTTTCTGAGCAGCGTTGGAAATTCCAGAGCCGGCACACACAGGGAGGATGGATGGCTTATGGGTTTGTGGTTAGAGTAAAGGAAGGAAGGAAGGAAGGAAGGAATTAGTGCCGTTACTTAATGGCTGCACCTCAGAGGCAGCAGCAGTTAATACCTGTCGGCAGCCTCCGCCACCCCGGGCCCCCTCCGCTCCTCTCCCACAGAACCTTGAGCCCCTGGGTGGAGCCGCCAGAGCTGGTTAATCCCACAGGGCTTAAGGGGCCAGAGAAAGCATCTTAGAGTTGGATGCGGAGATAAACTGCTTTTCTGGTTATAAAGCCCAGAATGTTCTCAGAGATGAGAAGAAAATCCTTTGTGTATTTCTGGCTGTGAAGGAATCCAGTTCTGGCCTGGCCCGGGGAGGGGGCGTGGGGAGGGGGCTCTGCTCGGCAGTGTGTCTGTGTCTGAGGCCTGACGGGGACCAGCGAGCCTCTGTGTGGGTTGTCTGAGCTTTCCCCGAGTCTCTGAGGTGAGCTGGGCACTTCAGGACATTCGGGCAGGGAGGAGGAAACATTCAGAAATTTCTAAAGCAGTCAGACGGATTGGGTCGGTCTTCAGGCATGGCCCACCTTGGGGCCAAGAACCTGAAGAGAACTTTGTGCTCAGTGGAGATCCTCCTCACAGCGTCACTAAATCATGACACTCGTCCGAACCCCAGGCAGGTTCCGCCCCTGGGGAACCAGCCAAAGACAGACCATCAACAGAAATCAGGGCAAACATAGTTTTAAGAACATGGCCCAATACAAGTACCTGGCCCCACAGGACGATTTAACAGTTCAATCTGAAATAATATTCACCAGCAGAGTACAACAAGAATCGGATGAAGGACACAGCCTGTCCTCCAGCCATGCACGGTGTCCAGGACCACAACTAGGGTGTCCTTGGGTCAGTTCAATGTGCCACAGATTTCCCAAGTACCCATGAGAAGACCCCAGGTGACAGCTTTGTGGGTGGACTCAAGGGACACTCATTTCCAGGTGTCCTTCCCTTCAAGTCAGGGGGGTCACCAAAAGCGGAAGGAGACCCCCAGTGACGCTGACAGCAGCTCTGAAGACCTGAGACGGATGGCGCGTGTTACATCTCCCTGCTGTGGGCAACCGTAGGCCCTGGGGACGTGGTTCATAAATTAATCTGGATTAGCCCAAGAGTGAAAGAGAACCATCAGAAGAGACAGCCCCTTCTTCCCACAGTCGCAACGCAGGTGGCTGTTTTCCAAAAATGGAAAGAGCCACCTCTGCACAGGGTACCCCGTTAGGACTTGAAATCGCTGCTTGGGAAGAAGGCTCAGTGGCTAAGCAGCACCTCTGCAGGGTCCCTCTAGCACAGGAGGACGGGGGCAGGTCATTGACCACCACAGGCCAGGGGCACCCACCCTCAACCCAAGTACCAGCAAACGGACACCCCGTCTCCAAATACACCCCTGACTGAGAACCAGGTGGAGTAACAGTCACTTAAGGTGAGAGAGGGAAGGGCGAGAGAGGAGCACTGGCTGGGGACGCAGGCGAGCCTGGGCCAGGAGCATGAGGAGCGGGGTGACGGGAGGAGCTCACAAATCCAGCGCTCCTGAGGGTCACGATGCCGACGTTCAGACCCAGAGGAGGCAGAGGTGTCCTTGGCAGAGACCACCTGGTGCTCAAACCCTGCTCTGGGCTTGGCATAGTCTAGAAGCTTCCTGGACAGCCTGGCCTGGGACACTCGAGCCTCCACTGAGTCCCTCCTCCAGAGGCCATGGGGCTGTACAGATGCCACCGCCAGGCCACGGCGGGTCCCCACAAGCTCCGGGAAGGCCCTTGATGCAGGGCCAGCAAGCACCATTCCCACGCGCAGCCCGGCCATATTTAGAGAAAGGAACAGGATGGAGAGGTGGCATGAATCGAGTCCCCATAAACCAGGTCGTGGAGGGAATGAAACACGGCCAACGTCTTGGCACCATCTTAGAAAGAGACGGCTGCCTCCGTGAGCAACCCGACAGAGATGCTCGGCCCCCCTTCTGGCCGTGAGATGAATGGTCTCCGTGCACCCCACAGCCGGGTGGCTCCTCCAGCTGCATCTGGGAACTGTCACCTCTTTCCCTGAGTCACTGTCCCAGTCCAACCCCCCTCTTCTGTCACTTGGACAGCACTGTAGCTACGCGCTGGCCTCCCCCACAGCCCCTCACCCCCCAACCCACTCACGGCCAATGACTGTCCTAAAGAGCAAACCCATCAGTGTCACTCCCAAGGCTTTCCGCAGCAGCACTCGAAGGAAGTGTCTCTGTGCTGTGTAACTTATGGTTCACCAGCCTCGTGACCCCTTTCAGGCAGCCCTCTCCCCATCACAGTGCCCGGCAGGGTCCTCTTTGGGTTTCTTGAACCTGTCGGTTGCTCCCGCCCCAGGGCCTCTGTGTGCAGTTCCATCAGCCTGGAACGTTCTCCCCGGTACTGACAGGGCAGGTTCTTCTCTCCCTTCAAAGTCCAGCCGGAGAGGCTTCCCCGGCCTCTGTCCAGCACTCAGGACCTCCCCTCTTAGAGTCTTCATTTGGGGCCTGGAATCACCCCTATAGCCCCAGATCCCCCTGACTGCAGTGCCTGGCCCAGAGTCCGTGTCCCTAGGTGTCTGTCGAGTGGCTGAGTAAGACCTTGAACACCTGCAGTGTCTCCCCCGGGGACACCGGCTTCCTGCTCCATCTGGTTTGCGACTGGGAAACTTAGAGGGCGTCTGGGCTGGGACTATTCTGCTCCTTCATTGATCACTCTTACCACAATTCTTAGGGACACTCCAAATCCCTTCTCTTGTCCACAGAAAAAACCTCCCTTGATGGTCAGATGGGCTCCCATCTGGGCCAGGGCCTGGGCACTGGTATTGAGGTCTGAGAGGCCACTCTGAGGGCGCCTGTCCTGGGGTCCTGGGGTGCAGACAGGGCACCCACTCCCGGCCACTCCCAGAAGCATTAGCGTGACACAAGCTCACCACCTCCCACACAGGGGTGCGTTCATTCCCCCTTTACTACCGCAGCACCATGGACAGGCTGCCTAGTTCAGGCCTGGCTGGGATCGGAGAGAAGGCTCCGACTGGCTGGCTGGGAGGTGACACCAGATGGCTGTGTCCTGCCTCAGCACCGCCCCTGCCCCAGGCCATGCTGGGCAACAGCCACTGTCACGGCTTGGGCCCCGGCCATGCTCTCTGTTCCCATCCTGCCCCCCACTCACCTGGGACGCCACCCATCAGAAGGGCAGCAGGCTCCTCTCTGGTGCTGCCTGGTCCCAGAGGCCTCTCCCCTGTCACGGAGCTGGTGTCCCTGCTTCCGCCCCAACGCCCACTCTAGTCCCCACACAGTAGCCAGGGATATTCTGTTGGGAGCACTTCCGATGGTGACGCCCCTGGGCTCCGTGGCTACCCGTGCCCCCTTCACACTGGCTAACGAGCCCCTGGCCAGCGGGGGACCAGCACCTCCATCTCACCTCCCGCCTGGCTGTGGCCACGCTGGCCTCTGCTGCTCCTCACCCAGCCGGTGGTCTCTGGTGGCTTTGGTGCCTGCCTCCCTCACCCTTAGGGCCAGCTCAGACCCCCGTCCTCTGCTCACGACCCCCAGCTGATGCTGACCCACGGCACCCCCAAGGTGAGGCGGCAGTTCTGGAACTCTGGGCCTCCACTATCACAGCATCCTCCTCACCACAGCTGGTCACCTTGTCACCGTCACCTGAGCCCTTCCCTTCCTGACAGTGGCCTGCCACTGAGCCCTGGGGGTCCTCAAGTCCTGCTCCCAGCACGGTCTGGCCGGGCAGGGGAACTGTGCCCTGGTCCAGCCTCTTCGCGCTCCCCGCCTCAGCTGCCCCCAGCAGTGCTCACTACAGAGGGCTTAGCCTGCGGGGTCTCCACTCAGACCTGCCGAGCTGTGCCCTGCCTGGGACGAAGAGCTCCCCCCCCCCGTCCCTAAGGATTCCTGTCCTGTCCTTCCAGCGCACAGCCTGGGACAGGCCGGGCTCCCTTTGCCCAGGTGCACCCGCCAGGTGCGCTCCCTCCCCTGGGGAACCCTCCTCCCGCCTCAGCTGAGCATTCTCATGAGCTCCCTGGTCCTCTCCCCTGGGTCATCCTCGGTGACCACATGCAGTACTTGGCACACCTGCGGCCCCATAAATATTGGCTGAGGATACATGTCTGTCCCCCCCAGGCCTCCTGCGCTTCCCGTGATGGACAGCTCCCAATCTACCTATTAGGGATCCCTCTGACAGGACGCCTACTTCAACCCTCTCCTACAGACGGGCAGAGGAGGGAGAGGATCACTTTCCTTGTAAGTGTTTGCCGCTTTCCTGGGGACATTTTGGGCAGGAAACGGCAAGGGTGAATCACAGCAGAAGAAGGTGACAGCCTGTGGCAGCTGCTTCTGGTGTCCTTCCAGGACATGTTGCTTCTGTGCCCTGGGAAGAGTCACTCCTCACTCCTGGGCTGTGATCGGTGGGCGGTGGCACAACCACCCCAGCAGCCCTCACCTCCAGGCACAGTCCCCAGTGGTGCCAAGCGCCAGGTGCCCCTGAGCTTGACCTCGACTTATTGGTCAGACTGACCGCCTTGTCTTGGACACGAGTGAATCTTGAAGCCATGTTGAAGAGCTAACGTGACAGGGTTCTCCCCGTGCCGTGCACTGTTCTAAGCCTCACAGCAGCCCCATCAGGAACAGTGCCACAGGAGAGGAAGGCTCTTTCCCACGGCCACGCAGTCACGGCAGGCCACCTGTCCCAAACCTCTCCAATCTGGGATTCCCAGGCAGGTCCTAGGCTGCTGACTCAGTGTCACGGGACGGATTTGAAGCCTGTGAGTGAAAGTGTTCTTGCTTCAAACGACCTCTGTTCAGACATTGTCTTCCCATCTCAGTGATCCACTGCTTCAGGGAGACTGAGTCGACTCAGCACCCAGACACCCAACTGCAGCACCCCGTTCCCAGGACCCCCGTGCTGTGTCCCTCTGCCCTCTGCAAAGGCCAGATGAAAGTTCTCTTCCCCCAAAAGCTCTCTCCCCAGGTGTTTTAATAGATGTCATCTAATTTGCCTTCATTTATAACATAAAATGAATGTCGTGATATAAACAAGAACCCACATGAAGCCAGGGTGACAACGAGACCCCTGGGCTGCACGGTTCCCTGATGGCTTCCTGCAAGCAGGCAAGACGGAGCCAGGCCACCTTCACCCCACGGTGACCACAGAGGAGTGGCTTTCCACAGGACGCTCATCTGTTCTCGACCCTAGGGTAGAAAGGCGACGCTTCCTTGTAACTGAGTCCAAGTGAGACAGACTAGTCCCCAAGACACCCCACCTAAGACGGGGAGCATGTCTGCCAAGCGCGGGTGACAGCAGAGTCAGAGGAATAGACCTCCAGACACCAACAACCCGGATCGGGGTCCCAGAGAGTTCACTTGGGGTGACCTTGGGAAAGCCACGTGGCCCTTCTGAGTGGTCTCAAGGTCAGGTTTTCCGGGAAGTGGGTGATCTGGTGATGCGATGGTGGGGAGCTAGTCTCTTGACCCCCAGGTGCCCGCATCAGGTGATAACAAAGAATCCCCGATGCACACCCAGGCCACCCTCTCTCCCACCCATCCTCAGGATTGTGACCAAATGCATTTTCGGCTGCCCACTGCAGACACACGCAGGACCTCCAATCAGGGGCTTCATGTGGTCACCATCTCAGGCCCCAGGCCTCCCATGGAGCATGGCACACAGAGTTCACACTCAGGGAACAACCTGCAGATGAAGCCCAGAGGTGACCGAGTCCACTACGCCCTTACAAGTGGGGACCCTGGCAGAAGACCTCATTTATTGGCAGCAAAACAGTGACCGGTCTTCTCCCTCAGTGCAGGTGACCAAGTCATGCTGCAGGTCCCACAAAGAAGAAACGAAGGAGGAAAAAGAAGAGGGAGCCGGATGCGCTGTGAGGACCGTGTCACCGGGAGGCAGGGCTCCTGAGGGCGGGAGGCTCTCCAGGAACAACTGTGTGTCCAGTGAATCAAGACACAGAGACCCGTTGAGGAGGTTGAAATACACACAAACTTGCCACCTCTCCTTATTTGCCAGATAGAAATTCATAAAGGGAAGATGGAAACTATTCCATCAATCGAACTCTGAAAGGAAAACGCAATTAACAAAAATAAAATCACTTCGCCCGCTAAGCCCCAGCTTCCAACTCAACGAGATGGACCCAGGTGCGTTAAACAGGCCGACAGCCTCACCTGGAGCCCAGGTTCCGCACAGATACATCTTATCACGTGCTCTGATCCTGCCCCTGTCAGCTTTTCTCAAAAGCCTGAAACTCTGAAAACACGGAATTCTCTCCAGAAGTTCCCGTAAGTGGGAACTTGTCTGTTGCTCAATTTAAGTTTTTGTCCCCACAACTGGAACCATGGGACTTAGCAGGTTAAAAAGAAACCCAACAGCTGTGCAGGCTCTTAGGGACCTCAGCCACTCGGGCGGGGCCCGCGTCACGCTCACGCCGCCGCATGCCCATTGGGTACAGGACAGTTCTGGACAGGACAGCCACGAGGATAAGAATGTGGATTGCGCTGACAGTGGCCCCGGCAGGGTGGGCTGGCCCCCGGGGGGGGGGGAGTTTCTTCTCCTACAAGCACCTTAGAGATGGAGAAAACAGAGGCAGAGAGGCTGAGGGGCCGCGCACAGCTGGAAAGAGCCAGAGACTGTCCTGCCCCAGGTCCTGCCGCTAGAAGACCAGGCAGGTGGCTCAAGTCAACCAGACAGAGACCTTCCTCCAGCAGAAGGTGAACACCCAGGTCAGGGGCAAGCCAACGATGACAGTGACACTCGGCACCACAAGCCCTCGGAGCAAGACACGCCCAAAGCAACCCAGCCGTGTCCCACGTGCACAGTCCCCGTCACATGCACAGTCCCCGTCACGTGCTCACAACACACCCAGCCAAGGCCAAGGTCAGCGGCATCCACCGGCCTCTGCAGCTCATAGGGACCAGCTTCCCCGCTGGGCCCATCCCTTGTCCTGTGGCCCCAGGGCTAGGCCTCCTCCCCTGCTTGCCCGCCACGCGCCACAGCCCTGCGTGAGCCTGGTTTGCAGCGGGACCTCAACCTGGGTTCAAACCAAAGAATCCAGCCCTGAAAATGCAGCAGCTGAGACACTGGGGGACGTGGGACGGCCACCAGCCCTTCCTGCCTCACCTGAATCTGCTCATCGTCCCTTCCGCACGATCACAGACCTCTAGAGGACCCAGGAGAGGCAGCGCTGTGACACCTGGTGGCCTCCTCCGCTGGGTCATTCCTCAGCCTCTAACAGCCCTCCTGCACCCTCCCTCCCCACACGGCCAGCCCTGGGGGCTACTCAGCCTGCCCTTCTCCAAATCAGACTCCTCTGTCCCCCCATCACCGCCATCTCTCCCACCACCACCACCACAGCTAAGAGGTCACCCACTCCACACGGTGGCACCCACAAAGGTGTTTCAGTGCCGAGGACCCAACCAACAGCCAATACCAACTACCAGACGCGCGAGAGAAGCCTTCCTCTTAGTTATTAATTGCCCTGTCCCACGCAATTCATACAGGTGCAAGAAAGACCCGGGGGAGGCCGTCCCACATCAGGGACAGTGTGAGCGAGATGTGCATGAGTTAAGCCTAACTCTGGGGGAGCCTGCAGACAGAGAACTAGAATATTATGAAGGCTCCCAGACAGAGGGACAGAGGCCCACTCAAGGGAAGCCCCCCACAAGCTGACTTCAGTGATGGAGGGGGAATGTTAAGCAGGAGAAAAAGCAGGAAGTAATCAAATGACTTCCCTTCCTCACCTGCTGGGCAGCCTCAAACAAGTAACTCACCCTCTCTGAACTTCTAGACTCATAGAAACTGGGAATAGTAACACCAGTTGCCGCTCCTTCCAGAGCCTGGGCCATCTGAGGCACAAGCAGGGACCAGCGGGCCGTCCCTGACATTGACCCAGCAAGCCCAGGTCCTTGGCTCTGCGGCTGCCGTGGGCTTTCCAGCCAGGCCCTGGATAGTGCTGTTGCTGGGCTCGCTCCCGCCCAAGCATTCGGGGAATATCCTGCTCTGGCAAGGGCTGTCCTGGAAGGGACACAGAGGGCTCCGAGGAAACCTCTTCCTGTGGAGGACCAGCGGAGTCTACACATCCTTCCACACCCATTTCATCCCTGGGGTTTCCAACACGAGGCTCCTGTCTAGCAGATGCCGGAACCCCGTGGAGCGCGTTCCAGTCTGACAGCTAGTGACCGCGGCTCTACCGCCTCATCAGCAGCCACCTCTCTGCAGTGGTCATTGATGGTGTTGGCTTGTCCTCCGACCACCCGCGGGCAGCAGGAAGATGGTGGGCCATTCCACAGACTCAGAAACTGAGGTTTCAAGCAGCAAAAGATTCCTCACCCAAATCCCATAGCTGAGCAGCCTGGCGTCCAGCCCTGAGGACAGGGAGGGCCTGGCGTCCAGCCCTGAGGACAGGGAGGGCGGCTGAGCTGTGCACCTCACCCTGAGCCAGCCCCTGCCCCGGGTGGCCTGGAGACCCCCAGCCTTGGCAGCAATCCCGCCAGGGGGGAGCCATACCAGGGAACTGAGGCTCTGAGAGCAAAGCCACATGCCCAGGGCCACGGAGCTGGGGCGCCGGGTCGGCTCCCCTGACCAAGGGCACCAGCCTCATGGGAGGGAGTGTGGAGAGTGCAGATCCCCAGGCCCGCCCCGGAGATCACACCTTCCAGGGGCACAAACCATCCAGCACCCCTCGGCCCACAGCTTGCACAAGGGTACGAAGAGCAGCTGTCCCAGGCGGGTGTCACCCTGCCTGAGTACAAGGGTGTGGGCCGAGCCTGAGAGACAGCAGCACAGCAGAGGACCGTGTTCAAGAACCATCCGCGTCACAGAGCCCTTCCAGGCTCCTTCCCAAGGGCAGGCAGGGCTCAGGGCGAGGCTGCTGGACGGTGGCACAGAGCTGGGCCACCAGAGAGGAATGCCACACTGAGGTGGCACAGAGCTGGGCCACCAGAGAGGAATGCCACACTGAGCTGCCCCCGGCCCCACGTCCGGTGATTCTAAATGCAATCAGGGAAACCAAATGACCCCACGTCAACATAACAAAGATGGATTTTTAAAACGGCCATGACTTTCCCAGAAGAAAGGTGCCCAGGAGTGAAGGGTCCCCAGGACGGCGGACTTGAGGGCAAAACCCAGGACAGTCCTGGGCAGAGTGGGACAAGCTGGCCCCAGTGAGTGGCGGGATGGCTTGGATGCAGAGGGAGGCCTGTCTGGCCACGTGAAGGACGCCCAGCCGTTCCTGCAGTGGCCTCTGGTCGTTACTTCCAGAGAGACTTTGCGGATCTGCAGGAACGGCTGTCCCTCTCCCTCGCTTCTTTGTCCCTCTGTCCCAGGCACCTGCACCCAAGCCAGCCTCCTGCAGATCAATGGCACTTCTGCCTGATCCTCGGGCTCTGAACCCTGGGCCGGTGTCAGCCGCCCTCTCCTCCCACCTGCCCCGGCCTCCCTGAGAATCCTCTCCGCTTCCCAGGGCCTCCCTGCCTCCCTGCCTGACTGGTCACGGTGAGAGGCAGGATGGCATGGTCCCAGGTGTTCTCCAGGCCCAAACCGGAGCAACCCGCAGTCGCAAACCAGGACCTTGACCCCGAGGTCAAAGCCGAAGCCACTCTGGCTAAAGACATGTTCACCTGTTTGAATGGCCTGGGGTTGATTTCATCCCTTTTGGGATCACCTGTTCCCTCCAACAGCACCTCTTTACCCACCCACCCCAAGTCTAGCTGGCCCTCCAAGCCACCTCTTCTAAGTGGCCACCAGCAGCAAAGGATGCCCGCCCAGTTTTCCCACGTACTTCCCATTTTGGGGATCCCCAAGAGAACCCTGTGGAGTGAGTGTCGTCCATGAACCTATTTTCTAGAAGAAGAAGATGCTGAGGCCTGAGTTGGCCATGGCTGGTCCACCAGTGGCCCACCAATGGTCCACCAATGGCCACGGGACCCACGCTGCCCTATGGCAGTCAGCCTGGGACTTTCCCTGGGGGACAAGAGCTCTCTTTGGAGGGAGATCACCAACTAGGGTCCATGGGATCCTGGAGCCTGCAGCCACGGGACTGCGTCAGCCTGAGAGAAGTCACCCAGGAGGGATCAGGGGGAGACAGAAAGAGATTCCACGCCTACCCGAGGCACGGTGGGCCCAGAGTCGGCTGTCCCCTCTCCCCACATGGAGCACCCTCTGGCTCCTCCCCGTCTCTGGGCACTGAGTAATATGATACCGCAGCCCACCAGCCCGACCCACCCTCCACCATGTCAGGAAGTTGATCTCCCTGAGACAGGCACCAAGACCACGTCACCTCCCTGCTTAATGCACGTGGGGGTAGGGACATCACTGCCCGTGACAGCTTCCTAAAGATGGCCCATGTCCCTGCCGTTGATGGAGCTCATTTTATTTTATTATTTTTAATTTTGTTTCCTTACTTATTTTCAAGGTATTGAACCCAGGGGTGCCCTACCCTGAGCCACATCCCTAGGTTCTTGTTTGCTTGTTGTTTAAATTTTGAGACAGGGTCCCACTAAGTGGCTTAGGGCCTCCCTAAGTTGCTGAGGCTGCCTCAAATTTGCAATTCTCCTGCCTCAGCCTCCCAAGTCCTGGTATTCCAGGCACGAGCCACCACGCGTGGCAGATGAGCCAGTTTTAGGTGGTACCTGACCCAACACTCAGACACTGAACCCTGCCTCGTCTGGATTCTGACGGTCCCCCACAGGGCCGTGTTGAAGGCTTGGTCCCCAGCCTGTGACACTATTGGGAGGTGGCAGAACCTTTAGGAAGCAGAGCCTGGGGGAGGAAATCAGACACTGGGGGTGTGCCCTTGAAGGGGATATCGGGCTCCACCTCCCTTCCTGTCCCTCTGTTTCCTGGTCACCATGAGGTGAACAGGCCCCCTCCACCATGCAGTTCCGTCATGATACATTGTGCTGCCCCAGGCTCAAAGCAACAGGACCCAACCACCATGGACCGAGACCTCTGCAACTGTGAGGCAGAATAAACCTTTTCCCTCATCAAGTTGATCGCTTAAGGTATTTTGTTACAGTTACAGAAATCTGACTCACACAAGTCCTACGAGAGAAGCACCCTACGAGAGAAGCACGCGCTCCCCGTGATTCCCTCACAACCTTCTGATGGCTTTACAGAGAGTCTCGGCCTGCTGCTACTGTGGCTTTGACACGCTTCTGCCACTGGCTTCTCTCCCTTTCTATCAAAGAGAGAAGGCCTTGGTTCAGAACCCTCCACAGAAGGCTAGAATTTGAAAACGCTGACTTTTTGCATTTCTTTTGATGGCAGCCCTGCTTGTTACACAAGTGACCCTGGGTTTATTTCTAGTGGTCTTAAAGAACTTTCTTTGGATATTAATTTTTATACACAAAATGTGAGTCTAGGTAAAGAAAAAAAATACAGCAAATAATAGGTGGTATCGGATACGGCGGCTGCCAAGAGCGATCCACGGGATGGGAAGCGGCTGACTCCGCCAGGCACACAGACCCCTGGAGATCAGCCCGTGGGCCACCCTTTGAAACCCTGCCAGGGACCGGGTGGGGTTTGCTCCACCAAGACTCATGCTGGAACTTGGCTCCCAAGGCAGTTGTGTTGGGAGGAAGGACTTTAAGAGAGATTAATGTCTTTCTCATGAAACTGGGTTAGTTCTCTCAGGAATGGATCAGTTACGCCCTTTCGTTTCTCTGCCAGGGTCCGCCTGCCCTTCCACACATTTCCCCCATGTCTTCATACAGCTTGCCAGATGTGCTGCTCTGAAGTCTTTCCAGCCTTCAGAACCATGAGCCAAAAAAACCTGTTTCCTTTATAGCTCACCCAGCCTCAGGTATTCTGTTATAGCAACAGAAAACAAATTAAGACAAACCCACTGAAAGACTGGTGACTCCCAAGATGGGTCCCACGGAGCCATAGCACCAGGCCTTTGTCTGTGCTGCTCCTTCTGCCTGGCGCCCTATCTCCACAACCTCCTATCTTCCTAGAAGGATCTCACCCATTCTTTTTCCAGGGCCCAGGACTGAACTCAGGGTCTTGCGCATGCTAGGCGAGCACTCTGCCACTGAGCTAAATCCCAACCCCTCCCATTTATTCTTAATGACCCAGGTCACATGCTGTCCTCTGGAGCTATATTTTTGCTTAACTACTCAGGAATTTCCAGTGTCCCTGGCAAAAAAATTTTTGTGTTCTCTCAGGCTACTCTTCATGAGTGCTGACAGGATGGCCTTTCTGGAAGGGCTGAAAGATCCCAGAAGACCAGATGGCCTTTGACCCCTGTGTATGGAGCCCAGAGAGTGGGAGGAGCAGGAATTCTAAGGAAGGGAAGGGAGTGATCTCCAGGGGCAGGTGCCCAAGACCGTGTCCCCCCAGCACAGGACCGGGGGCCCTTCAAGATCAGAGGTGAGCAAGCACTTGGTGTAGGAGGATCCCCTGGAGGCCTGGGGTGGAGGCCTGTGAGGCCCAGGGTCTCCACCTGAGTCTGCATTTGCCTGTCTCCGAGCCTGTCCTCCTGACCTTCCTGAGCCCCACCCCAAGGCCCCCGACTCTGCGGGCCTGAAGTGGCCAGGGAAGCTGTACTTTAAAACCATTGCTTCAGTCGCTGCTGAAGCAGGTCATTTGAGGGCCACACTTTGAGAAGCATGGGGCCACAGGGTACCAGGCAAGGACGGGGACGGGCAGGGGCCTGGCAGACAGAATTACAGGGACTCGCACTAACTGACAAGACGCCCCAGAACACTGCATCACCAACTGTATACCACGAGGTGGGAAACGCGGTCTAGTAGAGAAAGAGCCTCGGCAAGGTTATTTAAAATGTGCTCCAAAGAATTCAATGGAGATGTTCAGTGAGGTGGGGGGACGAAACGTGAGTGGTCCTCTAAAACACAGTCTCCCCTCAGAGACCTCATCAACTGGCTATTGTAAGCAGGGAACTTGACCGCGTAGAGGTCAGGGCTGGGACCGTTTCTGGCTGAAGAAACGCTCTTCTGTTTGAATGACCAGGCAATCAGATTGCTCAGGGATGCAGTCATCCAGAGAGGAGAGGAGGCCAGAGAGGCTTTAGCAGAATTGGGTGCAAATGGCTGAAAGGCCCCTGTGCAACGTGGCTCTCAGAGCCCGGCCTTCGATTCTACCCCGACTGGCTCCTTACACATGAATTCAAGTCGAGAAATAAAGCTGTGTGTGTGGGTGGGGTGTGCACATCAGGACCCAGTTGCTGCCCCCTGTAAAGGTCTGGCCTGCAGAACAATGCAGGCCGGGTCACTCATCAAACGGAGATTGACTTTTATCCGATTAACCGATGGAGAAACATCCTTCTCCATCTCGCAGGAGCGTTCTGTGGAAGGGCGTTTTGCAGACTGCAGGGAAAAGTTAGGCCTTGGCTTCCCTCCCGCTCGGCCAGTGGAAAATTACAAAGGAGGCAGGACTGTCCTCGGCCTCACTCACTGGATCTTCCCGGGCCCAGGAAAACACAGAGAGCAACCCGGAAAAAACAAGTGAGCCTTTACCTACCTGGGGCCGAGAGGAGCCTGGGAGGCGGCGGGGGCGGGGGCGGCGGGGGCAGCGGAGGCGGGGGCCGGCACTGGCAGATGTGTTGGCAAGTGTCTGTCACCTTGGAGCAGGACTTCTGGGGCTCACCGTGCGTCACCTACAGACATGGGCGCACCCAAAAGACACAGGAGAAGATGAGGCTCTGGAAACCCCAAGGGGCCCACCCAGGTCCCTGCCAGGCTGCAGTGTGGGGCCCATCCCCGAGACCAAGGCAGGGAGAACAGGGAGAGGGCACAGGGGCATTGCCTTGGGAAGCCGGCCCGGCAGCTCCGCAGACCAAGGTTTTGTCCCCAGCTCTGCCAGGACCCCGGGGGCAGACGACCTGGATATTAATGGCAGAAAGATAAGAACCTGAAGGTAAACCTCTAGAACTTCCCTCGGGTACAAATATAGAAACTGAGGCCCAGACAAAGGTGGAGAGTGACAGTAGAGTGACTCTGTCTTCCCAGTCACCTCAGCACTTCTTCAACTTCCCTGCAACAGCACAAGGCCACACCCTCAGCTTCTCCCCAGTCACTGCCCCTGTGGCCTTTCTGTCGTCACTCTGGGGCAAGGTCCCCCATCCTGGGGAGGAGTCCTACCCGGCCGGGCCTCTTGGCCCAGTGGAAAACCATCTGATCAAACCCTCTCCAACCGCCGAGGCCCAGGGAGTGCCTCCCCAGTGCTCAGGGGGTCAGTGGCCCACAAGACCCTGCCTGGGGCCCCCAGGCACCCTCTCTGCCCACCCCCATGTCCTTTCAGGTTCTAGCTCTGGCACATGCTGTTCCTGGGGCAGGACGCTCTCAGGCCCTTGCCCGCTCTGTGCTACCAGGCAGCTCAGATGTTACCTCCTCAGGGAAGCACCTCACCTCCCGGCCCAGGGCCAGCGTCCCTATGGGCCCCACCCCGGGCACCAGGTTCTTCTCTGGTTGCTGCCTGTCTTCACCATGGAACCGTCATCTCTGTGAGGCAGGGCCAGGCCTTGGGTTCCCTCTCATTATTATCAACCAGACAAGGAATGCCGACACTCACAAATGTTTGACATGGATGGAGGGACGGGTGCCACAGACGGGAGCAGGCCCTCTGCCCTTGCATCCTAGCCTGTGTTTTCCTAGCCCTGGTCTCAGTTTCTTCATCTGTCAGCAGGAAGCTCATGCTGGACCAGGGGCCCCAGCCCCAGCGTACACTGGAACCCCCCAGGCAGCTCTCACGAATTCTCCCACTTGAGCCTCCCTCATGCCTGATTCGATCCGAATTTCACAGGTGGAGCGGGGCCTGCGTGTTTTCTTCAGCTTTCCTCGACGAAGGTAGGGTCAGCCTGAGAGGCTGGCTGAGACTGGCTGCTGGTGGCCCTCCCTACAGAGAGCAGGAAAGTCACAAGTGTGGGTTTCGGGCCTCCTCCAGGGCCTACGCTGACTTCTAGGCCTGAAGAGAAGAGCTGGTGGTCACCGCCACCTCCATGGTGGCCACAGGAGACACTAGAAACCCAGGACCCCAACTTCCTTGCAACTGTGAGGAGCCTGCTCTTGCACGATGAGGCTCACGGGAGAGAGGCAGCAGGGCTGGGCACACCCTCAGCGCTTGCCAGCTGCAAGGAGGCTTGGTAATGGCCGTGGGGGTGAGGGTGGGGTGGGCTGCTTTACAGCCAAAGTTAATATCTGAGAGGCCAATGGGCTCCTGCTCACCACCATGTGGGGTTGGTAAGGACCACAGATGGCACCTTGAACCCCGGGAGGCGGTCTCATATCCCAATGGGAAGAGCCGAGTGTCCGATGGGGAGCCACAATCGACCCCTACACATCAGGGGTCTCTCCACAGCCTCCTCTCCTGGGGCAATCCCAACGGCCCCCAACATTGGGTCTGCCACCTCTAGATGACCACTTTCTAAGACCCCAGGGGTCACTGGAAAGCTCCATGCTCCAACAGCTGGCCCCCAAGACTGCTTCCACCAAGGGCGTGGACGTCAAGCCACATCACGGCTGAAGTAACGCATTCCAGCCTCGATGGCACAACTGACACGAGGGACTTCAAGAGGAGCACGCGGGGTAAACCTGGCCCGACACAATGACCTGTTTTTTTGTGGGAGGATATAAGGGTACAGATGTGTAAGAGTGTTCAACGAGGGGCAGGAGAATCGAGGCCAAGTTCCAAGGCTCGGGAGGAAGAGGTGAAGGAAACGCACTGCATCCTAAAAACTCCACGTTCTGGGACCCGACTGAGACGGGAGTAGGTGCCACTGCCTGACCTGCTGCTCTCACAGGAGGCTGTCCTCCTTCTTGAGGGACACAGAGTAGCCTGGTCATTTGGTCCAGATAGCAGGCCGTGGCTGCTGAGTCTTCCTCTGCTGACGGTGGCTCTTCAGACCCTGGCCAGCGTCTCTGCACTGGACTCTAGCAGGACCACCTGGGCAGGCTGTTCTGAGCCCCGCGCCCCCGGAATTTAGACTGACGAGCCTAGCGCTGCTTTCCCACCCTGCACACACTTTTTCTTTGTGGCAATTTCCTGCTGTTTTGTGCTGTCTGACTCCCCACACTAAGTGGAAGGTCTCCTGGGCAGGCAGGTAGGTGAGTCTCTGCAGTATTAACCTGAACAGGTGACCTGCTGAGCCCCGCTGGGTGTCGGCCCAGGGATGTGCCTTGATTGCTCCCTGAGAACCAGGAAGGGAGGTTTACTAGCCACACACAGGTGGGACCAGGGCTCAGCCAGCCAAGTAATACACCACGGCTGCCCAGGCCTGGCGTTCAGTTGGTGCTCAATGCAAAGGTACGTTGGGAGCTGGTCTGCCCAGCAGTGGAGAAACAGCATCTACCCTGGTCCCCAACCAGTTCCACACTGGGGTTCTGCTACGTGGCAGTGGTGCAGCCGGACCAGCGGAGAAGGGACCTCGGGCTCTGGGAGCTGGTCTCAGCATCTGTCCCATGGCTGTTATCTGGGGAGTCTCACCAGGAGAGGGAACTTGCCCTGAAGTCACCTGCTCTTCACTGACTCGACTGACAGAGATCAGAGGCGCAGAGAGGCCAATGACTTGCCAAAACCCCGCAGAACCCAAACTGGCATCGCTCCTTACTGAGACGGCTGCTCACTGCTGGCCGCCATCGCCTGCCTCCCTGCCCCACTCGGCAGTATCCTCCTCCAGCCAGGATCCTGCCAGTGCTGCGGCTGCACAGAGTGGGCCAAGGCACGGCATCGCCTGGCTCTGGGGCCTGTCGCTGTGGTCCGAGGGACACAGTGCTTCACGGCTGCCAGTCCCCAGCGTCAGCACCCACTTCCCAACCACATCCCACTCCTGCCCCATGAGTGAGGCTTCCAGGTCTGGGAGGTGCTGCCTCCCAGTCAGGGCTTAATGCGTCCACTCCTCTCCATTCCCTCTGCTACCGTCCCCAACCTTGGACCCCCTCAGGTCTCCACCGGGCAGCATCTGCCTCTCACAAGGGTTCTCAGATGGAAAAAGGTCCCATTCAATCGGAATTACAGATAAACCCTAAAAACTTCTCAGGATAAGCATGCCCCCGCTATCGGATGGGATAGATCTGTGCTATTAAGCATCCTGTGATTTATTTGAAATTCAAATTTAACTGGATGTCCTATATTTTTATTTCCTAAATCTGGCGATCCTACCCTCGCCAGCCCCTTTGCTCCTTATCCTAGCCCCTCCCTGAATCCATCCTTCCCGCTAGAGCTGGGCTGATTTCTGAAGCGCCGATGTGAGACGGTGTCATCTCTGACTTCAAACCCTCCACAGTCCCCTTGGGCCTCAGGATCAAGTCTAATCTGCAAGACACCATGTTAGGGGCTCGCCACGCCACCGTAAGGGAACCTCCCCAGCTCTCTCCCTGGCCTCCTGGGGCTCTGGCCTCTGCTTCCCCTCATTTGCATCCTGACTCTCAGCCACAGCACCAGGGCCAAGCTGTTTGTGCCACTGAGCTCTCTTGCCTGAAATCACTTGTTTAATCATCTCTCCATGGTCAGACCATCAATGCCACAGGGACATTAAGCCCCTTGCACTTAACACAGGCCTAACATACAGTAGGTGTCCAATAAATGCCACTGAGTAAATAATCCAGGCTGTACTGACTGTTGCAGGCTTAGGCCTCACCTGGGCCCAGGCTCAATCCTCATCTGCACACAGAGACCCATAAGGCCAGACCTGAGCCTGTCTCCCTGGCGATCGCTCTAGACGGGCGACCACAAAGATGATGGCTTCTGGCATCTTTTATGGAGACAGGCCAGCACCACAGTAACTTGATGAGACACACTCCTGTCACACCTAATAAATCTGCCAGCCTGTCATCCTTTTCCTTTGCAAAAAAAAAATGAAGCATCTGAAGTGAACTTAGAAGAACCCTAAATCACAAAAGCGCAGAATCTCAATTCCACACACATTAAAGTAAGAAGGGGAGAGGAATGCCCCCACCCGCCCTCTGGCAATTTAAATGTCATCTGACTTTAATGATTAAGTCTCTTATCATCTAGCAGCAGCCAGAGGCTTCAGGCTGATTTCAGGGAGGAGCCTGGTGCTTTGGGGACCCCAGGTCTCCTGCCTCACCAATGACCCCGTTAATCGTAAGACTTGGCTGCACTGGCCCTATCCTTCCAAATGTTTACCACCCTGGAGGATTCTTCTGGCAAAATGCTCATGGACGCATAGATAGCTCCAAGCCCTTTCTCCAGCTCCTTCTTGAGAAACTCCCGTGACGTGACAGATTTTATTCTCTCCACTTAAAGAAAAACACATGGCCTCTGCACCTCCATTTGTCCTCTCCCCTGCCACGTTCCTCTGGATTCAGCTCTTCTGCTTGAAAACCAGATCCATTCATTCCAAAACCCCCTTTCCCTTGGCTTCTCTGTCCCTATCATTTGTAAATTAATTTTTCCAGAGCCTCAAGCCAAGATTTTTACCCATTCTATTTATCTGGAGGATTCCTTTTCTAATTGATTTTCATGAAAATTGATTTGTATTGAGTAAGAGGATCTGAAACACACACTCACACAATTGCTTGTATGAGCATTGCCTGTTTCACAGGACACCTTAAAAGCTGAGCTGCTTATACAAAATAATGTCTTGGGGTGGGGGGGGTGCTGGGTGGCAGTGGTCTTCTGGTTAGATCCTGCTAATTCGAACAGCAGACTAGCCTAAAAGGCTGTCTACCTGCATCCCTTGCTTTAAAAGAAAAAAAAAGCCCATGGAAGGGAGGAAGAGAGAAAATGGTAAAGCAATTAATATAAAAGCCAAGTGAACTTCACATCCCAGTCTCAGTTAAAAGTTGAACAAGGGAAACTAGTCCCTAGCCGCTGAAGTGTTTAGAAGTGACAGAATCCTGAATCCCGGGGACACGCAGCTGAGTCAAACGGCTGTTTCACACATTCAACAAAACTGTCAGTTCCAAAAGGAAAACAATTGTGAAACTGAAAACAGAGCAGAAGACGGGGCCTGGTGCTGGGGTTGGTGACCTGCTCAGAGCCCTGGCTCTCTATGGGGGTCACCCAGGCCACCATGCCAGTGGGACTGACCGAGCTGGTTCCCAGGCAGGGTCTCATCATTTGGGGCAGCTCATGGGCCACAGCAGACTGGCAAGCCATCTCATCCAACCCTTCCTCATTCAGTCACTCCAACTCAGGGCAACCCTTTGAATAGTCACTGACCCCAAAGTGCCACCAGGAGAACATGAAGCTACAACTACCTCAGAGTGGGTCTTTCAATACCCCCAAAAGTAAAACTTCTAACAATTCAAAAACGCCATACTACCTGGTGATTGCCAGAAAACCCCCGGCGCCAGAGAGAAGAGGGGCATTGTCGTACTTATCTCAGTGGCAGTGACGCCTACCCCTGAGTGTTTATTATGGTCCAGGCAAAGTGATCTACTTGCTTTATCTCATCAAGTACTTAGAATAAGTAGCACAGTCAGGAAGAGACCAAGGAGCAGAGGGGGTCACATTGGTTGCCCAAAGTCCCTTGGCTGGTGAGGGGCAGAGCTGACACACACCAAAGTCCTCTTCAGCTCTCTCCACTGTCCCACTGCTGTGTCCTCTCTGGATCGTAGCAGGGACCATCCCATCTGACCTTCCCATCAGCCCTAAGAGGTAAAACTTCAGTTGGTGGCTGCCTGGCCTCTGGGCCAGGGTCTGGGAGGTTCAAGGTGAGGGTACATCCTCAAGTAGTCTGACAGACGGGACAGGTCCTTATATTGGTCACAAGTAGCCACAGGCATAATCTGTCAACATCCCCAGTTCCATTACCTACAAAGGAACACACAGGGCCCCGGCCTGTGTTGAAGACCAAAATAAAGTGCCCCAGTGGGTTCTGGTGGGAAATAAAGAATGCACATTCTTGGGATCATTTTTCTTTTCAAGTTTGTTTCTTTCCCCAAATGTCTGCAATAGAAGTTACGATCAAAAGCTAATCCCCAAGCCCTGTTTCCTGCCATGACCTTGTCCTGCAGGCCACAGGCCACAGGCCATAGTTGAAGCCTCTTTCTTGGAGTTTCTTATCTTTCCAGGCCCCAGGACCAATCAGTGGCATTGCTGTAGGAGCCAGGCCCTAGGGAGTGAAATGACACCTTCCTCCTCCCAGCCAGAGCGGCCCCCTTTCTCTGCTCACCTGCACGAAGCCCCAGAGCGGGTGGAGCGCGCAGTGCAGCAGCAGCGAGGGCCAGCAGCAGCCACGGCGCAGCACCAGGTCCCGGAGGAGCATCTCGGCCCGAGGCGCCCACTGGTGGGGCGAACTGTCAGGGGAGCAAGGCTTAGGTCAGGTGGACACCGCGCAGGCACCATCGCCTCCGCGCACCAGCACACGTAGCAGTCCCGGTCCAGAGGGCACGCCCCACACTCTGGGGCACCTTTGTAAGTGCACCTTCGATTGAGCTTGCACACACACTGACTCTCGTGCATCCCGTACTCACAGCCTACCCTGGCTCAAACCCCCAAAATACTGCGTTCACACCTTGGCCCCATGCACACCTCCAGAAAGTCAACTTACTGAACCCCATGCACCCCCAGAAACAGTCATGCACAACTCACTCTCACTGGGAGCACACTTGAAGCTCGGCGGGAACCACTCACCCTGCGCACGCACCCACAGAAAGAGCCGTGCACACTACAGACTACTGCCTGCACACTCTTTGAACCCTCCATGCACAGCATCAAGAAATCACTGGCTGCGTTGCACCCTCTGCCCCGCGGCCTCACTGCGCACACTGCAACATATGCACCTCCGTGTGCACCCGGGTTTACCCCCCCACCCCGAGCCCGGATCTCCCGCTCCGGGGCGTGGGTTTCCCTTCACGCCTCCATCTCCGCCCGCACCCCTCCGATGCCCCACGCCACCTTGCCTGGTGGCGGCCCCAACCGATCTTCGGGGCAGAGAAGAGGTCAGCGCTCCCCCCGCAGCAGCTCTGTTTCCCAGCCGCCGGACGGCCCCCATTTAAAGCCAGCCGCCTCCCCAGTCCCCCCGCCCTCTAGGCGGGGCCTCAGTCCTCACCCGGGCGGCTGCGCGGGCGCCTGGGGGCTTCACATGCCTAGCAGGAGCGCCCGGCACTGGAGCAAAAGTTTGCGCGCCGCTTGGGCCTCCAGGGCTGCTGAGCTGGGGCCCCGGGCGCGGCGCGCTAGCACGGGGCGCAGGGCGCGGTGGCTCCAGGCTGCGCCTGGCCGCGCGCGGGGCGGGAGGGGGGGCGGTACCCAGCGCCCAGGGCCGAGGCGGGGGCGGAGGGCGGGGAAAGTCGCCTCCAGGCCGCAGGGAGCGACCGCTCGAGCCCCCCTCGAACCGTTGGCGGCTCCCCGTGCCGCCCCGGTCCCCGCCCTTGCCGGTGGCGCCGCGCGGCTGCCCGGGGCGCTGGGTGCCTGAGCTTTCCGCGCCTTCCGCCAGCCCGCGGAAGGCAGCGGCGAGAGGCGCCGGCCCGGAGCGGCGGCTCGGACAGCAGGGCCGCGGGCGGAGGCGAAATAAATAATGCACGAAAAAGGAAAACAGACGTGAGCGGAGCCAGAGCCTCGCCCGCCTCCCGCCCGAGGCTGCGCTCCCGCCCGCGCTCCCCGCCGCCGCCGCCAGCGCCGCTGCAGTGATTCCTCGTCTCCATCTAGCGAGGCTATTGTGTATTGGGCGCTTAATAATTTATTTATTCGCCCTGGAGGCGGAGGACTCCCAGTTCCAGGGGATCCTGCCCCTTGTTTGCCCTTCTCCCCGGTATATCCCGAGACTGCGGGAAGGTCAGAAGGTCTAAATTGTGGAGATGCCCTCTAGCGCTCCTTCCTTGCTGACTGCCCCCTTCGCGGCCAGTCACTGCCGGTGCCGGGCTAGGAGGTGCAGGCCGCCCCTCCCAAGGCCCTGCGCCTTGTCCTTGCTCCCCTTTGCAGTTCCGGGAGCAGGACCTGCGCTCAGAGACTCGGCTGCGTCTTGTAAGGAGTTAAGACGGCCCTAAGGAGAACCTTTGCGCCACTGCTTTTCTTCACCCATCAACAAACTGTTGGAGGCAAGATTATCAACAAGTCGGTTCTTCAGGAAGAGCCGGGTTGCCTCTAGCTCAGACAATCTGCTCCTAGCAGTTGCACGGGCACCGGCAGGCGCTCTGCTTATCTGGTGGAAGCGCTTTGCAACCAGGGGTTTAGGACACAGCGGAGGGTCAGACATCATAGCCAGCGCCCTGACCAAACATTTACTCAGCACCTTGTCTCTTCTCTGTGGGCGCCCTCCAGTCACCCCGCTGAAACCCACACTGTAAGTGTAAACTGTTTGCTCTGCAAACCAAGCTTCCAGACCCATCTCCTAGCGACTCCTTCATGCCAGAGCCTACACAGGGCTCTTCTCCACATCGACTTGGCAGGTCGGCACTGCCACCAGGGAGATCCTGAGGAACAAAAGTCTCCTCCCTTTCCTCCAAGAACCTGGGAGCTGGCCCAGGAGGCATTGAATCAGGCATTGTGCTGTTCTCTGGCTTTGCACCCCAAAAAAGGAGCAGAAAGAAGGGAGACCCTGGAGAGGGCAATTGAGGCTTCCTGGACAAAGTGGTCTGGGGGTGGAAGAATATGCCAAGCATTTTGGTAGCCGCCTGGGCAAAGATAGGGGACATTTATTCCTCCCTTCCTTCATTCCATTCATAGTGTTGAACACCTACTAAGGGCCAGACAGCATTGGATGCTGGGTATAGATCAGTGAACAAATGGGATACCTGCATTGCGGGGGAGGAGGGATGAGAAGGAAGAGATGGGGAGAGGGGATCTTAGGTGACTCGCGGACAGTTGGAAGAAAGGGAATGAAGCACAGAACTGGCCCACCCCAGAGGTCAAGTGACACTGGGAGTTGCCGTGCTTTTCCGGCTTCAGCATGTATCTCGCTCAGTACGGGACTTCTGTCTTTAGGTATGACAACAGCCCTGCTGTCTATACCTGGAGTTCTTTGCCACTTGAAAATACTTAACATCACACACCTTTTAATTCATTTTCCACAACTCTGTGAGGTCAACGTACTTGCCGCATTTGGAAAGTTCAGAGAAGTTTGTGACATAAACAGAATCACACAGCTGCACTCTGGGATTCAGAAACACTAACCCCTCCTTAGAGCTTCAAGACTTTGGGAGAGCCTGGGCAGGTTTTGTGTATTTCAAAGCCCTCATTATCAGTTCTGGTCTTCAGTATTCGTGTACTGGACCTCATTGAGGTACCTCTTGAGAGTCACCTGGCTCCCATCTTCCTGGCCCACCAAATAACATGGAATGTCACAGCTTCCCTTGGGGAAGATCTCTGTTATAAATCTCTCATGCCATAGCAGGAGAGAGGCCAGCCCTGGCTCCTGTCACTCACCCATCTGGATTCAGATGACAACCTACCCCAGGCACATGATGAAGGGAAAGCGAGAAATGAGAGACAGAGACCAGGCAGAGATAACGCACAAAAATTTATTTGTCAGAGCTGACAAATAAAGGCCATCTCTCTATAGCAGAGAGAGACAAAACAGGTTTGAGTTCTGGGACTTTTATGGGGGAGGCTTAGAAATCAGAGCCCGGAGGGTCCTAATGAGGGTGGTTAAGGGTTGGGTTGGTATGAGGGAGTGGGGAGCCTTTCTCAGAAAGGCCCTTGGGTGGGAAAGCATAACTTTTTTCTTAAACTGGCTGCTGTCACTTAAGATGGCTGTCCAGATGGTAAGCAAGGACCTTATATTCCCCTCTTTTTTATTTTTTATTGGGCCCCTTGAGGACAGGGACCTAGGTCAATCTTCTGTAACTGCTTCCTGTTGGGAAGGGGCGGTGTTTGAATCCCTCATTAGGGGTGCAGGATGTCCTTGGAAGGATGATGGTGGTTGATGGGTGGTGAAATGCTGTGCCTGGTGCCCCAATATTTAGTGAGGGATTGGTATTCCTGTAACAAAAGCTGGTTTATAGTTTGATTAGAGATTTTTTGGAAGGCCTATGGCAAGGAGAGGGGTCAGGAAAGGAAGTGTCCACTGGAGAAGGGGGTTACTTAGCTGCCATCTTCAGTAGAGGAGAGCTGTTGTTTCCAATGTTCAAAGTCCTGTTGGGGTTATTTTAGCTTGTCCTTTACTATACCAGATTGATTGACATAAAAATAGCATTCCTCCTGTAGGTACAGACAAAGTCTGCCTTTTTTGGTGGTAAAAAGATCAAGACCCCTTCGATTCTGCAGAACTGAGCTGGGACTGTATGGTTAGTATGGTTGGAGCAAGTCTCCTTGTAAGTCTCCTGGAAATTGGAATGGTAACGCCTGGTAATGGTACCCTGGGAGGTGAGTGCAGAATAAGGGAGGAGGCCAAAAATGAAAACGGGAAGGATGGTACTCATGATTCCACAGTGTCCTCGTGGTCCTCAGGGACGGAAGGAAGATGGGGGGTTCTGGACTTGGAGAGACGCAGCTTGAGAGGGTCTGTGGGTCTCACTGTGAAAAAGGGCAAGAGGACTGTTTCAATGGGAGTTGTGAACCCAATATGGGTACCCTCGAGGCGGGCCACCAAGGGAGTGGTAAGCATGACCCGATAGGGTTCAGTCGATTATGCAGAGAATTGTGAGAAGGGGTCCTGTTGGGGGGGGGGCGGTTAAAAAGTACCAGGTCGCCAGGAGACAGAGTGGGAGAAGGGGAAGAGGCAGAACCAGGCTTTGCCAGAACAGCATTGCTGTATTGCCAAAGAAGGTTCCTAATGTGTGCAAGAAGAGGCCAGAAAAGATGAGGAGCCAGGGGCCTTCCTGTACGTGGGAGGGGTGTGGGAGAGGCTCCTCCAGAGTGTCAATGCATGAATGGGTAAGAGGAGAAGAGGAGGAAGAGTCCTGAGGATGGGGAGGAGAGGAGCAGGGTTTAAAGGTGAGCACGTGTGGAAGGTAAGACTGGGATCTCCCACCAGGGACACCTGTAGAGATACAAGGCGGCAGTGGGGTAGGGGTAGGGAATGCAAGCCCTTGTGGGCGAGCAGTTCCTCTAGGTGGTGGGGAGCCAGGATGGGGGTGGGGTCCAAAGGTGAGTTTCTTTGACTTGTTAATGAGAGGCTGTGGCCAAGGTTGGTAGGCCAGGGGCCCACCCCTGAACAATAAGGTCTAGACTCTTTTATAGATAAGCCACAGGGGCAAAGGCTGGCCCAGCATGTGTTCCAGGACCCCTAGAGAAAATCCCTGCTTTTCAGCCACTTAAAGGTGAAATGGGCCTGTGAGATCAGGGAGATAGAAAGTTTTGAAGTCATTCTTTTGTGTTGTAGTCAAGGGAAAAGTTAAGTTGACACTTTTTTTTTTTTTGGTCTTAGGCCTCTTATCCAGCCTGCTGAGCCTGCCGTTTGTATTTCAGTGTTAGCTTCAGTGTGGCCTTGGCCAGGGGCATTGCTGCCCAGGCTTTACAATGTACTGTGCCCATAGAAGCAGGGAGGAGGGTTCTGGGTCCCTTGTTTGTCTGGAAGTAGGGTCTCTGGAGAATCCAGAGCTTTAGTGTCAAGTAGAAGCTGGTGGGGCGGGGGGGGGGGGGCGGGCAAGAGGAGCCCAGAGGTGAGTCAGGTGGGATTCTGGATTGGGAGCTTCCCATAGGGAGTTGGAGTGCTGGAGTGGCTAGAGGCAGGCGTCCCCGGCTCTAGGACAAACCAGAGTGAGAGAGGGGGCAGCAGTGGCCCTAGCCCAAACCAGAGTGAGAGAGGGGGCAGCAGTGAAAAGGGGTCGTCACCACCCAAGCCTTTCTGGGACTGAGAGAAGGGAGTCATCACCCGCTATTTCCCTAGTCCCGGGCTTGGCCCATAGAGAGTCTTGGTTGCCTGGCCAGGGCTTTTGTGAGCTCTGCTGAAGAGCTGAGAACCAAGACCTGAGAGTGAGCTTGTCCAGCGGAAGGGATGGGAAGGTCGAGAGTCTTGGTGCTGGGCCAAGATCTAGGTTAACTTTTGTCGCTAGAGAGGAGAATTGTCACTGCCTCTCCAGGGAGTAGACTTGTGAGGAGGAGGGGAGGGGAAGGCCAAGTCTCCTCCCCAAATGAGGCCCGAGTGGGGACAAAGAAGAAGAGCTCCGGGTGAATGGCAGAAGGTCTGTGGTCACTGTCCTGGGCCCTTGGCCAGGATCCCTAAGCAGCCCAAATCCCCGAGGGGAGAGCAAAGCTGATGGGAGAACGTGATCAAGGCTGCTCTGCAAAGAGAGGGCAGCGGCAGCAAGGAGGGACAGCAGGCGTTGTGCTTGGGCCAGAAAATGGAGGGGGGTTTGAGACGACGTGAATGGCCTCGTGGTGTGAGGCGATCCCAGCCAGTAGGGTCCACCTGGGAAGGGGTAATGGGAAGGCACTGGCAGATGGGATGGGGGACGGTCCTGAGGTGAGGATGAGGATCAGGGGAGCAGCAGGTGAGTCTGGATGGAAGTGTACACGAGGGGAGAAGGAAAGCGTCACCCCCAACTTTGTAAGGATGTCCCTTCCCATAGGGAAACCGGGCACTGTGGAATGACCAGAAAGGAGGGGTAAAAATTAGAGAGCCAAAAGCGCAAACGAGGCTGGGTGTCTGTGAGGGTTGTAAGGTTTGCCCTCTACCCCACAACAGAGGTCATAGAGCGAGTGGTAGCCCCCAGGACTCCTTGAGGACTGAATATCTAGCCCCAGGGTCTAGGAGGCAGGAGACAGGCCCACCTGAAATGCAGTTACCCTGGGTTCCCGCGGAGTGAAGGGAGTGGTCAGGTGATGGGGACCTGGTCCTCCTCAGTCCTCTGCAGTCAGTCTTAAGAGTTGGAAAGGGGAGCCAGAAGGGTCGGGTGGCTGGAAGCCACAAGAGCTTGGGGACAGTCAATGGCCCAGTGTCCCTCCTGGTGGCACTTAGGACAAGGGCCCGTAGGCTTGCAAGGCTTGGGACATGTACCAGCCCAGTGACCCATCTGACCACATTTAAAACAGGGTCCAAGTGGTCCTGAGGGATCCTTCCGCGGGCCAGTGGAACCAGGGACAGATGCCGAGGCTAGACAGACAACTTGAGCGAGCATCTGATATTTCTGCTCCCAGGCCTTCTCCTCTCTCCTGTTATTCACCCTAAAGGCCACTCCCACCACCTCAGCTTGGAGAGTTAGGGGCCCCCTCTCGAGGTGCCTTAGTTTGGCCTTAATATCGGGGAAACTCTGGGAGAAAAAGCAGTCATTAGAGTTGTCTCCCATCTGGAGTCCCGGGGTCCTGATTAGTATGTTGTAATAAAGCCTTGGTCAGGTGGTCTAGAAATGCTGAAGGGTTTTCACTCTTATCTGGGAAGATTTCCTGGAGCCTTTCACAATTGATGGCCTTAGGGGCGGCCTTTCTAAATCCTGCTAGGAGGCAAGTAATGAATTGGTTTCTACTAGTTACTTCTCCAGGCAAATTATGATCCCACTGGGGTCCTGATTGGGATCTCGTCAGTGCCGATGGGATGGGCAGTGGAGGTCTGATGTACCCCATCAGCATAATTTCTAGCTTGCTCCCAAACTCACTGTGCTCCTCGGGCAGGAGGGTGTTAGACAAGATCATGTGGACATCAGGGAAGGTCAAATTGTGATGGGGTCAGATGCTGAAACTCTTTGATATATGTACTTGAAGTGGGACATGAAGTATCGGACCCCAGCTGCTTTTCTATTGTGAAAGATTTGACAAAGAGAAAGGCACCGGAACCTGGATTACACCATCTACCCAGCCACCTCGAGTAGAGGACACAGAGATGCAGGCTGGGCAGCGGCAGCCCATGAACGTGTGGTAGGAGGACAGAAGGGCGGAGGGGCCCAGGGGACAGTGGCCCGGAGGCTTCATTAGAAAGAGAATCGTGGGATGGCAGGGGTTCATCCTCTGGGTCGAAGGAGAAGGAGTCCTGGGTAGGATCTTCTGTCCCTTTGGAAGCAGACTTAGGGGAGGTGGGAGCTCAGAGGACTTGTGCAGGAGTTGCAGAGAGAGAGCTTGGAATGCAGAGAGGAGAAGACCTGAACATAGGATATCTCTTTCCATTTTCCAGAACGCTCACATAGTTGAAAAGGCCTCTGGTAATATTGGGATCTAGAGTGCCATTAAGTGGCTACATTGTCCAAAGGATCTTGAGGCCAGGTCTGATTGCACAAGCGGATAAGTTTTGGGGGGTTTAGGTCCAGGGTGAGAGAGCTCAAAACCCAGGACCTAAATAAAAGACCACGTATAGACCCAGTTGACGGTAGGGATCAACAGTAGCTGTGAAAGCTGTGGCTGGGGGTGCCTCCGACCACGCAGTAGCCCCGGGAATGCCAGATGTTCAACTGTCACTTTTTCGGACCCATAGGTCATTTAGGTTGACTGGAGACGGGGGTCTTACCTGCAATGTCCAGTGGTGGGTGCAGAGAGGGCGTTTGGCAGAATGAAGGGCCTGGTCCCACGATAGAATCAGGATTGGAGCCCAGGGACACTCAGTGACCTTTGAAGAGGGGAGTGGGCACACCGGGGAACCGGATCCCAGGTTTCAGCACCAAAATGAAGGAAATCGAGGAACAAGAGATGGGTAAGTGAGAAATGAAAGACGGATACCAGAGACCCACAAGAGAGTTTACGTGTCAGAGCTGACAAATAAAGGCCATCTCCCTAGGGGAGAGGGAGGCAAAACAGGCTTGGGTTCTGGTTATGGGGCAGGCTCAGGAATCAGAGCCAGGCAGGTCCTAATGTGGGCGGTTAGGGTTGGGTTGATATGAGGGAGTGGTGAGCCTTTCTCAGAAAGGCCCTTGGGCGGGAAAGTGAAGCTTTTTCCTTAAGCTGATGGCTGCCACTTAAGATGGCCATCCAGATGCTAAGCAAGGACCTTATACATGGGACCTGCTAACGGGGGCCACCTGGTAACACTACTCCAAACTATAAGGGAGCTAAACTTTGAGGCAAACTTTGGCCAATGAAAGATAAGACATGAAGCCAGAATGTGGACCCCAGGGTTCCTCTTGGTCAGGAGATGGCCAGTGGGGGTCACTGAGGAATGGCAGTACTTTCTTCTGAAGATGTGGTCAGCTCCATGAGGCCCCTTCTTAGATTCACTTCCCTCTTTCCTTTCTGACTTCCCCTCCCCTCCCCCTTACTGTGGTTGCCCCAGGACTTTATCCCTCGATTAAGGGTAAGCCAGGGTTCTAGTCAGGTTTCCCGGAGGACAGAGCCAGCAGAATGGAGTTGTTCAATGGGCTCAGACGGCCAGGGGCTGGATAGTCCCAGGACGGCTGTCTGTGGACTGCAGAGCCAGGGAAAGCAGTGGCTGCTCAGTCCACAAAGCTGGAGCGTCAGAACAACAGGGACCCATGGTACAGCCCTGGGGCTGGTGGCCTGGAAGTCCCTGGAGACTGGTGCTGCAAGTTCTTGTTCAGAGGCTGCAGATTCTGAGTGTGATGTCTGTGGTCCGTGGAGGTAGCAGGAAGAGCGGAGCTTCCGCACTCAGCTTCCCCCTTCTTGCGCTCTGTTTCTTCCGGGTTCTCGGCCTATTGGGTTGTGCTGCTGGTGTTCAGGGCCGGCCTTCCCTGCTCACTTTTTGACCAACATGTGAGAGGGTCTGGAAGCACCTTCACAGACACACCCAGGGATATGCTTTATCAATTTTCTAGACATCTCTCGATTTAGTCAATTTGACAACCAAGGTTAAGTATCCCAGCGAGCAAGCTTGGCCTCAGGCTGTGTCTCCTAAGGAACAAGGACAACGGGTACCACAGGAGGCCCTGAAAAGTAGGCATCCAGGAGGGGATGTCAGGGTGGGAGATTCCTTCCGTCCATCAGCCACGGGGCCCCCACAGTTGATGGTAAGTGGGTTGCACTCAGTTCGCAGTGACCAAAGCTTCCTGCAGCTAACTGGAAGGAAACATGGGTAGGAAGCCAAGCTATGGGGTCAAGTCCATGCTGCTGCCCCGGCTCAGTGTGGGAGATGTGATGATCAGAAAGAAGGACCATGGGGTCGTTTAGGTGGCTTCTTCTGATGGTACTGGAAATCTTGTGAAAGTTACTCAGGGAAGCAATTTTCCAACTCAAGCCATGCTTTGGGGAAGTTTTGAGGCCACTATCAATATCCAGGAGACAGACTGTTCTAGAAATGAAGCTCAGGATCTGAGCCTAAGTGTGGCAAAGCTGGAAAAGGGACTGAGCCACCTAGGGATCTTATGTCCCAGTCGGGGCTCTCATAGAGAAAGAGTTGGGCTTCGTTATCCTGAATAGAGACATTTGGTGAAGTCTAAAAATTTGGGGCCCCCAAAGCCCCCAAACCCTCTCTATGGTAGAAGTGACTCTCTCCCAGATGAGCAGTTCCTCTTGGTCCAGGTACCACAGTGACCTCATTAAGGCAGGCACCTTGAAGATGGCACTTGTCTCATGACAATAGCCTGCAGTAAATAAGATGAGGAGTCAGATTTTTTTGGAAAAATAATGAGGGAAAGGCCAGAAGGCCCAGAGAGCAGACACTGTGATCACAGACTGAGATCCCATCCCTTGCCTACGTTCCCCAGGAAGAGAAAGTGTGCTTTGGTAAGGCATAAGAAGAGCCCTGGTGAGGGGCACCGGCACCTGTAGGAAGCTCACTGATGGCTGTCTTCTGAAGTCTGGGTCTGATAATGGGAAATGGTGAGAAATTCACTCTTTTGAATCAGAGGAAGTCAAGTAAAGGCAAAGGCCAGGCGGCCCTCCCAGTCATAAGAGACACAGGGAACATATTTATCACACTAGGCAGAAAGGCTGGGGTGGCCATGAGGGTTCCGTGAGCCAAGAATCCAGGCCGATGACTGATAGATGGTGACGTAACTAGAGGTGAGACAAATGGAAAGCTGACCAGGGTGTTGCTTGGTTTGTATAAATATTTTTGAAATCCACAGAGTAAGAGCAGAAAGGTGACGTCAGCCACTGTAACGGACACTTGTCTAGGTTGGCCCATAGCTTGAAGCCCATTGAATGAAAAGGAGGCTGAGTTTCTTCAAAGAGGCATCAGGACAGTCGGGAACAACAGCACTCCAACATGCGACAGAGGGGTACACTTAGGACCAGTCTCCAGCAGGCCCCAAAGCAGCAGGTAAGTGGCCTAAATAGCTGGCCCAGCTTCCATGTCACTCACTCTGCTGAAGCTCTTCCTCAACTTACACCTTTAGCCTTAAACAGTAGTTCCAGGGGACAGTCTGATGGAGGAGGAAAGGAGCACGTTGACACGATGCATTGGTGTTAGAAGGAGGAGTGACCAAGGTGCAGACATGTACTCATTGCCAAGAGGGTGCCAACAATGAGTTGGATAGGGTGACCCAGCCTCTCTCTTTGGCCATGCCGGAGCCTCCCTGAATGATGAGGTGGTCTTTTGAAGGCTCAGCCATGTCATCAGCTCAGAGACAACAGTCCAGAGCACTGCCTCCTGGACATGGTGTCAATAAGTGTCTCCAATAGCTAGAATGACGAAGTTAGGTGGAGTCCCCGAGTCCAGCTGCTAGTGAGACGCCTGCAGGATCTGGGATTCCTGCTCCTGCAACCAGACTTCAACTCCAGAGGGTTCGAGGTCCTGTCTCCTAGATGGCTTCACTTCCACTAAGGAATGCAATCAGGCTCCACTAAGCTGGAGGCTGTGACTCTGACCTGGGCACCTTGGGCTTCTTATGCCAAAGGACCAGGAGGGGTTTCTGTACTGGTAGGTGTGGGAGCTGGGGTTGTTTTCCTTCAGTGGGTGCAGGGTCTGGTGCTGAGGACCAAGTTGTATCACCTCAAAGTATAGGTGTTGGGGCCCTCACTCCCAGTGTGACTATATTTAGAGACAGGGTCCTTAGGAGTAATCAAGGTTAAGTGAGGTCATAAGGATGGGCCCCTTTTCAATAGGAGAGTTGTCCTTTTAACAGGAAGGGAGACTAGAGCTAGCTCTCCAAATCTGCTTTCTTTTCCCAATCAGAGGAAGGGCCCTGCACAGACGAGGTGGCTGTCTCCAGGCCAGCAAGAGCGCTCTCACCAGAAAGGCCCCTGCTGGGTCTCAGCCTGGGACGTCCAGCCTCCCGAATTCCTGTGGTGGGCAGCCTGTGGGCTTTGTTATGGCACAGATAGTCTGGGACTCCCTGGGGCTTCTCTGCTTGGTGACAACCACGACCAGGACATGACCTCTATACCCTCCAGGTAAGAACCCTGGACAGTTGAAGAGCTGGCCCTGGGAGTCTAGAATGGAAGATGGGGGGGAGAAGATGAAGAATGCCAGCCATGGCCCGAGGGCGAGCTGGGGCCTAGGACTCTGTCTTACTTGACTCTTCCTTTTGGTCTTTTCTTAGGACGTTATAAATGACCACTTCAAAAATGGGACTTGTCCCCTCACTCTCACATTGATGGCATTTTGTTCTCCAGTTAGATCCAGATATCCTGGGAGGGTGGGAGCACCCTGTCTCGGTCCACAGAACCGGGCGATTTAGAAAAGAAGAGGTTTACTTTGGCTTGTGGTTCTGGAAGCTGAGAACATGGCACCGGCACCTTCTCAGCTTCTGATGACAGCCTGGTGGCGGAAGGCACGCTGCAATACAGAGGCCACGTGGCCCTGGGGGAAGTGAGAGAGCACCAAGAAAGCCCAGCCTGCCTCTGCTACAGCCCATGGAGTGGGGACGTTCACTCCTCACGAGGTGGTGCCTTGGCCTGATTACCTCTTCAACGTCCCCCCCTCACCCGACACTCACTTGGAGGAATTAAGCCTCAGCAAGAGTATGGGAGGGGATGAACCGTGTTCAGACTTGCTGAGTGCCGGTGATCTGTCCTGGCCCTCTGCATGAACTGCCCTGCGTTCACTGGGCCTCACTGCCTCCCCATGCTGCTGGTCGAGAGGCCACCACACTATTGTCCGCTCAGAGCTGCCTCCAGGATAAGAGCTGACCCTTGGCATGGCGTCCATCATGGAAGGGCCCCTGCAGCAGTAGGGGCCAAGCCTGGCTGAGCAGACTCAGGGAGGTTTTGGTTTCTGCCAAGCCCCCGCTCATGCACCTCACACCAGGGGGCGAGGGACTTGGTAGCTGTCGGTGGGGACTGAGGACCAGGACCTGAGGGTGTGGGAGAGTTAGCTCCCCCGGGGATGAACTTGGGTCAACCACTGGGGCTGGGAAGGTCTGGAAGGTGACTTGTCTGTCTCTCTGCATCTGCAGTTCCAATAAGTCCGGGGCAAGGAGCAGCCAGCTGTGCTCTCTGGGAAAGCTGTGGCCAGCTCAGCACCTTCTCCAATTTGCTCTCCTTTCCTCTGCTCTTCCCTCCCCATTTTCCCTCTTTCCAACCTAGAAACGCACCACCCTGTATGTGTCACTACATAAACTTTGCTTCAGGCCCCCTTGTCTAGGGAATCCTTGCTTAGATAGTTCTGAGGGATTTCGTGGGCCCCAGAGGTTGGGACCAAATGCATCACATAAAGGAACACCATGGCAGCAGGACATTTCCTATCTGGAATATCTGTGTAACTGCAGAGGATTGAAAGAGGACCTGGGCTCTGGGGCTGGGTGGTGGCTCAGCAGTGGAGTGCTCGCCTAGCTCGTGCGAGGCGCTGGGTTCGATCCTCAGTACCACATAAAAATAAATAAATAGATAGATAGATAAATAAATAAATAGATAAAGGTATCGTGTCCAACTACAACTAAAAAATATTAAAAAAAAGAACCTGAGAACCTGGGCTCTTGAGTGGCAGCGCCTGATTCTCACTAATTGATTTCTGCAGAATTCCCTAAACCATCAAGCCTGACTGCCCTCTCCTGTCAATCATGGATTAGAAGAGTATTAGACATAACTGGACCACAGAGAGGTGGAAGGATTAACTGGGTTAATTGATATAGCTTAGCATATTGTAAGTGCTCAAAAAGAAGGGAGTCATCTCTAATTATCTTGAAGGGTAGAGGGGTGGAGATGCTACCCTCTTGCAAGCATGCTAATCAACAGCAGGGATCTTTTTGAGGAAAACACAAAGGAAAAAACACTTTTGACCAGTAAAGGAGCGCTCATCGTCCAACCTTGAAACTGTGCAAGCTAATTATTTTTTTGAAAGGAAGCAATTGAACATGTAGTTATTTAGGAAGACACCGGTGTTATTCAACATCACAGCTTGAATTAACTCCATAATTGTCAATGTCACCACTTAAAGGTCAGCTGTGAGTCTGTCTGGAGAAGGTATTTTCCTGATGAGTCAAGGAGGAGGAGCCCAAGTCTCTCCTGGGCTTTGATGGAGACGTCACTGGTTCTCAGGTTGGTCTGGACCCCTGCAGTAGCCTAAGGGCTGGGCAGGTGCACTCCGGGTCCTGGGAGGACAGCTCTGCTTTGCCTCGAGCTGTGAGTTCCTTCTCTCCTCACCCACATCTTGGTCTAGGTCTTTGAGGCTACAGTACGTTTATACAAGGGCTGGAAAGAATCAGGAAGAGGCCCATATTTTAAACTTTACTTTAAAATGAGCCATATCTTGTCATTTTTTTCATTTGGGGCGAAAATGCCAGGTTTGGGCTCAGTTCATTGTCCAAGTCACACCCAGTTCCATTTTCCTACATCAAAAGAGAGTCCTAATAAATAAGAACCAAGAGAACATTAGGTTGGAGCCACTCGACTGGCTGCGGCTTTGTCTAAGATGGACCAAGGTCAGCCCCATGGGTCAGTCAGAAGCCACCAGCAAGGAGTTGGTCCTACTCGTC
Source organism: Marmota monax (assembly GCF_021218885.2). Lineage (NCBI taxonomy): Eukaryota > Metazoa > Chordata > Mammalia > Rodentia > Sciuridae > Marmota > Marmota monax. Next base: position 3,532,896 of record NW_026695241.1, on the reverse strand, counting down.
AAGATCTCCTATTCTAATGGGGGAGGGGAAATAAATGGAGCACTAAGCTGCAAACAGGGCCATTAGTCAGCTCTTTCCCTGCTGTGACCTGAAAAGAACCGAAGTTTATTGGAGGCTCACAGTTTCAGAGGTCTCAGTGCATAGACAGTTGGCTCCATTGCCCTGGACCTGAGATGAGGCAAGACATTATGGCAGACGGGTGCGGAGGAGGAGAGTGTCCCAGGACATGGCCTCCAGGAAGCAGAGAGAGAGTTTTTCTCATCAAGAACACAATACGTAGCCCAAAGGCACACCCCAGTGACCACCTCGTCCAGCCACGCCCTGCCTGCCCACAGCCACCACCCAGTTCATCCCTATCAGGGACTAATGCACTGATGAGGTTAAACTCTCCTAACCCAGCCATTTCACCTCTAAACCTTGCATTGCCTCACACCTGAGCTCTGGTGGCCGCCTCATCTCTAAACCCTAACATCTTCCCTGCTTAGCACTCCTCAGAAGACTCCCTAATGCAGCCCCCAGGCAAGCCCCCTCCTCCCCTGTGTCTCACACTCCAGGGCCTGCAGTTCCCAGCGGGCGTCTTGCACTTCCCACCTCTCTGCCTGGAATCCCCGCTCCTCTGGTGGACTTGGCTAATCCTTATGCTCTCACTTTTCTCCTTCCTTTACCTCCACCCCGCCCCCCACGCCTATTCTTACTTAACTACTTTCTAACGCACACATTATTTTCCTTTGTTTATGATGGGTCTCTAGAAGGTAAGCCCCGGGAGGGCAGGCTTTGGGCTCTGCTGCTTAATGTCTGGAGTGGACACTCTGTGTCCTGTGTCCATCTAGTTGTAGCAGCAGCCTTGATGGGCAGTTCCTCTGTACATGGGCTCCCCCCACCGACCTGCAAAGCAGCTGCTACAAGGTCTCTCTGCTTTTCTGCCTGAGAGCCCAGGAAGCCCCCTTAGCAGGCAAAAACTGGAATTGTGGGGCGGGGGGCCGCCACCCAGGGGAAGTTCTGAATGGTGGTTTGTTCCCACCATTCCTTGGGGGGACAGTGGGGTGGTGTTCGATGACCCACAGCAGAACGTGGCTCTAAACACAGCTCACTGGTTCTCCTCCCGCCCACCGCATTCTCTGTGCCTGTCCCCTTCCTGCTTCTGGGTCCACCCCCCACATAAATCCCCTGCACCCAAGTCGTCGTCTCACATCTGCTTTTAGGAGAAATCAAACCAAGAGACCCAACACGCTATTCCGGGAGCCAAGAATCCCCAGCTCGCCCCGCAGTGGCCAGTCCATGTTTGCTGAGGGAACGTGGAAGGCGGTTTGCAAAGTCCCACATCTTGCGTTTTGCTGTGTGGGTGACTTGATCTGAGGGGGAGCTGGCTGCATTCTGTCTCTTCGTGTTTACAGTAGGATTTTCACGGAGTGGCTTCTGCCTGGAAACCTGTCTGGTTTGACTTTGTAGATTTTTCCGGGAACGAGGGCTTTGCCATTTACTTTAGTCAGAAATGTCATAAGCACACGCCAGCGTGGGGATCCGCTGCTCACCCCGCATTGACCGCCGGGCACCCAGCTGTTATTCATGACTTTTTAAAGAGCACCCCTTCTTCAAGGTGTGATGTGGAGTGGATTTGGTCGGATGGTCCCTGAAATTCCGAGAAGATCACCCTTGCTCACTTAGGCCCTCAACGAATAGGCATTAAACGCAAATTCTGAGCCAGGCCCTGGGCACTGGGGTGGAATTGCCTGAAACCAGGGCTCTGTCCTACCCCAGGAGCCCCGGCCTGGCAGGAAGTCAAGAAAGGAAACGGACGGTCATGACACAGGGTCGGCTGGGAAGCCTGGTGCCCCCTCCTAGGAAGGCCTTCCCGGCAGAGTCTGCCCATCCGTCAGATCCAAGGCACAGCCCTCAGTGCAGGTGGCACCCCTCCCCCAGGGACTCCCGCCAGGCTGACCCCGGCCTCCCAGTGTGGCGGGCAGCCTGTCTGCAGGGACTTGCTCAGCTGCCCTTTAACCCTTTGAGGCTGGTGACCTGGGAGAAAAACATCTCCACTCTGGTTTCCAATAGCTGGTTTGCACCCTGGTGCTGACCTGTCCTGTTACTGGGCATGGCTGGACCAGAGATCCCAAGAGTGTGAGGACTGAGGCTGTGGGAGGGAACGGTTGTGCCCAGCTGGGCCTGGGAGCCAAGCAGAGATTTCCAGGAGGCACTCAGGGGCCTGAGGGGCAGTGCTGGGTGTTTAAGCAAGACAGCGACATTCGACATTTGTGGTATCCATAGTCCACTCTGGCAGGATCAAGGAGCGGGGTGCAGGTTGGGGTGTGGCCAGGGAGAGGCCTGTGAGCTGAGTGCCCAGGGGGAGCCTGGACATGGAGTCACTCCCTCAAGGTTTGAATAACAGCCTCTGTCCATCTGTCTGGTCCTGAGCCTCTGTTTCCTCATCTATAAAATGGGGATGATAAATATCATCACTTGCCTTGCCTGGGAACATCACAAAAGAAGAGGGAGGAAGGGGCGTCTTGTGGACTTTAAAATACTAAGTAAGGACCAGACGGGGTCAGCAACACCTAGAGAAGGGGCTTACGCATGGCAGAACTTGCCTTCTCACTCTGGTAAGAGCAATTCCGGACAAGGACAGTGCTGCACAGAGCAGGGTTCAGGGACTTTCCAGCCAGAAGATCCACCATCTGCAGCCTGTAGGGTTCTGTGTACCCTATGGTCCAAGACAGCTGCTCAAACCCCAGCCATCGTCCAAACTCCAGCAAAAGGAAGTGAGCAAGAAACGCTCCCCTCAGGGACATTTCTGGAAGATTCAAAGGACCCTTGTGCTGGCATCCTATTGACCTGGGCATGATTGCATGACCGCACCTGGCTGTAAGGGAGGCGGGGAATCACATTTCTTAATCAGGGCAGTCACATGTCCAACTTAAAATTAGGGATTCCATCACTTTCCTCATCACTAATGAGGAAAGAGGGGACATCAAGGGACAATCAGACAACCAGCAGTTTCTTCACATCTTTTAATGATTTGGGTTGTGGAGTTGCCTACGTTAGACTTCTTAAAAGTGGAGTGCGTCTAACTGTAGGAGGTTCTGGGCTGTGAATAAGAGCCCCCACAGGTCGAAGGCTTGGTCCCCAGCCTGTGCGGCTGTTGGAAGATGGAGACATTTAACAGGTGGGGACAGTGAGTGGTCTTCTGCTCATGGAGACATGCCCTTCAAGGGAACATGGGGACCTCGGTCCCTTCCTCTTTCTCTCTTTCGCAACTGAAGTGAGCGGCTTTGCATGCGCCTCCACCATGATGTCATTCCTTGGCGAAGGCTGGAAAGCAATGAGGCGACCAGCCGTGGACTGATCCCTCCAGGACTGTGAGCCAGAGTGAACCTTCCTTTTTAAAAGCCGATTCTGTCAATGTCTGTTCCAGTACAGGGAAGCCGACCAACGGAGATGAACACCAAGCAGCAGCCCCGGGGAGAGACCAGGAGGGGTGCTGATTGTCACGAGTCGCTCAGAGCTGTCCCTGAGCCCTGGGTTCAAATCATACCCCAAGCAGAGAGAGAGAGACACCCCCTAAGAAAGCCCCATCCTACTGACACAATCCTGATGAGCAAGCAGAGAAAGGCTCCTGGAGCTCAGGTGACGGTGGCAGGTGCAGAGTGCCCTGTGGCGTGACTGTCCGGGTGAAGCGCCAGAGAGAAGAGAAGCCCAGCTCGCCCTGACCAGACCCTGAGCTGTGAGGGTGTGGGAAGAGGGCTCCCTAAAGGAGAAGCAGTGACGTGGGACCAGATGACCCCAGCCTGTAGGGATTATGGTCTAGATGTGAGGTGTCCCCTCAGAGCTCATGTGTGAGACAAGGAAGAAGGTTTAGAGGTGAAGTGACCGGGTTGTAGGAGCCCTGACCTTGCCCATGCACTAATCCCCTCATAGGGACTAGCTGGGTGGTGCTGTAGGGTGTGGCTGGAGGGGGTGGGCCTCTGGGGCGACTGTGGGGCTTATATTTTGTCCATGGAGAGGGGAGTACTCACTCTCTCTCTCTCTCTCTCTCTCTCTCCCTCCCTCCCTCCCTCCTTCCTGGTGTCTGTCCTGAGCTGCTTTCCTCCGCCCTGATGTTCTGCTCTGGGGACCAAGCCTTCCACACAGGAGCCTCTGGGGACATTTCATATAACATAAGAGTAGGTGTGAGGCAGGAGGACGTTTGTCAGGTGCTGGTAACTGGGTGTGTTTGTGTGTTTGCTTTGGCTTCTCCTCCCATGGCCCTGCTAGTCTGCCAGAGGGGAAGGCACACAGGGCAGTGTCACGTTGGTCCTGGCATCCCAGCCAGCCACCAGCCATCAGCCAGCTGAACTTTGGCCTATGACCAAGTCCAGCCAATGTCCACAAAGTCCCTTGGCCAAAGCCAGTTGAAGGTGCGTGAGCAGGGCCACCCAGGCCAGCAGAGGCCACGCAGATCAAAGCATCCTGCAGGCTCATAAGCTGAGGAAAAGTTCCTGCTTACACCACCAAAGCCTCGCAGCACTATTGTGACTGTAGATCGCTGAGATGGGAGGTCACAAAACTGCTCAGCTGCCATTGAACCCAAGCAGTTCAGCTGCACACTTCTAGACACCGCTCCACACTTCGAGTTGGCAGATTGTGGCCCGCAGCCCCACGCAGCCTGCCACCTGTTCTTGGACCACCCTCGAGCTCCTTTTCATCAGGGGGACAACAGGGTGTTCTGTCTCTGAAAACAAAGTAAGCAAAATGCTGTTCCATAAAGGAGCTGCATGTTCCTCAGGACTCGCCTGTGTTGCAAACTTTGCACTTATTACATTTCCCATTTCATTAATAATAATTTGTGGGACTTTCTTCTCTCTCGTGATTTCAGTATCTACATGGTACCTCTGATTTTGCAGCTTTGTTGTCTCTCTCCAGCTCCACCCCGAGGTACTGACAACAAAGGCAAGGCACCAAAGACAGCAGGAAACAGTTTTATTTGGCTACAGCCAGGTTCAGAGGGCACAGCTTTGGCTGTAATCAATCAATCCCCGAACCCCGAGTTCAGGGAGTTTCAGCGTTTTATACCCAGTGTGTAAGGGAGGGGCTCAGAAGTTCACAGTCTGCAGAAGTTCACATAAAAGCAGCTTTTTCTCTCACTGTTTTGGGCAAGTTAACCCTCAAGGACAACACCTGAGAAGAGGGGAGCTTCTTCCCCCCCTTTCTCTCCTCCCCCTGCCAGCTGTTTCCATGGAGCCCAATTGGTATCTTCTCTTATCTTAGGAATGTAGACATCTCTGTGAAGCCCAGCTCCAGGCCAGAGGCCTTGTTTGCACATTTCTTCAAAGTCCTATACTGGATACGTTTGTGAAAACTAGTAAGGGGGTGTCCAGCACCTGGAGTGCTGGTATCTTCTCGGCCAGTGGCCAAGTAAACAGGGCGACACGAAAATAGGAAGTTTATCTACATTGAATTCTTTTGCAGAGACTCTTTTGCTGACAGTCCCAAAATCAGCCATGGTGAAGATTTCTGGAGAAGCCCAGTTAAGACTTTTCTGTGGACAAAGGGGGTGCCACTTCAGCTTGACCTGTGAAGCCTAAAATGTACCCTTTGGCTCTTACAGATCGAGCTTGCGGTTTGGCCCTCAGCCAAGGACCTGGAAGGAATCAGAGATGCTCTAGGGTCTTCTAGTTCAAACTCAGAAGCAGAATAGAAGCAGGTCTCGGGGATCCTCACGGAACCCCTATACTAGGCTTGTCCAAAGGCCTCTGAATCTCCAACAGGGCTGTCCTCGGCCCCCCATGCCTCCCCCTGGGCTGCTCCTCTCTCCCCCTGTCTGATGCTCACGTGAGCAGGATTCACTTTCTCTCTCCAGCTCCACCCCGAGATACCAAGCACGAATTTCTGCCGCGTGCCTCTGCGATGATTAAAAAATTTGAGCATTTACGATGATCTGTACCCGAGACGATGGAGATATTCTCTCCTGAAGAGTCTCACAATCTGGCCTCATTAGGAAGGAGAAATGGAATGAGAGAATTAAAGAGAAAACTCATTTCTTCTCTGAGTGTGTTAATGAGCTGTGCCACTGGAGGCCATGTGTAAGTCGGGCTGCGAGCAGCTGTAAATTAAATTTATTACGCGCGGAGGGATTCTAATAAACATTACTTAAAAATAGCAACAGACAGTCATTTGTATTCTGTCATGTGACCTGGTTATGGAGACACTTTTGTGTCTCTGCTATTAATCAGAGTTACTTTGAGAGGCAGTTGGTAAATTCTTTTAGACCTACTGGCACCTCGCACTTAATTAAGATTGTTCTAGAAAAGAGCGGGGTGAGTCAAAAATAGTCATAGTGTGTGTATCATGGCACCCTGAGGCCATCCTCGCTGGTTAGAAGATGTTTATTAGACTTTCCAAGAGGGATAAACTTGAAGGGAAATGTCAACTTTCTTTAATGAAATCTCAGACCCTGGGAGGTTAGCACTGGAGAACAATTTCCTAACCTGAACCGGGAGAGATTGCTGGGCCTGGCTGGGACCAAGGGGCCTTGAAGGCCACTGCCAGCCTGGGCCAGCCTCATGGGGGTGCTGCTCACTCTTTTTTTTTTTTTTAATTCTTTTTGCAACCAGTGATTGAACTCAGGGGCACTCCACCACTGAGCCACATCCCCAGCCCCTTTTGTATTTATTTAGAGACAGGGTCTCACTGAGCTGCTTAGCGCCTCACTTTTAAAAGTTGAGGCTGGCTTTGAACTTGAGATCCTCCTGCCTCAGCCTCTCGAGCTGCTGGGATTACAGGCGTGTGCCTCCTTACCCAGAGCTGCTCACTCTTTACCCCTCTGGCCACACAACAGATGACGGCCTTTCTCTCAGACTCTGGAACGTGGATGATGTGACCATGCTCAGAATTATCTTTGGAAAATACCAGACCTGGGTTTGCTCCCTGATTGAAACTCCTGTCGTTGGTTGCTGCCCCCCACCACTCTGCTCGGCACCAGGGTCTGCAGATGGACATGTGCTCCTGGACTCAGGATCTGGAGTCAGACTGAATCCCTTGGATTTATTATCCGGGGAACTCGCTGGCCTCCATTCCCTCCTCTGTAAAATGGGGACATTATCCCATCACTCAGAGTTCCTAGGCCATCACAGGACATAATCCAGGGGAGGGCTGACTGAATGCTTGGGAAAGCTCTTTGGAAATAATTTTAAAATAGTGCAGTGCTTGCCCGGCATATGTAAAGGCCTGGGTTCAACCTCCAGTGTTGCAAAATCAGAAACAAAAAAAGGCAACAAAGTGCTTAAAGCAGCCGCTTGCCAACCTTGCTGGGCTCCACTCCCGCCAAGTTGGCCCAAGCCCACTGCCCCTCGCTCTGCCTCCTGGGTGAGCTGTCATCGTCAGCAGCGCACAGCTCAGGCATCAATCATCCGAGAAGCCTCCCCAGACCTGTCTGGCTTCCAGAGCCTTCTTCTGGGCTCCAGGCATGTCACATCCTGGGACACCAGGTCCTTGTTCCCGTCAGTGTGTCCGAGCTGCTGACGCTTTGTCTGAGACCGCCATGCGTGTCGCCAGAGGTCTTTGAGGGCTGAGCTCATGTCTGGTCACCTTTCTTCCCAGCGTCTGCTGCATATCAAGTGCTCAGGAAGTGTCTGTTGAATAAAAGCCACGGCAGAGCAGGGGTGATCGAGAGCAGGGGCCATCGAGGACAGGGGTGGGGAGGCTCACCGTCAGAGCCTGAAGGCCAGAGTTAGGCAGAGGGGGGTTCACTTTGACGGTGACAGAGGCAGGCAAGGGGCCCAAAGGCAACGACGTGGGTGATACTGAGCTGGCTTCTGCTGCGGGCATCTGGGGTTCAGTTCCTCCGGGGACTCCTGGGACCTGTATGAAAGGAGCCTCAGAATTTCTGTGATGGGAGGAGGCTGTGGGGTGTCCCCCTCCCGCTGCTGCAGGGGGTGAACCGCTCTGCACTTCCGGCTGCCCTAAGCTTGGGTGGGAAGCAAAGGTGTGGCAGGTTCTGCCAGGAGTCCAGGAGCTGCCCTTCGCATCTCTGCTGACCTCAGAGGTGGTGAGGGGGCAGGACGGGCACTGGAAGTGCAGGTGACATCAATTCCCAGCTCCTACCACAGGCTCCTTTCATCTCCCCCTCAGTCTTCCTGCTTCATGTGGTGGCCCCCCCCCGGCCCCCTGGTTTGGGAGTGCGTGGCTGGACAGTGGACCTCCAAATCCAGGCGCTCGAGCCAGATGTGCCCTCTTCTCTTGGCTCCTGATTCCGTTTCCACTCTGGAAACTCATCGTCCCTGGGAGCCCTGTCTACAGAAGCACATCTCCGAGGTAGCCCAGGGCGATGCCTCCTGGTCTTCAGGGACTTGTGTGGTCTCCTTCCACAATGACTTGGCTGGCCCGTGTCACCAATAGGCTAAGGTGGAAGTGACAGTGACTCCTAGGCTAGGCCATGGAATAATTCAGCGCCCACCTTGGCCTCTTGGAGGTGTCTCTCTGGGGGAGTCGGCGGCCATGCTGTGAGACCACCCAGGGAGACAACCATAGGAGGGACACCATGTCCCCAGGGAACAGCCAGTGTCAGCTTGCCAGCCCCACAAGAGGCCCATTGTTTGCAACTGTCCCAGGTGACATTGATGACTTTCACAAGAGACTCACAGCAGGAGTTGCCCAGGGGGCCCTTCCCCAGTGCCTGATTGGGGAAGCCCGTCATGTGGCAGATCTTCTTTAGTGTGCAGCCCAGTCACTGTCACCATACCCCTGGGGGAGGACCTCCGCTTCTGCCTGAGGAGACATCGGTTTTCTTCTGTGGCTTTAACAACGTGACCACGCCTCAGCCTAGACTGTCCTGGTCTTGGCAAGAGATGCACCCCGATGTTTCCATGCAGCCCCCGCTTTTTTGAAATGCTCAGAGGATGGTGTAAGGAAGTGAACTGGAGGGCAGCCCGGGAGGGGACAGTCCCCAAGCTTACTGGGTGGAGTGGTCCAAGGGACCTAACCCGTGTGCACTTAGCCGTGTGGCAGGCTGGGGACTCCAGTGTGGACTTGGGGAAGGGGAGCCCAGGCTGTGCTGGCCTACAGGGACATCCCATAATCCACACCGCGGACTGGAATGAACCTGGAGCTGGTCTGGGCCAGCGCAAAAGCCCCAGGGAACTGAGAGCCACGGCGGACCTGGCCACGGGCAGCCTGCATTCTGGAGGGCAGGTCGGAGGTCGTTCAGGGTTCTGTCCACTGATAGTCACAGCCTGGTGACCTGAGTGGGGCTCAGAGTCTCTACCAGTGGACTGGTTTCCAGGACCAGACCCTAGTCCTCAAATGAGTGTAGGGATCTCGTCTTGGGAAATGATGATCTTCTTGTACAGGCTCCAGACAGGCCTGGCACACAGAGCCTTAGCTGGGGTGAGCAACGGTGAAGAGGAGGAGGAGGAGGGAGACTGGATGGATGCCAGGGGGTTGGAGAGATGGCCCACGGGGCCCCAGGTACATGTCCTTGGCCAGGGCTATGAGAGCCGTCATGGCTCATGCCTGCTGACCGGGCTGTGTTGGTCAGGACTGGCTGAGCACCTGGTGTGAGCACCCCTCTCCTGGGTTGCCAGGCAGGGACCTGGGAGCTGGCACTCCCTGGGGCTGAAATTCTGGAAGGTGGGACATGCCTCATGGGAGGGGATGAGACAAGGAATAAACAGGCCAGAAATCTGTGGGCGGAGGATGGTCAGAGTAAGGCCTGGACCAAAAGAAGCTGCCCTGGGGAGAAGGCAAGAGGAGGGCGCTGGCCGAGCTGGTCAGTGACGGGCAGTTCATGATCCTGCTCATAAACCCCTGCTCTTTTTAGAAAAGGATCAGAGTTTCATGTTGGAGAGTTTCAAAATATTTTTCTGAGGGTTCCTTAGTCCTTTGCCACCCGAGGAGAGGACGGGCCTCGAGCTCTCCTTTTCCAGTGTGTGATATGCTGCCTTCCTCAGGGGCTATGGCAGGGCTGGGGCTCCAGGTGGCTGATGGCCTGATGCCCGTGGTTCCTCTGCCAGGAGTTGCCCCCAATCTGCACACTTGCCTGGGCTGATGGGGGTGGCTGTCTGAGGTCAAGGGCTCTTCGCAAGATGGATGGGAGCTGTCCTGCCTGTCTGGCCAATGCACAGGCCTAGGGCACAGGAGGAGCTGTGTCCCTGGCTCTGTGGCTGTGTGGCTGTGTGATGGGATTCATCCATTAACATAAGACATGTTCCGTGACCCATGTGCCTGGCACTGTGGCAGACGATGGGGACGGTAAGAGTAGCAGCATTTACTGAGCTCTTGCTAAGCACCAGGCGTTTGACACTTTCTAGTCATTTAAACACATGGATCCAAGGAAGTCGTGAGCTGCTCTTGGAAAACAGGCAACGATGATGGAGCTCCATGCTGGGCTCAGGGAGCCGTGGGGCTCTGGAGGGTGACATCAGGAAAGTGACATCTCAGCTCCAGCAAATAGTGACCAGGAGGGACCAGGCAGAGAAGGAGGCAAAGGATGGACACAGGCCTGTGGACAAGGGGGAGTGGCCCATCTGGGGGCCACAGGGCTCAGAATCTCTCCAGACCTCAGTTCCTTCACTGTGGAGTGAGAAGAACACGTGGGCCACAGGCTTGTTGTGAAGACTATGTGCCATGTTGGGTGCCCATTGCCCAGATGTGCTTTGGGTCCAACGGGCCCTCAACAAGTGATGTCTGTCATTACAGTTGTGGCGTGGATCCACCTCACCACTCCCCCCAGATCAATCAATCAATCAATGTAATCAATCAATCCCCTGAACCCCGAGTTCAGGGAGTTTCAGAGTTTTATACCCAGCGTGTAAGGGGAGGGGCTCAGAAGTTCACAGTCTACAGAATTTCACATAAAAGCAGCTTTTTCTTTCACTGTTTTGGGCAAGTTAACTCTTCAAGGACAACACCTGAGAAGGGGAGAGCTTCTTCTCCCCTTTCTTTCCCCCTGCCAGCTGTTACCATGGAGCCCTGCTGGTAACTTATCTTAAAAATGTAGACATCTCTGTGAAGCCCAGCTCAAGGCCAGAGGCCTTGTTTGCACATTTCTTCAAAGTCCTATACTGGATACGTTTGTGAAATCAGTAAGGGGGTGTCCAGCACCTGGAGTGCTGGTATCTTCTCTGCCAGTGGCCAAGTAAAACAGGGCGACACGAAAATAGAAAGTTTATCTACTTTGGACTCTTTTGCAGAGACTTTTTTTGCTGACAGTCCCAAAATCAGCCATGGTGAAGAGGGCTTTTCTGTGGAGAAAGGGGGTGCCACTTCAGTAACAGCCACCTTCCATTAAGCAACAGGGTCTTTATGTACATTATCTTGTTTGATCCCCATAACAATCATGCAAAATTATCCCTGTTATTTCAAAAGGGAAATAGTCCAGAGATATCCATTTGCCAAAAGTCATGCAAGTAAAAAGAAAAGGAAGTGGGATTTGAAGTCCTGTGTGCCCCATAATCAGGAAAAGAAGAAGAAAGGAGAAAGAGGAGGAGGAGGAGGAGGAGGAGGAGGAGGAGATATCTTTAACAAGAACAGATCCAAAGACCACCTTGATGCTGGGATTGGCATATGAGAACATTTTAAGAAGAACAAAACTATTTTCAAGGACTTAAAGGAAAAGATGGTGTTATCGAAAAACAAAAGAGGAATCTCAACAGAGAAATGGAAACAAAAGAACCATATAAACATTTTAGAACTGAAAAATACAAGAAATGAAATGGAAAATTCACTGGGCGGGTTTAACACTGGATTGAAGAATCCAGTGACAGATTTACAGGAATTATTATATCTGAAGGAGAGAGAGAAAGGATTAAAAAAAGAAGAGGAATAGTATCTCAGTGTCCTCTGAGCCCAAATCAAGCAGTGTAAGATATGGTTTCTTAGCTCATTTCGTGCTGCTATAACAGAATTCATGAGGCTAGATAATTGATAATGAACAAAAATTTATTTTTCATAAGGTTCTGTAGGCTGGAAAGATCAAGATTGAGGGGCTGCATCTGTTCAGGGCCTTCAAGCTGTACCATCTCATGGTGGAAGGTGGAAGGAGAGCGGAGGGGGTTGGGAAAGAAGAAGGCTTTTATAGCTAACCCACTCTTGTGACAATGACATTAATGCATTTATGAGGGCAGAGCCCTCATGACCCCATCACTTCTTAATGATCTGCCTCTCAATACTGTTGCACTGGGAATTAAGTTTCTAACTCTTAGGGTTTGGATAGGAGGTGTCTCCTGAGAGCTCCTGTATTAATGTTTAGAGGTAAAATCATTAGATTATGAGAGCTGCAGTCTAGTCAGTGGATTGATCCATTTGATTAATAGTTGCAAGGACTACTGTGTTGGGTGGTAACTACAGGGACCTAGGGTGTGGCTGGAGGAAGTAGGTCATGGGGGGCATGACTTTGGGCTGTATATTTTGTCATTGGTGCCTCAAAGTACTCATGGTCTCTCTCTCTCTCTCTCCTTCTCTCTCTCTCTCTCTCTCCCTCCCTCCCTCCCTCTCTCCCTCCCTCTCCCTCTCTCCCCACTTTCTGGCCGCCATGAGCTGAGTAGCTTTCTTCTGCCATGATATTCTGCCTCATCTCAGGTCCAGAACAATGGAGTTGGATGACCATGGGCTGAACTTCTGAAAACATGACATTAAGTGAAAGGTTTCCTCCTCTAAGTTGCAACTGTTGGGTATTTTGGTCACAGCTACAAACAGCTAATTAACTCAGTGACAAATGAACTTTGGGGGACACCTTCAATCATGACACCTGGACTCAGACCCCTGGAAAGAATAGAGAAGGAAAATAGGGCAGAAAAAATTTTTGAGGAAACAGTGACCAAAACATTCCTCCATCTGATGAAAAATACTAGTCGGTGGATCCAAGAAGCTCAGCAGATCCTCAAAAATCTAGAAACATCACCATCAAACTTCTGGGGGCTAAAGACAAAGACAAAGCTTGATCTATAGTCAGAAAAAAATAACCCACCACCTACAGGCAACCAGTGAAAACGAAGGCTGTCTGGCTGTTGTGGTTTAGATATGCAGCGTCCTCCAAAAGCTCAGGTGTGAGACAACGCAAGACAGTTTAGCCGTAAAATGCGTGGGTTATGAGAGTTCTGACCTGATCAGGGCATTAAGCTGGGGTTAACTGGAGGAGGTGGTCCCTGGGGGCATCCTAAGGGGTGTGTATTTTGTTCTGGGTGAGCAGGGCTCTCTCTCTGTCCCTGGAGGCCACGTCTGAGCTGCTTTCCTCCCCCACACCCTTCCGCCATGATGCTCTGCCTCACCCTGGGTCCAGAGCCATGGAGCTGGCCATCTGTGGACTGGGACCTCTGAAACATGAGCCCCAAACAAGCTTTTCCTCCTCTAAAATTGTTTTTATCTAGTCTTTTGGTCACAGTGGCAGAAAAAAACGACTAAAACACTTATCATCCGAAACTATGGATACAGATGGAAGGAAAAATGGGATAAGATTTGGAGCACGATAGACCAACTGTCAACATAGAATTCTGTATCTTTTTGAAAGTATGAGTAAAGTCAAGGGAATTGAAAGCAGGGACTCAGATACACTGATGTTCACTGCAGTGTTGCTTGTGGCAAAAAAAAAATTGTAGAAACAACTCAACCGTCCATCAGCAGGTGAATGGATAAACAAAATGTGGTATAGCCGGGTGTGGTGGTGCACACCTGGAATTCCAGCTACTTGGGAGACTGAGGCAGGAAAACTGCAAGTTCAAGGTCAGAATCTGAAAGTTAGCTTGATCCTGTCCCAAAACAAAAATTGAAAGAGCTGTGAATGTAACTCAGCGGCGGAGATCCTCTGCATTCGATCCCCAGTACTGAAATACACACACACACACACACAAACACACACAATATAATTTTTTTACAATAGAATATTCTTCAGTCATAAAAAAGAAGTAAATTCTGACACATGCTACATGAATGAACCCTGAAAATACATGCTAAGTGAAATAAGCCAGACCCCAAAAAGAATAATATCATATGATGCCCATTATATGAGGTATCTAGAAAGGGCAAAAATCATAGAGACAGAAAGTGAATTTGACATTACCAGGGGCTTTGGGTAGGGGAGTTAAGAGCTACTGTTTGTTTGTTTTTTTTCCTTGAGGTAATAAGAAAGCTTTGATGGTTGTGCAACACTCTCAATGTAGTTAACGTCACTGAACTGTGCATTGAAAAATTGTTAAAATGGCTAATTCTGTGAAATATATACTTTACTACAATTTTTAAAAATAGTGTAATGTTACACCCTAAACCATTGAGTTGTATACCTTAGATGGGTGAATTGTATGTTACATGATTTAAGTATCAAAAAAAATATTAAAATATAAGAAGGCAATGAAGACATTTTTAGATGTTATGGTTTAGCTGTGAGGTGTCCCCCAAAAGCTCATGTAAGAGGCAATGCAAGAAAACTTAGAGGTGAAGTGATTGGGTTATGAGAGCCTTAACCTAGTCAGTGCATTAATCCTGTGATAGGGGTTAACTTGGTGGTAACTGTAGACAGATAGGTAAGGTGTGGCCAGAGGAGGTGGGCACCTGGGGGGGTGCCTTTGGCATATATATTTTTTCCTTGTTGAGCAGAGCACTCCCCCTCCCTTCCCCTCCCTCTTCCCTCCCCCCTCCCTCTCCCTCCCCCCCTCCCTCTCCCTCCCCCCTTCCCTCTCCCTCCCCTCCCTTTCCTCTCCCCCTCCCCCTCTCCCTCTCCCTCTCCCTCTCCCTCCCCCTCCCTTTCCCTCTCCTTTTCCTTTTCCTGCCTGGTACCATGCTCCCAGCTGCTTTCCTTCACCACACACTTCCACCATGAGGTTCTGCCTCACCTTGGGCCCAGAGCAATGAAGTCGGCCATCTATGGACTGAGACCCTCTGAAACTGTAAGACCCCAAATAAACTTTTCGTCTTTTAATTGTTCTTGTTAAGTGTTTTGGTCACAGCAGCAAATAAACTGACTAAGACACCAGATATGAAAGCTGGGAAAATTTGTCTACTCTGGGTCTGCACTTCAAGAAATGTTTAAGGAAATTCTTCAGGTTAAATGTAAATGACAGTAGAGGGAAATTCAGATCTGAAAGTAGGAATGCTAACCCCAGAAATGTTAGAGCTACTGATAAATTTAAAAGATTAAGTTTCATCTCTTGGTTTCTTTGAAAAGCAAATGACAATTTGAAGCAAAAAATAATATGATTATGACATCAGGTTTATGGTATATATAGGAGAAAAACACAATAACATCACAAAGGACAAAAAGGTAAATGTAATTATACTCTTGCAATGTTCTTAAGCTTGACAGTGTGAAAAATGATACATGATGTGTTGCAAAATTGATTTTAAGCAAACTATGGTAAGTTAAAGATGAATATTAGAGTTCCTAGAATGATCAGCAAAAAAAAAAAATAACAGAAAGCAGTACAGCTTCAAGTGCAATAGAGAAAATAAAATAGAATGCTAAAAATTCAGTTAGTGCAAAAGGAAGCAAGACAAAAGAAAAAAAAAGGTAGAAAAATCAAGACAGAGAAAAAAATTGCAAGACCATTGGCTTAAACAGAACCACAATAATAATTACACTAAATGTAAATGGACTAACTCTTCCAGTTAAAAAGCAGAGATTACCAGACTGGATAAAACAGCAAGACCCAACCACACCTCTATATGCTGTCTATTAAAATCCTGTGCACTTAACTGTAAATATGCAAATAGGTTAAAAATAAAAGGATGGGAAAAGATATACCATGTGAATACTGATGCAAAGTAAGGCTGATATGTAATTGTATTAATATTAAAGGAAGCAAATGTTAGGACAAAGCCTAGTATTACAGAGAAGGAAGGACATTTCATAGTGATGAAGAGGTTCTTCTATTCAACAGTAAGACCTAGTGACCGGATATGTGTTGACAGTAGCAGACTTCAAAGTGCAGGAAGCAAAGAGCGTCAGAACTGAATGAGAAGAGGACACATCTACGGCAGATTTTAACACTTGTTTCTCAGTAGCTGACTTCACAACTAGACTCTCATCTGTGGCTCCAGAGACCTGGAGAATGCCCAGCAGCTGCCCCTGGGGATGGACACAAAGTGAATTAACTATCATCATGGCTGGCTGGATTAGGCCATGTGGTTCTTACCATCATCTGTGTTATTTCCTTTGCCTCAGAGTTGATAGTGTCCCATTTTGTCCCATTTTCCACCGGAGGAGACTGAGCCTAAGGAACAAGCAAGCCGAGTGGTCAGACCAGAAACCCTGTGGTGGCCTGCTTGGCTTCCTTTTCACGGAAACTTCTGCCTCTATTGTTTATATTCATCAGTGATTTTGCCCAGTAACTACTCTGTGTGCTGGGCCCTAAGCAGCCCCACTGGGGGAGCTGGTGAAAGTTTCCTGATAGAAATGATGTTCCTGTTCTTTTTCCCATCCTCCCCGCCCTGTTCCTCACCACTCCCCAAAGGACGTGTATTTTTTACTTAATTTTTTTCTATTCGAAATCTGGACTTTTTATTATTAAGAAGCATCTATACAGATAATGAAAAAAAGAACTACTGTTCCCAGCTCGAGACCAAGGAGATTACAGCAAAGTGCAGAAAATAAAGTCTCCCGAGAAAGTCCTTCACAGCTCACACACCCACAGTCACGCCTCCGGTGACGTGCTCCATTGTGCTAATGCACACAAGTGCTCACATACTTGCTCACACATGCTCCCACACCCAGCACACACACAGGGCTGTGCCTGACACACACCCAGGGCTGTGCCTCACACACACACACACACACACACACACACACACACACATACACATCCTCATTCAAACGCACGTGGAAATACAGTAGGGATTTCCTCCTGCATCAAGAGAACCGTGTGTTGGCTTGGCTTCTACTCAATGAGTTTTTGATGATGCCGTCACTAGCAGAAAGTCATGAATTATTTATCAGATCACTCAATAATTAATAAAAGCCATCGAAAAAAGCTCGGTGGAGACGGAACTCTGCACATACTCCCTCCCTGTCGTCAGAGCGTGGGTCTGAGGGCATGTGAGAAGGAGGCGACGGCTTCCGGGAGCTTCCAACTTTACATTAGCTTTAAAACGTGCAGTTTATTAAAAACAAAACAAACAAAACAGAAAGCAAAACAACCAACAAAAGGGACGCACACACACTGCTGTAGCCTGATTCAGTTTTCCATCTGGTGACTTTGCAACCCTCAGAGTCATGAACCCCTCTGGGCAAGCTGGCTCCGGGAGTCGCTCCTGATAGTTTTGGGGACTCTTGACTCACTGAGGTTTTCTCCAAGACTATTTAAACATGCCACAAAGGGACAATCTACAGGAGGAGAAAAGACAAACAGCTAATGCGCTAGTGAAGAAATGACTCACTCTGACATCAGTGAAAGAAGTGGAGAGCTGGGAGCACCTCCCGAGGGGCCGCTGGGAGCACCTCCCGAGGGGCCGCTGGGAGCACCTCCCAAGGGCCAGTGGGAGCACCTCCCGAGGGCCACCTTCTCTACCAGATGAGCAGGCATTTTAAACCTGGTAAGAGGACAGCGCCACGGTGGTGCTGCCTGGGGCCAGAGCCCTCTGTCCTAGGGGAGCATGGACAGGAAGAGTGCAGTCAGGACACGTCATGGCAGGGAGCATCCAGCACCTGCCTCTGGTGTCTGCAAGGTTCAGGTCCCAGATCCACCTCCACCTCCACAACTCAAATCTGAGAAAACCCTTCCCAGTGGGGAAGAGCCTCGCCAGCCAACGGCTCACCCCGGTGCTGGGCATGCGCAGCAGCATGGCCACCAGCCCAGCCGCCGGGGCCCTCCACTGGCCTGCAGCCCTCGCCTCCTTTGTTGCCCCCGTGGACAGTTTCACACTCACCTCTGTCCCCGCCCTCTGCTGGGAACCTGGCCCAGGACAGAAGCTGGAGGATGGAGGTGCCCTCGCCACCGCACCCTCGAGGCCTCTGCAGGGCCTGGTACCCAGAGTCCTCCCCTCCCTCCTCCCAGTGGCCACAGCCTCCACTTTTGTCCTCCCTCTCCAGCTGCTCCCAGTGGCTCCCTCTAGCACTGAGGCAGGAAGGAGGCACACGCAGAGGCGGAAAGGAGGGAACAGGGAAGAAGAAAAGAAAAAGCATGACTTTAAACCTAAGAAGCTCATGAACAGCGGGTTTCCTGCCCAGACCCGCTTCCTCCAGCAGAGTGGGATCTCGGTCCTGGAGCTGGAGTCCAGTAACGAGAGCCCGGGCACCTCAGCTGGCTCCGTATTTTCTACAGACTGAATAAAGCCAAGGGAACGATGTTTCCAGAGCCTTGTGACATGGCACATTCCAAACACCCTCTCCTGACTGGGGGCCGTCAGCCTAGGGCTCCTGGAGGAACCAGACCACGGGACCCACCCTGGGCTCACGCCCCCACCCCCTGCACCTCTCATGCTCCCCACTGACAAGGTTCCCTTTAAAGACCAGCCCAAGACCCCCAAAGGCTGTCTCATGGTCCAGATGGCCTGCACTGCCCTTGAGGGTAGACTCCTAGCTTTCCCGCCTACACAAGGGTCAAGGTGAGGTCCCCTTCTGTCTCATGGGGACCTCCTTGGACCCCTACCTATCCAGGGATAGTGCTTCCAAGCTATAGATGGGGGACCCCGCATCCCCCTCTGGGGCCCACCCCAGGGGTAGACCACGCTGGGCAGCTCAGGGCCTGCTTCCTGCCCGCATCCTGGTGCTCTGGGACCCCACATTCACCTGTGGTTAAACAAAACACCTGGAAATCTTTCTCATCCCAGGGCCCCTGGCCCCCCTTGGTCCCCCAGCTTCTCCATTAGCAGGAGCCATTGCCTCCACCTTCAAAATGCAGCGTGTCCCAGTGTCCAGCTCTGCTGTCACCACACCTTCCCCACCTGGACCAGCCCCAGCCTCCACCCTGGGCCCGTGGCTCCTTGTGTGCCTGCTGCCATCCAGTCCTCCTCCCACCACAGCCAGCAAGATCCTAACAGTGGAGTCAACTCCATCAGCCCCTCCACACCTCCCCCTGCACCTGGGCCAGAATCCAGACCCCTCCACCAGCTCGGGGAGCCCGTGGGATCCCCTGCCCCTCTCCTAACCTCAGCACACAGGGCTTGCTGTGCAGTTACAGGGACATGCCATGGGGTCCCCACCTCAGGGCCTTTGCACTGGCTTTTCCTGCTTTCTGAAATGGCCAGATGGTCCCCCAGTCTCATCCTCCCGCCCTTACTGCCTCGTCCCTTGCAGTAGGCTGCATCCATTTGCCTCTCTGTCATCGTGAGCCATTTAGACACTTATGACAACCTGGCCCATAACAGGTGTCAACAAATCAGCGTGCCACAGAGGGCAGAGAAGCCCAAGGGCTGGACAAAATGCCCCCAATGGAACTGGAAGGCTGTACCTTTGGTCACCCTGTGAGCCACGCTTGCTCTGTCCATAAGGATGGCTTGTAGCTATTGAGCACCTTCTGTACACAGCCTCACGTCCAATGCCTTCTGTATACATCATCACTTTTTATTTCCCACCAACCTGCAGGTGCCCTTTTCTCTTCATTCTGTGACAAGGAAGCTGGCTAAGACAGGCCGTGACTTGTCCCCAGTGAGCAACTGGAGGAGACCTGAGGTCAGCTGTCCCACTCCCTCGTGTCCGGCACGTCAGGTGACTTTGTGTTTAACAAATGCGATTCAGCAGCACAACCCCCACCAGTCAGTGTCCCTCACAGAGGACTGTTATTCACCTATTTAACGCAGTGAAGCAGGACTCATGCAGGAACCTCAAACACGAACTGCAGGCCACTCCAGAGGCCATTGTAAACGATCCCGTTTATATGAAGTGTCCAGGGCGGGCTTCTGCCCCTCCTGCCCCTGGTGGTATTTACTATATTTGCAGGGTATGCCACTGCCATCTCTATCTGGTTCCAAAATATTTTCATTACCCAAATAAAACCCCGTGCCCACTGGACAGCGGCTCCCCGCCGTCCCCAGCCTGGCTCCTGGCGAGCTGCTTTCCGACTCAGGATTTGCCCGCTCTGCACGTCTCTGACTGCTCTGCACAGCAGTGCCCAGGGCTTCTATTTCCACATCCTTGCAAACCCTTTAAATGAAGTTTTCCACGTGCTCTCGCGTAGTCCCTCAGTACCCCGCGTAGGTGTCATTGTCCTGCCTGATGGAGGGGGCGGGGCCTGGACAGACAGCTACCTGCTCAGGCTCCTGCAGCTGAGAATGGGCATGTTCCAGCCCAGACCACACACCAACCCTTCTCCAGCCGAAGCCCCAGCAGCCAACCCCTGGAGAGCCAGCTCTGTGGTCCCCAGAACACCCACGGGACGAGTCCACACAGCCAACGCCTCTGACACTCCTGGGGAGGCCGCCGTGCTGTGGCTGAGCTGCTGAGAGGGGACCCCCCATCGTGCTCCTGAGGGTAGAGCTATGTGGCCCCACGTGTCAGGGCCCTCTCTGTGGTGGCCTGAGAAGCAACATACAAAGGGGGGGGCAGTAACGTGCACCCAGAGGGCTCCCCCTGGGGTGGGCGGTGAAGGTGGACAGCTGTCCCGGGCGGGTTGGGAGAGCCTCTGTCCAGCAGGCTGCTTGGATCCTCATCTCCCAGAGGGAGCCTCCCAGGTCTGGGGGGTTTAAGAGTCCAGGTCCTCAGGAGCTGGCCAAGAGAAATCAAGTGGGGGGCACCCCAGTCCCCAGGACCCAGGCCCGGGCCCACTGCGTTCTGACCCACCTCTGAGTGCACCCCCACAGGGTCCTGCAAGGCCAGATCTGCCTCCCTGTGTGTGGAGGAAGCTGGGCTTGGGGAGGGGAGCTCTCCCAGGCCCCATGGACAGCAGTGCCACTGGGGTTGGCACCCGCTCTGGTCGCTCCTGGTGAGGGCTGCCTCTCTGCGAGCTCCGCTGTCCCCTGCTCTGCCCTGGGGGCATGACATCCCCCCCCCCAGGCTTGCTGGTGGGGAAGCTGAGGCCTGGGGATGTGGAATCTGCCCGGCATGGAGTCCAGCTGAATGCACCGCCAGCTTCCCAGACTGGCTCCTTGACTTCCACTGTATACAGCAGGCACTCAGAGGGCCCAGGAGAGTGCCCCTTCTCAGGAGCTTCTATGGGCCCCCGAGGACAGCCCTCATCCCTGGGGTGGTGTCCACGGGTCTTGCATACCTCCTGGAACAGGAGTCTCACTCCTTGTTCCACTTGGGGCCAGTCCCCTTTCTTCTCTGTGACTTCTCTGCCCTGGGGAACCACTGGCTTTTATTTTATTCTTCTTCTTTCAGCTGTTCAGAGCTACTGCTCTGGAGACAGACCTGTCTTCTAATCCTGGCTCCCTTCCTCACCGGCCTCTGACCTGGGACCAGGAGTCGCCCATCTCCCCTTTATCCTTTCTAAAATGGGGGTAAGAACGACCCCCCCCATGTGTGCTGAAAGAGTGGGGGAGAAGGAAGCCCCCTGGTACAATGGTAGGTGCTCAATAAACAGCAGCTACATTCGGGTGGTTCTGGTTTCCTTCCCATGTGACCATCCCCGAGGTGTGGACGGTGCTCAAGTGTCTGCGACGTCCTTCCCAGGCAGATGCATGCCCCTGACACGCGTGGCTTCTAGAGCTCCGGCCTCCCTCTTTCCTCCTCTGCAGAGACTGCCTCGTTCTCCCTCCACCCCACAGTGTGAGGGAAGGCTGTGGAGCGCTGGGACCATCCGGACCGTCTTGAAGCAAGGTCTAGAATCAGGACAGAGGGTCCAGAGCACGACCAGCTTGTCATGCTCAAGGTGGCCACGACATAGTGGCCCCGACTCTACCGTCCACTGTGGTGAGCTGCACAGAGGCTGCCACGGGAACTCCAACCGAGGTCCGAAAGTCCCAGGGGCTACCCAGATCACAGGGAAGAAAGCCGCGTCCATGTCTAGCAGTCCGCAGCCTGCAGGGACCTGCGGGTACTCAGCCTGTTGTCCTGGACTCTCAGCAATTTGTTCTGTAGCTTTGAGTGTAAACCCTGGGAGACCAGAGCCGGAAGAAATCAAGTGGGGGGCACCCCAGTCCCCAGGACCCAGGCCCGGGCCCACTGCGCCCCAGGCGCTCCATGAACAGCCCAGGAAGCCCAGGCTGAGTCAGGCTGGGCACAGAGGCCCAGTTAGTCAGCTGAAGCCCACAGCAGGGGGCCCTCCGGGGACCCAGGGGGGTCTCCCAGCACGAGGCAGCTCCACCCTGTGGGTCCCAAGTCCTTCCTGGCGCCTGGCTCGCAGGCCGGCTGCTCAGCTCCTCACGCACACTGGGAAGCCAGCCGCCACCGCAGAGCTCACTCTTCCTGGGACCACCACAGCGAGAGGCAAAAGAAAAGGGACTCTCTTCAGGGTCACCGACCAGTGCCTGGGGAAGAAGCCGACTGGCTGCACTTCAGCCAAATGCAACCCAGGCCAGTCCACGGGGCCCGGTGCAGCCTGTTGTCCCTCACATCCTCCCAACAACCCAGACACGGGCGGGAGTCTCATTGCCAGGGGACAGAGGAGTCACTGAGGCCTGGTGAGGTTAGGCCACCCCAGGAAGGAATATGGGTGGGGCTGGGCGTTGGACGTCCCACTTCACTGTCAGCCTGGGCTGCCTGTCTCTGCCACCAGAGGAAAGGGCACAAGGAGGAAGTTCCCAGAAACCCAAGAGCCTGGGGGACTCGGAGACGCCAACTCAATCCCCTCAGTGGGCTGGTGGCAGAGCGGGGGTTTTACTTTTGTTACACCCACGTGACCAGAGCCCAGAGGTGGGTGATCCCTACACCATTGCACAGACAGGAGCTGGGACTGTGAAGGGGCCAGGGGTCTCGCGCCAGGGCAGACCCTGCGTCCCCTGGACAGAGCACTCAGGCCCTTTCCCTGCTGCAGGGCCATGTGTTAGGGGTGTGTGTGTGTGTGGGGGGGTGTGTGGGGGTGTGTGCGTGTGCACAGTGCGTCCTGACTGCTGGACCCAGGGCCAGGGCTCCTGGCATTTCCCCGCCCATTTGCCTGGGCCTCCTCCCGGCCTCCTGAGTTTGCTTTACCCGGTCACTAGTGTGGCCTCGGGCTTTGAAGGTCAACTTCATTCTAAGAAGGACCGCTGGCAGCCCATTTGCTTTGAAATGGGCGGGGGGGCTCTGACTAAGGACCGCATGGCCGGGTGCCTGTGCGTGAAGAAAGGCAGTCCCAGGCTCCGAGGTCACTGACCCCCACCTCTGCTGGGTCCTGACCCCCATCATGGCCCAGCTGTGGACCCGGCCCTGCCCCTCACCTCTCAGCCAACCCTGGGCTGGGCTCACTCTGGGTCTAGACTGGATGATGCCGTTGGGGATTTTAGTGACGTCCTCATTCTGAACTGCATTCTCATTGGGCCGCAATCTGAGACTTGTCCCCTGATCCCAGTTGCTAATGGTATCACCTTGGCCGAGTTGATCACCCACTTGGGAAAGGGGGATATCCCGGGACACCTCCTCCAGGGTCTTCCCAGGGCCCAAGAGAGAAGGCCCAGAGACCCCTGTGGCTCTTCTCACTGCCACCTGCTCAGCTTCCTGGGGGACAGGTCTGGATGCCCACGTGGCGGGCGGGCCGCGGTCAAGCGTGACCAGGGCTTCCTGCAGGGAGGATTTGTCATGCCATTGTCTGAGCCCTGCTGTCACCACTTGCAGACAGCTTCCACAGTGGGGGACACTGCGGCCATTGTCAGGCACTCGCCCCAGCACAGTGACTGGTACTAACAGAGGTCCCGGAGGCCCTGCAGCCCTGGCCCACCTGGCCAGCGGGTTTACGGCCCATCAGACGGGGTGAGTCTCCGCCTCCGGCCTGTCATTGGGCTTCCCTGGCCAGTCTTTGTGGTGTGTGAGGGGGGTCACTTAACCAAGATGGAGTTTAGGAAGCAGGAATAATGATTGAACCACCTCTTTAAACTATTCTGCTGTGGGAGACAGTGACCACCAGCGCTGGCCTCCGGGGCCTCTTGTGATCGGCAGGATCCACACCACGTGGTACTGGGGCTGCTCAGGGGTGGAGTCACAGCCGGCTTCCTGGAGGAAGGGGATCAGCGGCCCCTCATGCAGGGGTCACGAATTCGACCTTCGCACGGTCTTGGCTCAGCAGGCGACACCTGTGTTCCTTCTTGAACGTCTCTCTTTTCCTGGTGTTGAGACACCAACTGCTTAACAAAGGTAAGGATTTCTTTTGAGAGATCACTCTCTGCTCCAGAATCTTCCATGGCTCCCCACTGCCCTGATGTTGAAGCGTGAGATCCCCAGCCTGGTCTTGGAAGTATCTAGGAAAATCGCACCATGCCTAGGTTCCTGCCCCACCAGCCTATCCAGACTGGTGCAGATGCCCTTCCCCCATGACAGCCTCAGAACCACTCCTGACCGAACATCCCCTTCTGGACATATGCCACTGAGACTTGCTAAGTGCACGTCCTGGTCTCTGCTCGGTCCCTCTGAGGCAGACGGCCCAGCGGAGAGGAGCCAGCCCAGCGGAGAAGAGCTTAAGACTCCGCCCCCTGGAGCACCCCTGGCTGCCTGGACTTCTGTCTCGTCCTCTGGACTTGGGCTCATGACCTGGCTTTTCCGGCCACCTCTCCCTTACCTGGGCACCTTGAAATATTTACCAGCTGCTGTGATTCCTCACAGGATGCCACTTCATGGTCACAACAGCCCCTGGGCGGAGGACACCCCCAGTCCCATTTTACAGATGAGGAGTCTGAGGCTTCCCTGGGCCACTGGGCTTGAGGGAGTCCTACTAGAAAGAGAGCAGGAGTCATGGTTCTCTCCTTCCTCCTCTCGTTTGCCAAACACCTAAAGGTGTGAACAGAACCCACCTTCCCTCGCTTCCCGGACACTGAAGTCCCCGAGCCAGAGCCCAGCCCCCAGGAGAGCACAGGGGTCTGTCCTGAGCTGGAGACCAGGGACCACGTGCCTCCTGGGCCCGGCTCTGCTTCCTCCGGTGACGGATGGAGGTCCACGCTTTCTTCCTGGGCTCTGGGCTCTCAATCTGTCATGGCTTCTGGCACCCAGGGCCGTCCGCGGCTTGGGCTGAAATCCGACAGAGTCATCCTTCCTCCCGCTGAATCTTTAAAACAGAGCCCAAGGGCCGTCAATCACTTCCGCCCGCTGCAGGAGATGATGGTGGCCTGATGGGGCTGTAATTTCCCAAGCTTCTGTCTTCCCTTCCCTCCTGCGAATGGATGGGACAAGGCTGTGGCCTCCAGGGACCCCACTCGTCATCCTGATGATGCCTCCCCTGTGGGCCCCAGCCAGTTCTCTCCCAGCCTCCTAAGTCGGAGTGCAGCTAGGAGAGCATGTGGGGCTGCGGGAAAAGCCAGCTGCTGCGACAGCCCTCTGGGCACTGCTGTGGCTGGGGATGAAGGAGTCCGGGCTCCTGAGGGTTAATGCCCGGAGCAGGGGGTGCACCATGGTCCAGAACTTGCTCCTGTTTGGCTGGAGGCGGGGAGAGCACTTCAGAGCAATGTCGGCAGTGGGTTTACTCTGAGTCACCCTGGGCTAGACCCTTCCCACATAGTGTCTCGTTTCACCTCCACAACAGTTGTGTGGAGGACAGAGTCCAGACAGGGAGACGGGCACTCACCGGGGCCAAGTGATTAAGCAGAGCCGGGATTTAGACCCTGAGCTGAGTTTCAGGCCGTGATCCTTCCACCGTATTGCTAAGGCAGTCCAGAAGCTTAAGGTCTGCTTAACTCCTATGCATCAAAGTGACAAGGGACTGACGTGCAGACTGGAGAGGGGGATTATGGGTTTATAGAAATTGATCAAATTTCTACAGGGCCTGAAATAATTTCTCCTAGCCATCATGGCTAAGTCTGTCATCCGCTGGTTCTCAGTAGGCACAAGAGTAGCAAAATCATGCGTTTTGGGGGATATCTCACGGAGAAAACAGAACAGCCGGGTGAATCCTCCAACCCCATGTGCGAAGTCCTCTAGTGGGTAGGAGGGTGGCTGGATGGGGGGCTGGCGCCTGTGGCTGGAGGACCACTGGCTTGGTCTGTCGCATGCACAAATTCTGTGGACCAGGAGGGTTTTCAGGGCACGGAGGGGAAGCTCTTGTCCACAGCGTCTGGGGTCTCAGCTGGGAAGATCCAAGGGATGGAGGGGACTCTAATGGCCACGGGCTGGAGTCCAGAGTCTTCACCCACAGGCAGACACCTGGGCTGCAGGGCCTGTTTGGACCTGTGTGGGGTCTCAGGGCCCCACCCATGACCCCGGGCCAGCGCTGTGGCTTTAGGGCTAGTTAGACTCCTAACCAAGTCAGAAGGGCCGGTGGCTTGGGGCTCAGAGAGACAGGGACAGCAAGGCAGCATTCTGTGACACATGGCATTGTGGCTGCCCTTCTGACTTGGTTGGAGCAGTCACAAGAGCCTTAGAATCAAGAGGCGAGGACACAGGTCTGCTCTTGAGGGGAGGTGTGTCCGGGACTTGCCAGGTTTCAGCACCATCCGGCCCCCTGCACGTTCTGGGCACGTTCTTGGGCAAAAACAGCTGAATTCATTCCTGCATGGCTTTCTTATTCGGGAGCCAGCCTCGGCTTCCCCTTTGATAGTTCATAAGAAGCAGCAAGTGCTAAACACTTCCGGCTGATGACGGCGCCTGGTGCTCCGTGGGGGAGCGCGGCCTCCCGTCCAGGCTCCTGATCCACGTCCCACAGACTGGGTGGCCTGGGAATGGCACCCAGTTACTTCTCATGGTTCTGGAGGCCGAGAAACCCAAGATCAGGGTGGCAGCAGATCAGTCTGGAGAGGGCTGCTTCTTGGTCCTTAGATGGCGCCTTCACACTGGGCGCTCACAGGGTGGAAGGGGCAGACAGCTCTCGGGGTCCCCTCCACAGGGCACTGATCCCACTCAAGAGACATCATCATGACATCACCACCTCCTAAGGCTTTGACCCTGGGGGCAAGGACTTCAGCATGTGAACGTGGAGGGACAGAAGCATTCAGACCTTCACATTTTACAAATGTGAGACCCAGGCTCCTCGCCCCAGTCCTCGCAGGGAGGAGGGGCCAGAGGGAGACGCACCCCCGGGGTGCCCGCCCACCTCACCTCCTGTTTGACAGCAGGATACGTTTCCAGTTCTCTGACAGCACCAGTCCATCGCCCAGACACCTAGTCTACTAGACGTTTGTTCACCCCCCTCACTTCCAGGGGCAAAGCTTCTTTCCATATTCTAGAGACACCTGGTCTCCCTCTAGTGCTGGCTACAGCTGGTGTGTGTCCAGCAGCTTTGGAGGTGGTCTGTGGAGTCCCCCAAGGACTGTGTCAGACGGAGCTTGGTCCTTGCTGGCTCTGTTGGGAGGCGCTGGAGTCTCTAAGGGGTGGGGTGTAGGAGCGAGTAAGTAGGTCGCTGAGGGTGCTGCCCTGGGGAAGAATGGATGCAGCTCTTCCAGGAGTCTGGTTAGTTCTTGAGAGGCAGTTAGAAAAAGCAAGCCTGGCTTCTCCCTGGACTCTTGGCTTCCGGTCTTGCCGTGTGATCTCTTTCTCTCTCATGCACTCCTGCCATGACACCATCTGCCACAATGTGATGCAGCCAGAGAAAGCTCCAGGCTATTTGGACTTTGAGCCGTCATTGTGAGCTAAATAGACCTCTTTTCTTAATAAAGGATCTATCCTCAGGAGTTTCATTATAGTAATAGAAAGGGATGATTACTTACTAGATGGGTTCACCATAAAAGTTCATTACAAAGCTGTAATCATAAAAACTGGGAATAACACATATTCATCTTCAGCTTGGAAATGGGTAAACTGTGACACATTCATATAATGAAATATCACTCAACAATTAAAGAAAAACAACAAAAGAGCAGCACTCAGAATGATGTGGGTGGGGGTGTCTGACAGGTACTAAACGGAGTAAAAGGAGAGACTCAAGAGATGCCACTTACCTGACATTCTGGAAAAGGCAAAAATGTAGAGACAGAAAACAGAGTAGGTCCAGGGACAAATGGACTGCAGAAGAGCTTGAGAGAGACAATGGGGTCTTCCTCAGCCTTAAAAAGGAAAGGGAATCCTGCAGGACTTAGGAGGTTGTGAAATGAGACGCAGCCAAGGCAAGACGGCTCAGTCATTGCTCCTCAGACATGAGAGACTGGTTCTGGGGTCTCCAGCAGGTGCCCAATCTCCAGATGCCCAGATTCAAGTCTTCTCTGGACGACTTACAGTCCCTGACACGACGTGAACCCTGTGTCAGCAGCCGTCATCGTGCACTGTTTAGAGAATGACAAGAAAGAAAGGTCAGACCTTCTTCCCCCAGTATTTTCAATCCACGTTTGGTTGGACCCCAGCTGGAGAACCCAGGGATGTGGAGGCCAGCAGAGGCCAGCATAGGAGTCGCAGGATCCTGTTTATATAAAGCATCTAAGGCACAAGAACTGAAGACAAAGAAAGCAGATCCGTGTTCTGCAGGGACTGGGGAAGGGGAGGGGGTCCTCAGCAGTGTAACAGGAGATGGGAAAGCCGAGAAAGTCGTGCTGGTCGCTTCTCAACTGTGGGAATGCACCTCGTGCTATTGAACTGTGCGTTGAAAAACGATTGAGATGGCAGATTTTATGTTACATGCTTTAAAAAAATATTTTTAGATGTTAATGGACCTTTATTTATTCATTTACTTATATGCAGTGCTGAGAATCGAACCCAGGGCCTCACGCATGCTAGGCAAGCGCTCTGCCACTGAGCCCCAGCCCCAGCCCTGGGTTACAAGCTTTTTAACCACAGTTTTAAATAAAAATAATTTAAAAGAAAAGCTTGATAAAGCCCTTTGAAGGGAGTGGAACTGTTCTGTATCTCGATTGTGGTAGAGAATCCCCAACCGTATGGATTTGTCAAACTCATTAAACTGGATGCTAAAAGGGGACAATTTGGCCGTCAATCACAATTCAGCAATTAAATTCTATGTAATTTAGATTCTATATAAATTATAACCATGCAAGAAAATCATGTGTGTAAATTGTAACTCAATCAACCTAACATAGAAAACAAAAACAAAAAATCTTTGGAACAACAAAAAATCCACTCGATTGCTCAACATCTACTTAGGGGTAGTTACCCTGGGCCAGGCCCTGGGGAGCGAGGTGATTCTCATGGAGTCTACACTGTGGCGAGGGCAAATTGATGGAGTGAAAAAAGTAGTCCAAAAATAGAGAAATACAGATACAAATATGTAGATACAGCCTCGTGTATCCATCTGTATCCTTTGAATTTAATAGAAGATAAAGAGGGCATTAAAAATTATACACAAGCTGGGTGTGGTGGCACACGCCTGTAATCCCAGCAGCTTGGGAGGCTGAGGCAGGAGGATTGCAAGTTCAAAGTCAGCCTCAGCAACTTAGTGAGGCCCTAAGAAACTTAGTGAGAAACTGTCTCAAATTTAAAAAAGTAATGAAAAGGCCTGGCAATGTGTCTCAGTGGTTAAGCACCCCTGGGTTCAATACCCAGTACCAAAAAAAAAAAAAATTATCAGGGAAAATTTGACTATTCCATAACTTCTAACTTTACACCAGACCCCCAAATAAAGTCCATGTTAAGATCACAATGTAGAAAAATCAGTGTTAAAAATGTCAAAACCATAAAGAATAAATAAAATATGAATATTTATGTAGGCTTGGCCTGAGGAAGAGATTTCTAAGCATGAAGCCAAAGGAAAATACATAAAAGAAAAGATTAATGGGTTTGGCCACTTATAAATTGAACAGCCTGACATCAAAAACACTATAAATAAAACGAAATGTCAGACCACGATGAGTAAATACTGTTTGCAGTGTGTATTGTAGATCGAGAATTAATAACTTTAATGCATCCAGTGGTGCTATGAATTGATAAGGAAAGGCAGCTATTGGAATAAAATGGGCAGAGGACATACAATGTGACATTTTAATCATTTCAGTTTTGTATTTCAACAAGTCACAAAACAAGTCATAAATACAATGACCGAAAAAAAAAAACAAACAAAAAGCCAAC
This sequence comes from Marmota monax, assembly GCF_021218885.2. Classification (NCBI taxonomy): domain Eukaryota; kingdom Metazoa; phylum Chordata; class Mammalia; order Rodentia; family Sciuridae; genus Marmota; species Marmota monax. The sequence goes on along the minus strand of NW_026695241.1, from coordinate 3,503,000 downwards.
CCTCAAGAAGTATATTCAACATGACTAAGAGGAAAATCAGTGAAAGGCCAAGGAAGACAAGCTGTGATTTTTTCCTATCAAATTGGGAACAAAGTTTTGAGTGATTTGGGAACGAGGCGCTTCCTGGCCGCTGGCAGGGATGTGAACTGAGAGACTCCTTCTGGAAGACGATAGAATAACGCGCCTTTGGGACAGTTATTTACCCAGGACCTCTCTCGGCGCCCCGCTGGGCCCGGCCACCAGTGATTCTGTGGAGTCAGGCCGGGGCTGGAGGTCAGCACCCTGCATTTCCCAGCCTCCTGCTGACTGCTAGCTGGGGGGGGGGAGGCCGGGAGGGGAGAAGCGGGTGGAGGTGCTCCCCCGACTCCATCCGCGGTCTAAGCACCAGGCCCATGGCACTCCCTGAGATCAGTGTGGGCCCCGCTCTCAGAGGTCCCAGCGCCTGCCATGGTGGCCTCTGAGAGGTCAAGCTCTGACCGCAGTGTCCCCACCAGGGATCCCAACATGATCCTTAGGACTGTGCTTTGAAGTTTATCCCCCAGAATTGGTGCATTTGAAACGCAATCCCAGAGTCATACAATAGTGATAGTTGAAAGTGAGGCCTTTGAGGGGTGATTAGAGTTAGATGAGGTCATAAGGGTGGGGCCCTCGTGATGGCTGTGTAGGAAGGGGGACCTGAGCCAGAGGCTCGCTGTCTCACCACATGATGTCCTCGCCATGTCACAATGCATCAAGAAGGTCCTCCCCAGACAACCTGCAGATTCTGGAGCCTGGGACTTCAGCCTCCAGAACTGTGTGTCAAATAAAACTCAGTTCTTTATAATTACCCAGGCTCAGGCGTTTTGTTATAGCAACAGAAAATGGGTGAAGACAGCAGCGCCACTCCTCCACAGGTGGTTCTGACAGCTCCACTTCTCCCCTTTTGTCCCCCAAATCCCAAGGTCCTCACTGCTTCCTGCAGTTTTCATCTGGGTCACCTCAGCATCGTTTTGCTTCCCATCTTCTCAACACCAGCATCATCCAATCCCAGTACTGAATCCTCTCTAAAAATCCTCTCTAATTCTCATCTTCACCCGCCCCCAACTCTGACTAATGTGCTCTTTGCCCTAGAAATTCCACTTCTAGGAATTTTTTAAAAAACAACAATGGATGTGTCAAAAAATGTGTGACCTGACGTATGAATAGCAAGGGGGGTGGCAATCGAAAAGCCCCTGAAGGTGAGTGTTTGGGGTTGATTTGTGTCCCCCAAAAGACCTGTTGAAATTGTAACTCCCCAAACCTCAGACTGAGTTTACCTGGAACTAAGAGTAGACCTAATGGGAAAAGATGAGATCTGGTGCAGACCCTTAGTCCAAGCGACAGGTGTCCTTATCCAAGAGAAGAGACAGAGACACACAGGGAGGAACTCACACAACGGTGGACACAGAGGTGGAGTGACGCAGCCACAAGCCAGGCCTGGCCAGCAGCTCCAGCAGCTGGGAGGGAGGGAGCCGAGTGGCTCTCCCTCTGAGGTCCTAAGAAGGAACCGACCCTTGATTTGGACGTCTGGCCTCCAGATCTGTAAGAGGACACGTTCACTCTGTTCTGAGCCATCGGCGTGTGCTGCTTGTCACAGCAGCCCCGGGAAACGCATGCGATGGGACTGATGGTGAGCTGATCAGAGTCACAAAATGGAAAACAGAAAAATGACTTAAAGGTAGGGATTGCAGTGGGTGTGGAGCCCATGAGAAGATGTTGGCAATGTGTTAAGCTAGATGATAAAATCGCACACAGCTTGAGCCGCTTTTGTACATTTTATAAAAGATGGTGAGCATCGACAGGGCCCCGGGAGGTCAGTGATGTGGGTGGGGGTGACAGCTGTGATTTTTATTGTCTCTGTTTTAATGTTTGTTTCTGAACTTTCTATATTAGGGTGTCTTGGTTCTGAACAAGGAGAGAAAAGCTTTTTTTTTTTTTTAAGTGCTTTAATCCTAGTGTGACCCTAGCAGGGACCCTCTAAGAGAGCCTCGTCACTGTGACACTTGGCGTCCTGTGGAGAAACTGAGGATGCTTGTCCCCCTGGACGGGCGGGCGGGCGCACCTTCTTCCTCTCCTGGACGTGAGCTCCACTGGGCACCTAGAGAACCAACGGGAAGTGTGAGTATCCATGACAGATGATCCCAGATGACATGTGGACAAGCCAAGGAAGTCTCGCCACTGTTTTTAGCATCCGCCTCCTTTGGCTCCACAGACCCTCAGGCAGTTTCCCGGAGAGGTTATTTGGTTATTTATTCATACACGTTTTTTACATTTATTTTTAATTTTTATGATGAAATGTTCAAACCGTGGAGAGAGGGCGGAGGCCACCGTGTGCCTGGCATCCTGCTTCAAGACGAGGAGGCCCGGTGGCCAGCCACAAGCCCCACCTCCCCCTGGAGTGCTTCAAAGCAAGTGACAAACTGGACGCATGTCACTCATCGGCACTGCTGTTGGCGTCTCAGAAATGCAGGCTCCTGTGGATATTTTCTTACCGACTTCATCGTCTTTATCACATCTAACAAAATGACTCAGGATTCCTCCGTGTGGCCAGATCTTCCGGCCAGAGCCAGCCTTCTCCTGGGCTTACCTCGTGCTCAGAACCCTCCAGGGTGGAGTTTCCCAACCTCTGAGGGCTTGCTTCTGCTGCTCTCGCTCCTTCCTGGGCACAGCTGTGGAGGGCAGGCAGGCGGGGGGTGCAGCCCCATCAGCGGGCCATCCTAGAGTTGAAGAGTCCCTTAACATCTGTCCCCACAAACTCGCCCCTGTTGGTTCTGTTTCTCTAAAGAACCCTAACTCCAAAATAGAATGAACCAACTCTGCTGTGTGCCCCTGAACACAATACTTGACCTCTCTGTGCTTGTGTTTTTCTTCTGCGAACTATGAGGCCAACCCATCCTATGACCCACTTCAGGACTGACTGACCATTTTACCTCCCAGCACCAGGTTCTGTCTGTAGGGGGTGGCGAGTCCCAGCAGGCAGCTGGCTTTGTCACAGCCTGGAGCAATCCTTTCCCTTGGACACTTTAAAAGGGCAGCAGCCACAACAGCAAACCGTGGTGCTCATTGAGGGCAACTGAGCTGGTACAAGAACTGAAGGTGGGAGTCAGGAGAAGCACAACCTGCCCCTCACCCCTCTCTCCGGCTCCCTCCCTCCCCACCTCTGCGGGCTTCCTGTCCTCTCTGGAGTCTCAGCCGAGTTCCACGAGTTCCACGAGAGGTTTGTTCGCGTGGTTAATCAGAAGCCCGTTATTATGGCCGTGCTGGGCTCTTCGCAGCTGAGCAGGTAGGGCGCGCTGATGTTTCCCTTTTACTGCAGAATACCTTGTTTTCCTAGAATTAATAGTCACCTTGCTGTTGTTTGTTAGTTTTAACTCTTCCTTGCTCTTTTCTGTACTTGTCAATAATGACGCCTTTGGATGGTTCAGACGCATTGGCTGTTACATCCACTTTAACCTTCTGGAAGCTTCTCCTGGAGCCTTCAAGCTGCCCTGGCTGCTCTCCAGATCTCCTTCACCAGCATGGGGTGGGGATGGTGGGGGGGGGGTCCTTCAACCCCTCTTTGCCCTGCTGGGCGCTGCTTCTAGAATCTCTTGTTTGCTCGCTCTGTGGCTTGGGTGGAGCATGGCTTCCAGAGAAGGATGCATGGGAGATGTATTCGTTTTCTCCGCTGCGTAACAAATTGCCCCCAAATGAGGCCGCTTAGAGCAGCCCCCATGCAGCATGTCCCCCAGAGTCTGCGTGTCAGGAGTCCAGGGTGGCTCGGACACTCAGGTCTTCTCAGGCAGAGCCATGGAGCCACCCCTGGCTGTTGGCAGAGTCATCTCAGGTCCTCGTCACGTGGGGCTTTCTTCAGGACCGCATGAGTGGCCTCATGACACACCGGCCAGCTGCCCACAGAGCGAGTTAATGAAGACAGAAGAGAGTCAGGAGCCACGGTGTCTTTTCCAACTTTGTCCTGGAAGAAACACACATCAGTTCTGCTGCCCTGATGAGCGCCTACTGTGTTCCTGTCCTAAGATTGTCACAACAGAGTACCACACACTGGGTGGCTTCAAGAATAGGAATCTATTCTCAGTTCTGGAGGCGTGGGGGGGGCTGGTTCCTCCCGGGGGGCTCCGGGAGACGGTGGGCTCCCCGCCTCGCTGCCAGCTCTTGTGCTGATGGTGGTCCCCGGTGCGCCTGACTCACGGGCATGTCACTCCCCCTCTTCGCCAGGGGTTCTTCACGGTGGCTTCTGCATCTGTCTGCGGTTCTCTCTCCTCATGCGCCACCGTCATTGGATTCGGGCCCGCCCAATCCAGCACGGCCGTATCTTGATGATATCTGCATGACCCGTTTCCAAACAAGGTCATGTTCAAAGGCACTGAGGCAGGGCTGGGACGTATCTTCTGGGGACACAGTTCTAACCACTACCTCTACCTCGAGGGATCTGTGAATTGTACCATGTCCCTCTCATCCCTCTACGGAGATCGGTAGTTTCAAGGTTTTAATTTCCTCACACAGACCTGTGGTCTCCAACTTACCCTTCTCTGTTGGTTTTGGCCTCTACCAACTGTCCTGGGAGCCCCAGCTTGTGGCTCCCACATGGGGACAGCAGACGAGCTGGTTGGAGGCTGGTGGCGCAGGCAGGGCTCGTCCACTGCCGCCGTCACTTTGGTTGGTCACAGTGTTTCATCCAGGGACCAGGTGACTGCCCTTCTAGGTGTTTTCCCCCCAGCTCTTCAGATCCTGTCCCTCACCTAGAAGTCAAATGGCCGTGGCCAGGGACCTGGAGACCAGGTGGGAGTCCCCCCAGGGGTCTCACCCTCTGTCATTCCTGCTGTCCCCCCACGGCCCCCAGCCCAGCGACCCTCTCTTTCATTCTCTAGAGAACAAGTCTTCCACCTTTTGCCAAGACAGGGCAGACACTGCCCCCTCTTCTCTAAGCCATCGTCACCCACTGCCCGGAGTCCCCGGCTGCCACTGCGGGTCTTGGGGAGAGGCGTTAGTGTCAGCTGGGCTGCTTCTTGGCTTCTCCTGCTGCTGACCAGGGAGTCCTCTTTCTCAGACGTCCTAATCCAATCCACCTTCTCCATCCGTCCAAACGTTGGCTGCCTACATTTCCCTCTTGGCCTCCTTTAGAGGTGCAGCCTGGACCAAGGCTTAGTGACCAGACAGCATAAACACAGCCCGTGGAGCTGAAGATGTAGGTCAGTGCTAAAGTGCAGCTTGGCGCACGCAACGGGGGCCTAGGCTCTGTCCCCAGCACCATTGAAAAATAAATAAATGAATGAAACCGTGCTGTGTGCTGGACATTATTCTAAGCACATCATGTTCACGTATGCGCTGAATCCTGAGGTCCAAATAGGGACACAAGAGAATAAATCGGGCCAACTGACTTCCATCAGTGACCCAGCTGGTGACGGCAGCGCCAGTATTGGACACCCCACAGTTTGGCCTCCAAGTCCCTGTTCTGAGCCTCCTATTGCACAAGCAGAGTCGTCTACGTGGGAGAAGAGGGACAGGCCAGCCCTCTGGGGGCCACCTTGTCCTCAAGAGTGGACACTGCTTTAATCTGTTGGATCTCCTTTAAAGTGGTATTTCCAAGATGAGCTTAAGCCCGGGGAGTGTCCTTATGAATGTCCAGGTTGCCCTGTGTGTTGTCTCAAGCAGAAGGTGAGCGCTGGCCTTCTGTGCGTGCCTTCAGGCTGAGAGGTCACTTCCTCCTGCGCTGCCTGGGTCTCCACTATGGCCGAGGACAGCCCCATCCCTCTTGTCTGCAAGCTGGGCAGGTGCTCATGGGTGGCTCCTGGGGACAGAGCGCCATCTTACCCACATGTTGGTCCTTAGTGTCTCCCAGGACAAACAGGCCCCGCTGCCTGGGTTCTTCACACCATTCTTGGGCTTCCGATCCTCTTGTCCTGGTCCCCTGTACCTGGCCCCCAGCTGGCCCAGTGGACATGAGGATGGAGGTGCTGCCTCCTGCTCCCCTCTCTGGCGGGGTAGAAATTGGGTCCTCGGTCAGGGCAGATGCTGCGCACCTGAAGCAAAGCCTCCCCGAGGCAGGGCGTACACATCTCTCTCTGGTAGGTGTCTACGTGCAGGTAGGCCAGGGACATTATCGGCCCATCTTGAATGGCTTGCCCTAGTCCAGGGCATGTGGGTGGAAGTGACAAAGTCTCAGCGAGACCAGGCTGTAGGAGGCCTTGCTGTTTCTGCTGCCCATTTGGCTCCCTTTCTGTGTAGCGTGAGAGGAGCGGTCCCCAGCTGGCCTGCTGGCTCAGGGAGATGATTTGCCTTGTGTGTCCACGCGCGCACATGTGTGTGTGTGTGTACGTGCGTGCTTTATTTTTTTTGTGGTGGTGGTGGTGCTAGGACTGAGCCCAAGGCCTTTGAGCATGCTAGGCAAGTGCTCTACCACTGGGCCACACCCCAGCATTTTCTTAAATTTCATTTTGAGATAGGATCTCCCTAGGTTGCCCAAGCTGACCTCAAACTTGAAACCCTCCTGCCTCAGCATCTCCAGTACCTGGGATAAAGGTGTGCGCGTCTGCACCGTGGTTCAAGGAAGATGAGAGATTGGGAAGTAGACCCAGAAAAGAGCAGGGGCACCAGGCACTCCCAGCCCAGCTCCATCAGCTGGCCTGCAGGTGGGCATCGTGTAAAATAAGTGCTATTGTTGTGCACTGCAGAGTTTTTTGACAGTGGCAGTCCAGGGTGGCCCATGGATGACTTCTACTCTATGAAGGTGACACTCACCTAGATCTGGGAATCTAGACCCAGCCCTGACTCCCATCCGTGCAGCGGAGCCGTTCCAGCCACTGGGAAGGGGGAAGCCGGAGAAGGAAGCGCTTGGTTTAGGGAACTGACCAGGACATCTACACAGTGCTTCTGCATGTGTCTGGCAGGAGTGCCCTTAATCCCATGACCACGCCGCACTGCAAGGGAGGCTGGGAAATACAGGCTTGTTATGAGCTGAGTTGTGTCCTCCAAAACCCTCGTGTTGAAGTCTCACCGTCCCCACCATACTACAGAATGGGACTGTATTAGGATACAGTGTCCTCAAAGAGGTATTTAAGTTAAAAGAGATCATTAGGGTTTTGTCCTAATGTGATTGTCCTTGTAAGAGACGAAGGCACAGACACACACACAGAGCAGAGTCCCAGGAGAAGATGCCAACTCCAAGCAAGGAGAGAGGCCTCAGAAGAAACCAGCCCCCAACACCTTGACCTTGAGCTTCCAGACTCCAGGGTTGCAAGAAAGTAAATCTCTGTGGTTGAAGCCACCAAGTCCAGCTATGGAGGCCCACGTAGATTAACACTGGCTATGGCCAGGGGCTGCTTCCCAGCCGAAACTTGGGGGACAGCAATAACTGTGTTACTGAAAAATTAAAAGGGACATGTGGACAGTTAATGTCACCCCCAACGTCTCACTCACGAGCCTGATACAGCAACACTCTCACCTTCTACGCCCGTTTGCCAGAGTCCCTTGTGACATGGGAGCCCTAACGTGGATCTATAGGCAGCTGACCCCTAGTGCTCTGTGTTTTGTTGAATATATCGACAGCGTTATTCTAAGAGGCCCTAGGTGTCACTAGATTATGGTCAGGTGTCCATGGCTTGTTGCGTACTTCTGGGTCACGGACAGGCTTGTGCCCACGCATTACTGACATTGTGTTTGGCTGGCTCTGGGGCTCAGCTTAGAGACCCCTCAGCAATCCCACCCCATCATCTTGCAGCAGGGGTGGGCTGAGAGCAGTCTAAGGCGGGGGCAGATACAACGAGGACTCGGCCTCCTTTGCGCAGGAGCTGGGATGTGCCAGAGTGTTCCATGCTTTGTATCTGACAGGTCACTGCATGCCCAGAGCTGAGGAGTGGCCTCAGGGTAAGTCGGTGTCCTTGCCCTGAAGGAATATTCCCAGGGAGGGCTGGTCAGCCACCTGCAGTCACAATACTATTAAAAAAAATGTGCAATACAGTAATAAAATTGCCCTTTGGTACATTAATGATAAGATAGGGCAACAGTATTCCTAACAGTAGCTAATAACAATCATAATATCAAAGTAGTGATGAAGATAAATGATATTCAGAAACAGCTGTGACATTGACAGTATATAGGAAAATTTTTTAAAAAAATGACTATTGAAAACTCTTGTGATTTTTCTTGGTATCAAAGTGCTATAAACATCAGGGTGACCTGTTACCTATGGTATAGTTTTCCCCATCCAAGTTCATAGATGTCCCTGAATCCTATCTACAGACCACCTAGGGCTCCACAGACCCCGAGCTCAGAACCCTTGCTTAGTTCACTATTAACTGGAAGAAGCTGAAGCAGCCTCAGATCCAGAAGCTGGAATTTGCAGCCACAGCTGCAGAGCTGGCGACTGACTGGCTATAGCTGCTGTCTGGAATGCCTCCCCATGTGGCCTGGGACTTGTGTATCCATCCATCCATCCACCGACCCACCCACCCATCCCTCCATCCATTGTCCCATCCCTCCATCCACCCTCCCATCCCCCTCCATCCCTCCATCCCTCCATCTATCCCCGCATTCACTCAATAAATGTTTATGAGCTTGACTTGTGCCAGGCTCTGGGCTGACAACCCAAGCAGATTCTGGACTGTTGGAAGAGAAACGCACAAATGCACTTTGGTATTATATTCAGTATAATGTTCTTCTAGTACAGAAACTGGACCCAAGTGAGGCAGGAGCCAAGCTGGGGCGCAGGGAGCGGCTTGTACAAAGGCGCGAGGGTGCGAAAGGGCCGGGCTGGCAGAGCGTGTGCAAGAAGAGCCCAGGGTAGGCCCCCAAGGGTGGGTGGGTCAAGTTCAGGGGAGTAGATTGTAACAGGCTTTCAAGCCAGGGCTGGGGGACTGCTTTTCAGAGGAGGGATGTAGATTTGGAGGGAATCGACTCCAGGCAGGAAGGCCAGCGAGGAGCCTGAGGGACAGGCCAAGCAGGAGATGGCAAAACCCAAGAAATTTGGCTACTGCCAAGTGGCGGTGGGAGAAGGAACAGGCGCGGGAGAAGTTTCTGAAGGAGAATTGACAACCTCTGGGGCCCAGGGGGACCTGGGGACTAGGCTCTCTGAACTGGAACCTGGGAGTCTGCTTGTGCCAGTCACGCAGACCTGGGACACAGGGACAAGAGGCGTGAGGGGGAGATGGTGGGTTTGAGTGTGAGCTTGCCAGGTCCCTGTGGAGTCCTGGGGGGATGTGGGGGTAGGGAGCCGTCTCATGGGGCTGGAGGTTTGGGGATTCTCCTGCTGTTTTTAGTTCCATTTCCCCAAAGAGGAAACCGGAGTGCAGCAGGATGCAGAGGACCCTCCCAGGAGAGCCTCTGGGGACATGTGGGACACGTGAACAGAGGCTGCCAATGGCAGGTCAAGAGTCTGTTGGGCAAAATTTTGAAAGTGAGCAGGTCACAGGGTGAGGAGTTCCACCAGAACGTTCCATCAGTGCAGAAGAAAGATCCATAGTTCACTGGGGACCCCGAGACACTGGCCCCGTGAATCCGCGAGAGCGCACACTCAGGGCCATGAAGATCCCCCAGGACCAGGGGCGCAGGTGGACAGTGTGGCGTGGCCAACGGCAGCCACGGGAGGCCTCTGGGTAGAGGGAGTCCACTCACACGTGTGCTTGGGGAAGGCCTCCCGGGAGAGGGCCAGGGAGGTGAGTGAGCATCTAGTCCCCAGGAGAAGGAACAGCTGTTGGGCCGCCATGAATCTTCCGGAGCTTCTTGTCAGGAGCAGACGCCGAGGCAGGTTGGGTGGCAAGGGACACAGATACAAATAGGTCTGCGTTGGAGCAGCTTGAGCGCTTCCTGCAAAGTCCCCTGGGACGCTCCGGGAGCCAGTGCCGATCCAAGGCAGGGGAAGGAGGAGGCGGCCATTGGGTTGAACAGTTAACACCAGTGAAGTACAGCCTCCGAGGTCACCCAGGTGAGCTTCCCTCTCGAAAGCAGCTACAAAACCGTAAAATTAAAGGCCCATCATTTAAAATCATTTAAAACAGCTCTGAGCTCTCCAGCTTCCGTCCAGCCCTGTCCTCCAGAAGCACTGCTGCCCTTTCCCGGAGCCCAGCCCTGCAGACCCTGCGGCACCTACTGAGGCCTGGGGCTGCTGCCTGGGGGTGGATTTTTCCAGAAGCCGTACCTAATTTGTCTGGGCTGCAGATGGAGTGTCTTTCCCAGGGGACGCTGTCCTCCGGCTTTGGCAGCCGCCTTTTCATGCTGAGAGGGGACGTGTGTCTGGGCCAAGTTCAGGAGGAGCTGAGTCTGCTGTGTCTGCAGTCCCCAGCATGGGAGCCCTGGCTGGCTTCCGATCCCAGGTGCCACTGCAGTAATGGGGGCTTGGGCCCTGGTGTGCTTTGGCTTAATGCGCTCCTCACGCTGTGGTTCTGTCCCCTCTGTCCGCCTCCGGGTGTCGGAGCCCTGCCTCTTTCCACGGAGCACAGCTCTGTCTAGATCTGGCTGTCCATGTCCCTCTGTCTGATGTCCCCTGCGTCTCAAAGCCCCATGTCCATCAGAATCCCTGCCTGGAATTTCCAAATAACTGTGAGCTGCTAAGTCCCTGTGGAGCACTGTGATGATGGTCACTGATGACGGTCACACTGAGGGTTCATGACACCTGTCCCCCTGGCCTGTCGCAAGCCTTGGGAAGCACCTTGCTTGTTCTGGTCCCTCTCCAGAAAGACACCTTGCCGAGGTCGTGTGGAGTGGACTCAGTGGCATCTGCTGTTGGGAATTCTCTAGCCCTGCTCCCTGTTTCCGTCCGTCTTTCCAGGTCTGTCTGTCTCTCTGTCTCTTTCTCTTCCCTGCCGTCCTGTTTCCCCTGCTCCTCTGGACGGAGCTGCATGGAGCCCAGGCTGGCGTGGGGTCCCGGGGCTCCTGTGGGTCAGGGTGGCTTCAGGCAGGTACTGCTCTCTGTGGGTCACAGGACGTGGGACTGAGTGAAGGGAACGTTTCCACGGGAACAGGGAGGGAGCCAGAGGGTGCCGGTGCCGCATGCACTGGGTGTTCTTCCAAGTCCTGCGTGGGAGGTGCCACCAGAGGGAGGCGGGGCCAGCCCCACCACAGGACAGGGTAGGTGCCTGAGCCCCGCGGACCTCCACAGACTGCACCAGGGACCAGGCCAGGCCACAGGGACCCACGATTAATGGGAACATGAGTGAAAAGGAGAGGGGAGTGGCACCGGCCTTTGAAAGGCTCCCTTCTCCTCCTCCCCACTCACTGCTCTCCCTACCTCCGCGGAGGCCCTGCTTCCTGTACCTGCATGTTTTGAGCGGGATGTCACCCTGCCTCTGCCCTCTGCCAGGGAGGGTCCTTGTGATGCTGGCATTTGTCCCTGTGCTGAGTATCTCCAGGGACTTCTGCAGTGGCTGCTGCAGGGATTCAGGGAGAGGGCAGGTCTAATCCCAATTCACAGGTGAGAAGACCAGACCAGGGAGAGGCTAAGTGACCCATGTCACTCTGTGATGAGTGAAACAAGTCAGTGAAGGCCCAGCCCACCCGTCCGCCCCGGCGGGGAGCCTGGGCTCCCCGGGACGTGGCCCCTACAAGCCATTTCCTCAGCCCTCCTCCTGGCAGGCAGCTTCTCGGGGGGCGTCAGAGGCCACCCTGGGCAGGCTCCCTGAAGCCCAGCTGCCTCCGAGCCAGGGCAGTCGGCAGGGTGGTGGGTTGTGCTCTGGGCCCTGGCGGGTCCTTGCTGACCTGTCTTCTTTCCCTCCCGCTCTGCCAATCTCTTTGGACCCTAGAACACTGACTGTCAGCGACTTTGGTGGCAGGTGAATTTCCAACCCCATCTTACATAAGGAAACACAAAGTTCATGTTTCCAAACATGCCAGAGGACGGACTCTCAGCTGTCATCAGTCATCAGTAGGGACAGAATGAGGACAAGTGGGTTCAGTAGAACAGGACAAGAAGAAGGGGACTCAGGGTGGGCTGGGCTGGCCAGTGTGGATTCCAGTGTCCCACGGAGGCCATGCTCTTGGATGTTTCCTTCCATCTTCACCACAGCCCTGGGAGGGAAGGGCTCTAGCACCAAATCTGTGGAATACAAATCTGAGGGTCGGGAGGGTCTGCAGCCAGTCCTGCTGTCCTCACCTGGAAGCAAGTTCCTCAAGAGCTAAGTGCTTCATTGCTGGTGAGTCGATGCACACTGGGGGTATTGCATGGTCAACGAGCCAGAGAGGAGTGTTGGAGAAATGATCTTGGTCTCCAGGACTTGCCTGAGCTCCCTCACACCATCAGTGTGTCCAGAGCCCAGGCTGGGTGCATCAGCCAGCAGGAGACAAGGAAAAGCCTGAGACACCTGCAAGGAAGAGAAGGTGCCCACCTGGGAGAGGAAATGGGATGCCTGGGATGGCAAGGTCCACGTCAGCAACTAAAAAGGCTTAGTTTTCACTCTGAGACTGACGGGGAGAGGAAAGCCTGGGAGAACTCGTTTTGGGGTAAAAGCAAATTGCAAAGTAAGATGTGCAACAGAGAGGCATCGGTGTGAAAAGATACAAAACGCACAGCCTTCCAGCTCCACGTGTGGACACAAACATTGATGGACGAGTAGCCAAACTGGAAGGAGATCCCTAAGCTGGCCACGGAGCTCCCTTCTAGATGCTGACCAGGGATGGACCATGAGGGTGCCCAGGGCGAGAGGTTGGGGCGGGAGGGAGTTCTGATGGCTCTGTAGTGTTTGAACTGCCGACAGCAAAATGTAATTACGTTTCTTGGCTAATTATAAATAATTGCATAAGTAAATAAGAGAAGCACAAGTCTACTGTGTGGATAATTAATACTTGGGAGTCAATGATTTGATGGATTGATTGAAATCAACGTTAGTGTGTGTGTCCTCTTCAGACCCCGTGCTGGAGGTTGGAACTGCAGAGAGAAAAGATGGAAATTCTGTCCCCAAGAAGCTCAGAATCCAAGGAGGAAGGTAAATGGAAAACCTGGAATGACAGTCCTGGAGCAATGGGAGCCCAGGGAATCACAGACTGAGCTTGCTTGCAAATCGCCCGGAATTTTGGTCTAGAAGGTCACACTTAGGTAGGGCTCTGAGGGACAAGTAGGAGTCCGACTCGGAGACAGGGCGACTGGTCCCGGAGGAGGGAACAGCCTGAGCAGAGGCTGCATGGCTGCAGGATCCAGGGCTCTCTCCAGTGGGCACAGCCCGGTCTTCCTGCCGCTCCCCTTACTCCTGCCACTGATACCCCCGGCTGACCTGCATGAAGACGCCAGATTCTAATCCGACTATGTCCCTGTCACCTATCTCTCAGATCCTGCTTCCTGTCTGGAAAAGGGGGGTGGGTAGCAGTTCCTACCCTGGCAAGTCCCCTCATCAGAAAAATTCCGTTTCAAAGATGATGGAATTTCCCCTCTTGTGTCCCCAGGCCTCCATTAACCAGGGACAAGCAAACCCTCTGGGCAATGCCCTTTCAGAGGGCTCAGGCTGCGGGGGAGAGAAGGGGGAGGTGTGGGCCGGGAGGAGATGGCTTCCTCACAGCCACGGGTCATGAGGACACATGGCCTTTCTGGTCCGGGTGTGAGGGGCAGGCCTATCTCAGCGCCAGCTGCAAAGTCCTTTGCTCTCAGCCTTGAGGGTTTTCGATTTTTTTTTTTAATGCCTTGCTAAGGAAACCAGCGCCTGGAAGATTCTGGGGTCTTTTCATTCCATAGAGGAGAGCTCCGGTCTTCTGCTGGGGGGTACCCAGGACCCCTGTACTGACATGGCCATGGTCACTTCTCGCACCCCTCAGCCTGGGATGCAAACAGGAACACCACTCAGAACTCCCAGGGGCCTTTGATGTCATCAGGGATCAGGTGACCAAAGAGACCCAACAAGCAACTAGCAGGCAGCCGTGGTATTTCGTGGGATGGTGGCAGCGGCCCCAAGGCTCTGCTGAGACCAGGAGTTTCTGGAGGTAGAGCCTGGCCCCGAGTCAGCACTGCATACCATTAGCCCGGGTGCTGGCATACAGCAGGCGCTCAGGCCTGAGCGCTGTGTCTGTCCTCTGATCTTAGCCCAGGTGGGATGGGGCTGGCTGCCCCTTCCATGCCCCCCACCGGTAGAGCATGTGTTAGATTAATGAACCAGCTCTTCCAATGCTAGGAAACCTATTTCACTTTAATGAAATCCAATTAGTGGCTGCACCGTGGAGCCCTGGCCCTTTCAGACTAGGAGATGCTGAACAAGGGGACGCCTCTTCCTGTAACCCAGATGTGCCTTCCCCGGCTCCGCCTCCCTTCCAGGAACAGCGCAGCCAACAACTATTTTTCAGCATGTTTTATCTCCACATGCACCTCTGTTCCCAATATTTCCCTGTCTCAGGATCCCTCAGGGGCTACCCTGCAGGGGAACACAGGGGAGTGTGCTCTTGCTTTTCATCCACTCGTGCATCGTCCAGTCTTCCACTTACTCCTTCTCCTGCGCACCGACGTATCCACCCATTCACCACCCTTCCATCCACACATTCATTCACTCATTTACCCACCAACGGACTCACCCACTACTTACCATCCATCTGTCCACCCACCTATCCACTCAGCCATCAACACATCCACCTGTTCACCCATCCATCCAGCCCCCCCATGCATCCATTCATCCATCTACCCACCCATCCCTACACCCACCCACCTACCCACCCATCCATCTACTCACCCACCTATTCATCCATCCATCCACCCACCTACCCACCCACCTCCTATTCACCCACCCATCCACCCACCCACCCATCTAAACACACCTAATAAAAGCATTTCCTGGAGGACCTACTTTATGTGAAGTCCTGGGCCTTGTACTAAAAAAACAATGATGAACAAAATTTAATTACTCCTCAGAGAAAGCATCAGTTGAGCAAAACAGACGCCCAGTTATGGTCAAGAGCATGAGTTCTTACATCAGAAAAACCCGAGTATGATAGCAGCTTCACCCCTAGGAGCTCAAGAACACTGACAAATTGTTCGCCTTCTGCATACCTCAGTTTCCTCATTGCAAGTGCCACCAACTCTTAGGTAATTGTTGTGATAATTCAAGGAGATAATTTGTGTAAAGTGCTTAGTCTGAATCCTGGTATATATTAACTACTCCACAAGTGATCAATAACATCATTATTTATAGTATTGGTACTATTATTCATACGCATTCCCTCATGTATTAATAATGTAATAATGAATCTATCTATTCCATGAATATTTATGGAGGCTCTACTGCTTCTCTTAGCTGTGCAGAGCTCTGTGCCCTTCAGGAGTTTATAATCTTGTGCAGATGAGATATAGACACTTGAAATAGCTCAATAATAACAATAACTACAAAAACAGTTGCAATGATCACAGTGAATATTTACTGAGAATTTATGACCTGCCAGGCCTCGTGCCAATCCCTTTACATATATGAAAATATTTTCACACTCCTCTGAGACCGCGTCTGGTCTTTTTCTATTTTACAAATAATAAAAACAGGGCGAGGACAGAGTGAGTGCCTTACCCAATGCAGCACAACCCTGCAGTGGCTCCTCAGATTTGGTATAAGGAGAGTTGGAATTTGGACCCGGCATCATCCCCATCATCCTGTTCAATAAAAAGAGGCTCGATCAGGATGCACTGCAGGGGTGTGAGGGAGACTCCAGAGGGTCAGCTGCGCAGCAGAGAGGAGGAGCAGGTGGGAAGCACCTTCCTCGTGCAGGGAGCACTGAATGCACTCCACACTCCCTAGTGTGGCCTTTTAAAGTAGATCCATTGTGTGAAGGAGGATCTGTGGAGTGTGGAACTCTGAGGGAGTGGCCGTCCCAACCCTCATGGTTTTGTGAGAACAAGGGCTGCCTGCCTCCTAATCTCACAGGAGGTCCTGGGATTAGCAACCTATAACAAGGAAAGGACATTTGCCACAGCCAAGTGTCCCAAACTGGGAGGCTTCAGTAACAAATTGATGATCTGCTGTGGCGGAACCTTGTGTCCCTTCCAAAACCTGTCAGAACCTCGTCAGGGGGTGGTATTGACACTGACGTCTCTGGGAGGCTATTGGGTCCTGAGAGTTGGTTCCTCTTGCCCTCTGCCTCATGCCACCTGAGGGCCCAGCGCTCCTGCCCTCTCAGGATGCAGATTCAAGGCGCCATCTTGGGAGTGGCGAGCAGCCCTCACCAGGCCACAGAATCTGCCAAGGCCTTGACCTTGGACTTCCAGCCTCCAGAACTGTGACAGACAAATCTATGCTGGAATTCATGTTGTTGAAGCAGTACAAAACAGACCGAGGCTTCGTCCGACGGGTTTGGAGCAGTGGTTTGTGGGCAATCCTGGCGTTCCTTGACCTCTGCCTTCACCTCTATATGCATTTCCCGTGTGTGAGTTGAAGTGACTATGCATATCCATTGTGGGTAGAAATTCCCCCTGTTAATAAGGACATCATTTCTATTGGATTAGGGACCCACCTGTTCCAGGATAAGACCATCTTAATTTTACTAATTACATCTACTTGTACTTTATTCCCAGACAAGTTTACCTTCCGAGATATTAAGACTTATGGATTAGAGGGAGCCCCAGTGTCACCCATAGCAGAAGGGAATTGTGGGAAACAGTTCCTAGCCTTACATGGGTGTGGAGGTAGCAGGACGAAAACCGTCCTGCGCAGGGCTGAGAGCGCTGTCTCCTCGCTCCTGGGTCCCTGCTCTGGGCCAGCCCCCCAGTGTGGGGTTGGAGACTCAAAGTGCTCTGGGGTGAGCTGACAAGTAAGTCAGCGCTGTGTCATTTGGGGCTGAGCACTGTGGGTGCACAGAGGAGGAAGCTGCTTGGGGACCAGCATTAGCATCCCCGAGGAGAGGCTGGAAAGATGGCACTGGAACCCTGCAGTGGGGAGGGAGGACAGGCCAGGGCTGGGTCCCCAGGCCAGCTCCCATGGGAGGGAGCAGAGGACCCCAGAAGCTGAGAGCCACCTTTCTGGTAGGAAGAGGGGACACTGACGACACACCTCCGCCTGGCGCTCTCCCCCATCTCCTCATTTTCAGTTTGAGGAAACTGAGGCTCAGTAGGGAAGTGACCTAAGGAGGTGGCCAGCAGGTGCAGCTGTGGGCACACCCTTCACACTGTGGCCATATTGGGAGCCCGTCACCCTCTTCCCTGACTCTATCAGCTTGGCCTGTGAGGCTCTGTCCTGCCACTCCGGAAGCCACCTACCTTCTCCCTTGGGTCCCCAACAGTGGCCCAGCAAACATGGATGCTCAGAAACATTGAAAACAATTGCCATGGGGCGGTGGAGCTGCCGTGTCCACGGCGACTCATTCTCCAGCCTTCACCCCCGGCCTTGAAGCGCAGGCCCCGGTGTCTGTGCATCTTAAACAGAACAAGTTATAGCCACTGTCTTCTCTCACCCACCGACCAAGGTAGGAGCAGGTGGTTCCCTCCGCTGCAGAGAAGGACGATGTGTCTAAAGACAGGAGGAGTCGCTTGTCTGAGGGTGGAGTGCAGAACTGTGGGGTACACGGGGGTGATGCTGGGCTGTGGGGGTACGGGTGCAGGCTGAGGGGTGCACAGGCACACAGAGCTGTTGGGAGCACAGAGATGGCTGCCAGGGCAGAGCTAGGATGCAGATAATCCCTGGTGAAGAGCCACCCTTCACCTATGAGGAGGAGACCGGCCTCACCTGGGGACCCCCAATTGTATACACACCTGGGCTCTGGTAGAGGCTGCTTGGTGCTCCAGGACACTTCTGCTCCTGGAAAGGTAGGGCAACCCCTTGACCCCTGAGGTTGCCCACTCAGCAGGGATTTCAAAGCCTGGGGACCCTGACCCCACCAATTTCTATTTGTCCATGAGAGACTTAGAAACCACTCCTGCTGCTTTCCCAGGGGACCAGGGGCTCAGGGGACCGTCAAGACGTCTCTCAGGGCTGCTTCTGCAGGCGTCTCTGGCAGGTAGCGCGAGGGTTGGGGGGAAGATCCTCTCTGGCAGGGATTCAGTTCAGGTCCTGGCCACACGCTTCCTGTGTGCCAGACAGGGGAGGGGACTGGCCCTTCAGGGCTGGGGCAGGAGCCCCTGATGCGGGGTTGGGGGAGTTGGAAGGGCCCTCGGTATAGGGATGGCCTCTTGCTACCCCTCAGGGTCACTGTCCTGGTTTCTGAGCCACAGGCAGAGCCGGCCCACAGGCCTCCAGCGCCCAGAGCAGACTCCTAGGCTGCAAGACTGTTGTGTGCACTGATCCCTCAATGACAAAGCCAACGAGAAAGTCCTGATGGGGAACTTGCTCAGAGCTCTGTCCTTGAGCAGCCTCTGGAGCCTCAGTGTCCCCAAGTCTGGCTCCAGGAAAGTGATTTTTGTGTGGCCAACTCAAACCTTTCAAAATTCACTGGGGCAGGCGGTTTCTGCCTCCTCCAGGCCCCTCAGGGGTTAATTTGCATTCTTGGAATAAAGATGTTGACTGTACTCCACGCTCAGCCACACATTAAAATGCTTCTGCGGGGTTGATTTTTGAGAAGTGACTCTCTGGAGCTCTGGCCTGGCGGGGTGGCCCTCCGCCTCCCCTGGGAGAGCAATCAGCCCCCTGCCAGGCTGTGGGAGGAGGACCTAGCCTCTGGCCCCAGGAGGCCTGTCCAATGAGAACCTCGCCCCAGGCTCTGTCTCCAGGCTGTGGAAAATGTCTCATTTTTATATATAAATAAATCATTTCCAGAGATTGCTCAGATCGCAGCGGGCTGCTGCTAAAACGTTCTAAGTGGGCCCTTCCCCAGACACTTTGTTAAACGTCGTTATCAAGTTTGGCTTTTTTTCTCTGCATTTTACAAAGTCCCCAACTCCTGGGGCTCTGGCCTGTTCTGCCAGCCAGCCACATGCTGCATCCATACCTCTGGGGACAGAGAGCTCACTGCCTGCAGGCTGCCGATTCTGTGCCCGGACACCACCGACTGCCCACAGGCTTCTAGGTGAGCTGGACCCGGAACTCTCTGCAGCAGTTCATCCTGGCTGCATCCCGAGCCAAGCCTGGCCCTGGCCTCAGAGAACGTGCTTGCTCTCTCTGGGAGGCCACCCTTGGTTCTTGTACTGGGCCAGGGCTGTGACCTCCTTGCAAGGCTGAGAAACCCTCTGCCGGGTCTCTTCCCACGCCCGTGCACTTGTCCCTGCAGACTTGGCTGGAACCAGGCTCTTCTGTCCCTCAGGTACACACAAGCAGGGCCCTTTTCCCAGGGGTCCTTCTTGAGGACCTTAGCTCTCGAATGCTGCCTACCTACAGAGACCTCCCTGGTCTCCCAGGGAAAGTGTCCTCCAGGGCCCACCCTCTGTCACAGGCCCCTCTGCACCTCTCCGGCTGGAAACACCCACTACAGAGTGTGACCATGAGGCATTGGCTTAGGTCCCGGCCTCTGTGTGATTAGAAGGTAAGCCCCCCTGAGGGTAGATCTTGGGCCAATATGTGAAACAGGTAAGCAGGAAGGTAGCCTGGCTGAGTGGGAGAAGCAGGGTCCCCTTTCCTCCTCCCTGAGGCACCTCCCAGGTGTATGGCTCTTGACCCCTTTTTTCCGATTTTCCTCTGGGGAAACTCACCATTTCCTCACCATTCTGAGATGGATATTCCATCCACCAGACTTGGCCGATCATCCCCACAGTGGTTGATTCAGGAAGGACCTATCACCAGGTGGGTGCAAAGAGTGTCACCTTGAAACTTTTCCTAAAAGTGTTGAATCAGAAGTTGGTTCTTTGGGCAGGTTTTGCTGAGGGTCCGCCAGGATGTGCAGGGGTCCACAGGAGAGAGAGAGAGAGAGAGAGAGAGAGAGAGAGAGAGAGAGAGAGGAAAGCAATCCTAACAACATGGTTAGGACCCCTGGATCCAACTCTGCCTGAAATCCTGAACTTTGCCTGAGCCAATAGATGTTCCTACTTTGCTTAATTAAGCCTTTTTTAAGCTGGGTTCCCTCTTGCTTATAACTGAGTGTTATGATAGGCTAGGTTGAAAGTGGTTTGAAATCCAATGCTTTGTTGATGCAGATACCAGTCAGACAGAATGCATTCAATGCTTTAATTTTAGCTAGCTCGTTTTAAAGGATAATATTAATAATTTTTATTAATTTTATTATTATTTATTTATTAATAAAAATAAATTTTTATTAATATTAATAAAGACAACTAAAAAATTTACATGTTTAATATTAATCAGCCTTCATAAAGTTTCCAAAAGAATATTATGGGAAAAAAAACTTGTTTCAGTCCTATAGATGAGGAAACTCATTTAGGAAACAGAAGGAGGCTGAAGGATCTGCCCAAAGCCACCTAATCAATTAGTAACAGAAATGTCTCAAGATTTGTGCAAATGTGACAGAAATGGGTTCATATTTTGTGTAAAGAACCTACATAAACCAGAAGCAGTGGCACATACCTATAATCCCAGCAACTAGGGAGGCTGAGGCAGGAGGATGGCAAGTTTGAGGCCAGCCTCAGCAATTTAGCAAGACCCTGTCTGAAAATGCAAATAAAATAAATAAAATGCAAATAAAAAGGACTCAGTGGTGTAGCATTCCTGGGTTCAATGCCCAGTAGTGAAACTAAAACAAACAAAAACAACAGAAATTTCTAGATGGAACAAAATAAAACAAAACAAATAAAAAGCAACCCTCTCGTAGTAAATGAGCAAGAAATATAAATATGCATCCACGAAAGGAGTGACTCGGGAAGTAAACAACCAGCAGAAAAAATGCCCAGGCTCACTGGTAATCCAACAACTTCAAGTTTAAACAAGGAGATACTACATTTTTCTTATTTTTAAAATGTGCAAAGATTAAAGAATACTCAGAATGCTGGTGTTTACACAGCAAAGTAGATAATCCTCCCTGACACTGAAGGTCACACAAACTAAAATAACCTATTTTGAAAAGTTATTTGGCAAAAACACATTTAAAACAGGGATTGGCAAGTGTTTCTGACAAGGGCCTGGGAGTGAGTATTTCCAGCTGAGAACCACATTATCTATGTCACAACTGGCCCGTCCTTGGATGGGGTGAGAAAGTGGCTCTGGACAAAGTGTGAATGAATGAATGCCTGTGGCTGTGTCCGTAAAATTTCATTCATAAGAATGGGTGATGACAGGCTGGAGGCCTGCAGGCCCTGGTTTGCAGACCCTTGGTTTCAACCACTGCTTAATTATTATTAAGATGACAATTTATAAAAATATGTGCTGCCGGGTACAGGGGCTCACGCCAGTAATCCCAGCGGCTTGTGAGGCTGAGACAGGAGGATCGTGAGTTCAAAGCTAGTCTCAGCAAGGGTGAGGAACTAAGCAACTCAGTGAGACCCTGTCTCTAAATAAAATACAAAACAGGGCTGGGGACATGGCTCAGTGACTGAGTGCTCCTGAGGTCAATCCCTGGTACCAAAAAAGAAAAAGTATGTGCTTACATGAAAATATACTTTGGATGTAAAATGAAGTGAAAATCAGCAGCTGCCCGACTGTGTATAAGTGGAAGCACTCAACGGGAGTGCCTAGACCTGGTCGGGGGAGAGCAAAAGCCTCTGAATGACGCTGCATTAAAAGCCCCAGAGCCTAGAATCTTAGAGCCGCCAGAGTTGATCTCTCTCCTCTACAACAGAGTTGTCCTGCTTCCTGCTGACCTGGCCATCTCCATTGGTCTCAGGAGAGCTGAGGAGGCCCGGCTGGTGTAAAGTGGCCTCCACAGGATATCTCTGCTGCTTGTGGTCACTGACCCCGGCAGGCCAGCCGGCACTTCACCTGGCCATGCAAGAGTGGTCTGGGAGAGAGCAGAGGCAGGGCCTCCTGAGGCCTCACTCAGAGCTGGCACATGGCACCTCCCCACAAGGCCCACGGCCAGTGCAGCCACGTGAGGCGTCCAGATGGGAAGAGCTGCACTTCACGTGGCTGAGGCTCGCGGGGAAGAGGTGGGGGCTGCGGGCATCTGCAACACCCAAATGCTCTCTCAGAAGGAAAGGTGTCCCCCCTTCTGCTCCTGGGAAAACCAGAGCTCCTGGGAAGTCCCCAGGGGCTGCAAGACTGGACGGCCCGCGTGTCCCCAGGTTGACGGTGTTAGGAAGTCCTCGGACCTTTAAGAGGCAGAGCCTGGAGGGAGGCCTTTAGGTCCTTGGGGTCGTGCCCTTGAAGGGGATGTGGACCAATGTCTTTCGGTTTCTCTGCTTCCTGGCTCATGACAGTGGTTTGCTCAGATTGTGCTCCAGCACCTTCATGGGAGGCCCAGAGCATGGGCCACCTGACCTTGGACAGGAGCCTCCAGGACTGTGAACTAAATAAGACTTTTCTCCTCACCTCCGGTGTTGTCACAGGAAGCTGACTGACACAGGGCTGCTGGAACCAGCTCCTAGCTGCACAGGCTGGATGAGCCCTGAGGGTTTACCCTGGCCTTCGCCCAGCAGAGAGGATCCAGACTCAGCCCTGTGCTGGCCGGTCAGGGTCAAATCACCAGGGCAGGCTCCTGCATCCTTCTTTTAAAGCACTGAGTTTAAGTTGTGGACAAGTTTTGGTCTACAGAAAATCGAGGAGGTGGTACCCAGAGTTCCCACTTGTCCCCTTGCTCCACGCCCATTAGCCTCTTGTGTGAGTGCCGTCCACGGCTAAGCCTGATCCACCTATCCTGAGGCCGAGCGCCAGGTTGCATCAGGATCCGGGCTCGGTACTGGGTGGTCCGTGGGTTCTTATGAACACAGCCAGGGGTCCGGGGGTCAGCATCGAGCAGGGTGGATCAGCTGCCCTCGACCTCTCCCAACTCCACCGGCTCTCCCCTGCCTGTGAGCCTGGGCAGTCACCAGCCTTTAATGCCTTGTAGTTTTGCCTTTTTCATGACGTCACGTGCTCGGAATCGCACGAGGTGGTCTTTGCAGATGGTTTCTCCCCGAAGAGTGGGCATGCAGGTCCGTCCCCGCATCTCCATGGCTTGACAGCTTACTGCTTCCTATTGTGGAGTGTGATCCCAGGGTGAGACGGACCAAGTTTATTGATCTGTCACCTCCAGGACCTCCTGGCTGCTCACAGATGCCGTGGGCACTCATTAGCAGGTGTCTAGGTGGACGGGTCTTTGTCTCACCTGAGCAGTCACCTAGGACGCCCGCTGCTGGGTCGCACGGTGAGCTGTGCTCTGTGCTCTGAATACACTCTGTCTTCCCAAGGGGCAGCTTCCTGTGCTTCCTGTGCCGCGTGCCTGTCACTCAGCACCCTCGCCAGCTTCAGACGGCGGATGTCGGCTCTGGCAGGGACGTAGTGGCCGCCCCTCCTCCTGGTTCTGATTTGCCTTTCCCCAGTGACGGTGACGGTGACACGAGGAGCATTTCTACCGCTCAGTCGTGGTCGGTTTATCTTTGGGGCGACGCCCGTTCAGGTCTCTGACGGCTCCTAACTGGCTAGCTCCTGTGGGCTGAGTTGGAGGGCTCCTGGCGTGCTGAAGACGCGGTCTCCTGTCAGATGCATGTTTTGGTGGGATGTCTTCTCCGGCTCTACCCCCCTTTCCGTTCTCCTCGCAGTGCTTTTTGCTGAGCGGTTTACTATTTTGGTGGAGTCCACTCACACTTTTCTTTTGAGGGTCAGACTTTCCCTATTACAACTAAAAAACTCATCGCCAAGCCCAAGGTCACCTGCTCCACTGTCCTGGAGGCTTGTCACTTTGTGTGTGTGTTTAGGTTTTACATCAAAATCTTTAATCAATGCTGCTTCTAATCACAAAAATTCGACATACAAAGGCATGAAAAGACTAAGATACAAACCTCTTAAGCAGCACTTGGCTTTGAAATCCTCGGAGAGATATTTTCTCGTTGTCCACGCGCTGCACAAACAGCCCCAGCCGCCGCAGTGGCTTGATGGTCTCCTGGTTTGTCTCTTGTCACCGTCCTTATCAACCTGTCCCCGGGTACATTTCTTATTGCACATTCCATCTTGTTCAGTGTTCTTTGTGGAGGACGAAGAACTCGTGACCGTCTCTGCTGTGGGGTGGCTCCCCCCGTTTCTGGCGGGACATTCCCTGTTTCGCATACGAGCTGCTCTGGGATCTCGAGAGTTCCAGCGTGGAGGCTTTCCCTGGAGGCTCAGCCTCTGTAGAAGAGGCCCAGTAGTTACGTTTGTGGGACATTCTCCTCCAGATACTCCTGCAGCTCCCCAGTGGGTCCAGGAGCCGGTCCTGCCGCCCTCTGACCTGATCCTTCTCCAGCGTCGAAGGTCACTCTGGATATTTTGTCTTTCCCCGTGGACTACGCTGTAGCCTGGAGTTGAAGGTCTCCAAAGGTCCATCTGTTGAAGGCCAGGTCCCAGGGAGGTGCTGCTGGGAGTGGGGAGCCTCTGGGAGGTCACTAGGTCACTGGGTTGTGTCCTTAAAGGGGATCGTGGGGCCCCATTTCTTCTTCCTTTTTTATTTTTTGGCCCCGGGCCTTGCACGTTCTAGACAAATGCTCTACCACGGAGCCACACTGTAACCTGCTCTTCCTCGGGCCTTGGGCTGCCCTCCCCCTGCCTCCCTCCCCCCGTCCCACCTGCCTGGTGATGGACAGCAGGACCTCAGATGGCGGGGTGCCTGTGGTTTCTGAGCGTGAGCTGTGTGTCTTTCACACTTGGCCTGAACGCCCCCGGCCACATCAGCTCTGCGGGCGTGACTGGTGGACTCTGAGCTCTGGTCCCCTTGACTTCTGAAGTCAACTCTGCTTTGCCAGATCTGCAGTGGACCCAGGGTCTGTGCAGGTCAGAGCTGGGCCGCTGCCCCAGACCCCCCATGGGTGTACAGATGGAGACACAGAGGTCCAGAAGAGGAAGGTGAGGGACACAGGCCATGGGTGGGTGGGGCGGACAGCAGGCTGCGGCTGTGCTCGGGGCTCGGCTGCGGGGTCTCAGACCAGCCCCTTCATCTTCCTCCCCTTGGTTGCCTAGTCTGCAGAACAGGGTGATGACAGCACCCCTGTCCCAGGTAGCTGTGAGAACCAACCAGCCCTGAGCCAGGGGGACGTTTCTGAACAGGACCCAGAGCAAGTCTGTCGGTTCATCACCCCTGTGAGCTGGCCGAGCAGGCCTCTGATGTTTGTTGAGCGACTTAACGAGGGTGGAAAGGGCACCACAGACTGTAAAGCAGGGGACTTGCTACTTGGGACGTTAATTAGTGTCCTGTGAGGCCTGAGTCTCACCAGCGCTGTGTACGCACCAGAGGGCCTACGGGACGCAGACTGCCCTGGCAGTCCCCTTAGCAAAAGAGCCCGGTTTTTCCTCGTGGAATAAAGAAGATGGTGATGGTCTGAGCAGGAATGGCCCAGCGGTGAGGCCCCCTGGTGTACCGTCCACCCGGCCTGAGGCTGGAGGCCGCAGGAAGGCCAGGTCAGGGCCACAGCTGCCGGGAGGCAGTGGAGGTGGGGAATGAGCCCCCGGGGGATTCGAACCCCTGCAACTTCCGCAGGGACGAGGGTCTGCAGTGGGGACTCATCTGAACAGGGCCTCAGAAGGCCTTGTCCCCACCACTTTATGGAGGAAGCGACAGAGGCCCAGGGGACGAAGGCTTGCCCTGTAACTCAGCAGGTCAGCCTGACTCCGGTCTCGGCCTCCTGATTCAAAGCTCTCCCGTTCAGTCTGGGGCGGATGGCAGCTCTTCACAACTCCACCCCACTCCAGAAGGTAGCCTCTGGAGCCACGCAGTGCACAGACTGTGCAACTGTACGCAGCAGCAGCCCTGGTGGGAATCAACACGAAGCGCTGTCCTGACAGTGCTCCAAGCTTGTCCCCAAGTGGTTCATCTGCAAAATAGACAACCCCACATAACTGTTAGCTGGTGTTTTCCCCAGTTAGAGAATTCCAGAGGTCCACATTGGAAGGGCCTTTTGAGGTCACCTCATTTGCCTCTTTTTCTGACATAACAAGGAAACTAAAGCTGAGAGAAGGAAATCACACACTGGCTTGGTCCCAGCCACTACCGTTCACCAGCTCCTCTGAAGACCCCCTGGGGCCCTGCCTATAGGTCCACTCATAGCGGAGCCCGCCTGCAGTCCTGTACCCTGGGACAGGTCCACCTCGGCACACTTTCCTCTTCCGTACATGCCGTAGACCCCTCCAGAGGGACCCAGATTCATCCTCCAAGGGTCCGTCCTGGAGCTTGGTTCGCTTGGGCACGAGCCGCAGAGCCCCCCACACCCTGAGGCCTCCCTCAGCCACTGGGCACCTCCTGGCCTGCTCACCCGGCCCACTGGCCTTCCCAGGCCACCTGGTTGGTGAACGGCCCTTGCTGTCCGCTCCTGTGATCCTGCAGCCGCGGGTCCTGAATCCCTCCCTCGCCTGGCGTCTGGTCTTGCTTCCCGTGTCTCCTGTCACTCCCTGGGCTCTGGACCCCCCGCTCCTCCTGGGCGAGCAGTGCTCATTGTCTGGCCTCTCGTCCCCAGTCCTCGTCCTGGTGCAGCCGAGTGGCCTTAGCCCTCTCTAGAATCCAAACCGTCCAGCGTGGCTTTGGAGACTGTCCTGTCAGGCGCCACAGCCCCTCCGTCCCCCTGCGCCCTGCTCCCCAGCGGCAGGCACACAGGCGCGGCTCCCTCTGGGCTCTGCAGGTCTGTCCACCCCTGCTGGGCTTCCCACAGCCCCTCTCACCCCATCTCCACCGGCTCAGCCCCCTCCACCTCCAAGACCCACTCAACGGTCCCTTGTCCAAGAGACGCTCCTTAGACCTCCAGGGTCATTTCAACACCCAAAGCAGAGTCTCAGCCCTTTTTCTCTGTCCCACCACGGTCACAGAGGACACACCCACAGGCTGGACCTGGTTCTCTATGTGGTTGCTCCGACTCCACCCGGAACGTTCTAGAAATCCTGGCGTATGGGTGAGAGTGATGTGGGTGGAAACGACCTGAGGGCTTTCTTCTGGAGGGTGAAGCAAGGACAGGTGCCAGGCTGTCTGAGGGCCATGGCTAGCAGCAGTGGCCTTGCCCCTCCCCTCCCAGTGGGCACGGCCCCCAGTGGGTGCCACGGCCACTGCTGTCACCGCCGCCCCTGCAGGGCGGTGGCCAGCTGCATCCTGCCTCAGCAGCCTGCGCCGGGTGGGTGATGTCTCTGCTGCCCTCTGGGCCGAGGCAGTGGTGGTGGGTAGGATGCCCCTGGGTGGGGACAAGGGCCTCATGCCCCGTGAATGTTCTCCTGTGGCAATGGCAGGAGGGGTGGGTGGCCCTCCGGTTTGCCCTCTCTGGCTCCCCAGCTGTGCCTGGTCATGAACTCCCAGGTGCTTGGGGTTCCCACAGGCCTCGCGCCCACGACTGCTCAGCTCTGTGGAGCAGGGGTCTGTTCCCAGGTGGGTGAGGGACGCTGGCAGGAGGGGGTGACTGTCTCAGGCTGCACTCAGGCCCCCCCAAGCCTCTCTCTCCGGCACCCGTGACGCTTTAGGATGAGCTGAGCTGTCACTGCTGCTTGACGTATGTGCAGTGGGGGAGGGGAGCGGCCGCTGGGTTCCCATCTCCTGGGTCCCCACCCCCTGGGTCCCCCACCCCCTGGCAGGCCCTGGAAGAGGAGCCTCTGGCCCTGGGGTTCCTGATGCCTGGGCCACCTGGTGGTGGCTCTGGGAACTGCAGGTGTAGACCCAGGGGGCAAAGGCCACTCCATTCATTCTGGCGACAGGACAGGTCCACAGAGGCACCCGTGATTTTAGGGGTCCCCGCCTTCTGAGTCAGGTTTGGAAATCGAGTCTGCAGGTCGGGCCTGTCTGTGTCCTGCGGGCCTTGGCTCCCTGCCTGTCTCTGAGGGCCCTCTTCTGTCGGGAACAGGGACACCCATGACACTTGGAAACAGCTTGGGAGGTTCTGTCCCAAGCGTGAGTTTCAGGGTTTGGGGAGAGGTCCCGGCCCCTCGGCTCGGCAGAATGCCTCCCCTGCTTCCTGGGGAGAGAGGACAGCAGGAAGAGTCCGTGGCCTTAGCCCTCTGTAGAATCCAGACGCTGGTGTCCGCCAGGCGGGTTTGAAGATGCTCAAATTACCAAGGCTGTCACAGGGGCGGGTGGGCCCAGGGCCCCGACTACCCCGGGCCTGACCTGACGTCACCTCTGGGTTAACAGCAGGCCGGTGGCGGGCAGGTCACCTCCTCTTCTCCTGGTGTCCAACACAGTCAAAGGACACAGGGCTCCTCCTCCATTCCAGAGGCAGAGAGCGCTGCAGGGGGGCTGGTGGGGGGACGATGGCGACCACGACACAACAGAGCACTTCTCCACACACTCCCGGGCTCCGCACCCTGGCCTGGCCTGCTTCCTCTTTCTTGTCTTGGACGACAGCACCCCATGTCCCCACTGCTCAGGATTGACCTCTGTTCTGTGGGACAGCAGTATGTGCTCACATGTGCCTTCTTGCTCCCAAAGTTTCTTTCCTGCTTTTAAAGAAAAAGATGGTCATTTTAAAAATGATGCATTAGGCCGTGCTAAATAAATATTTGTTAACGATCGCGAATTAAGCTGCTTCAATTGAGCCACTATCAATCAGCGCTCGGCTTGTCCAGGGGCAGGGGGCTCACCGCCTAGAACCGGGCTCCCCCATCGGCTCCCTGGGACGGGCAGGGATCTCTCGAAAGGGTGTTCTGCCAGCTTGGCACGCAGGGTGGGGGGCGGCAGAGCAGGTGGACAGAGAGGCTGGACAGCCACATAAGCTGGGGAGGATTGTGTCCCGTCCAAGGGTCGCTAAGTCCTACCCCCAGCACCTGCAGACGAGGTCTCGCTTGGAAACAGGGTCTTTGCAGATGTGATCACTTTAGGACACCGGTCACCAGGTCGGGGGGGCGCTAAGTCCTTCAGGGGGATGCTGCCACAGTCAGAGGAATGCCAAGGACTGCTGCACCCACCAGAGGCCAGGAGAGGCCAGGGAGGACCCCCAGACTTCAGGGGAGCACTGCCCGCAGGCCTCGCCTCAGGCTTCTGGCCTCCGGAGCTGTGAGAAGTGTCCTGGCGTAAAGCCACTCAGTCTGTGGGTCCTGGTTATGGCCCAGGAAATGGACATAGCCCAAAATACTGACGCGCCCACTGACGGGAAATGGCACTCATGTGACCTGACAGGGCCGGTGACACTGTGCAGGACAGCCTCCACTCACCAAGAATCCATCTCCTTTTCTCAGCCTGGCTCAGGGTGGCTCATGCCTGGGGTCTGCGTGATGGAGGGAGAGGAGGGGGCCTGGAAGGAGAGGAGGACCCCTGCCCGTCTTCTTTCCTTCCCCTGGCTCTGCCTGTGACAACCAGGTCCCAGGGCAGGGGCAGCTCAGTCAGCCTGTGGCCTCTCCTGACCCAGGAGCTAAAAATGGGTTTTATGTTTTTAAAGGGTTGTGAAGGAGGAGGGAGGGGAGGAGGGAGAGGAAGAGAGGAGCAGAACCCGCAAAGTCTAGCGCCTTCCTGAACCTCAACGTGGACCAGATGCCCAAGGACACTACATGGACAGGAAGAGGACGTCCCATGGCAGAGTTTTATGGTTTAGTCCACCGCAGCATAAGCTTGAAGTCCAGCTGTCAGTGCAGGTAGCCTTGCCGAACTAGCCCAGAGACCCAGGGAGATCCTTACTGAGACTTCTGGGAAAGAGATGCTTATTTTTTCCTCCTAGACCCAAAACCTGAACTGTGTCCCGTCCTGCTACCAGAGAGTCCTGGGACGTAAGCCTACAGAGAGAAGGCATGGAAAACAGTCATGGTGCATGCTGGTCCTGATGGCACCGAACCCTAGAGACAGCCATTCCTGCAACTGACCCTGCGTTGGACTGCTCGGCTTACAGGAGCTGACAAACCCTCCCTATGACTTCAGACACTCTGGACTGGATTTCCATTACATGCATCCAGAAAGATGCCTAGAGAGTTTGGGATTGTGAGACATTGACCTTGAACCTGCTGTCATTCACTCAGAAAAAGAACGAATCGCACAGCTTTGGTGTTTTTGCTGCAGCAGTGGTTACAATTCATGGTGCTGTTGCTCCTAACACACAGTATGTCATGAGGGCCTTTAAGGGCGGTGGCTCAGAGCAGCTGCTTTGAACCAGGAGTTCACGAGGCAGGGGTGCGGTGAAGAGCTTGTCCACGCACCGTTGAAGACGGGATGCTCTATACAGAACCACAGGGGCCAGCCACAGAGTGAGTGGCAAAGCAAGCCCAGGGGTGCTGCCTTTGTGTACAGAGGAGTGCAGGAGGGAGGAGCCAGAGGACATCATCCTAGGGAGTGGCCCTGATCTGGAAGGAGGCCCCAGGGGCTGGGGGGCCCGGGAGGGAGGGAAACCCATGTATCCAGTCTCCTCTGTGCGTCCTAGGGGAATGGCTGCAGGAAGTGCATACCTGCCCATCATACATCTGTGTTCAGAATGTCCTCTGTGTGGTCAGAGAGACCAGGGCTTCTCATTAAGTCAGAGGTGGCCTGGGAAGACCAAGATGGCCCTGACGGAGAAGCTGAAAATAGCTGCTGTGACTCAGGACCCACAGGGGACATGCCCCGTGGCCTCATGCCCCGTGGCCTCAGTCCCCAACTCAGGAGACAGCCACGCTGGAGCAGGTGGGTGGGCTCCCTGTGCTTTTGCTGCCCCCTGGGCTGCCGCCGGGTGCCCGTCCTCCTCTGAAGCCGTAACACAGGCGCTGTGTGCAGGTCCCCTTGGGAGAAGGGAGCAGTCTGAGGGTCGTGCTGCCCGCACCTCCAGGGACAGATGCTGAGCCACATGTGCCCCTTGCAGTCTGCCCCGGGACAGTCGGCAGCTGGGTCAGCCTTCAGAGAACCGCAGGCCTGGGTCCTGGCTGGGCCGGGGGACTGTGGGGCCCCGAGCGCGGGCTGCTGCCAGGTCCCTATGTCAGAGCCACAGGTGGAGCCGGGGAGCAGGCCAGGCCACCAACAAGAGGCAAGGCCTGCAGTGGGGAGGACAGGGCCTGGCCCCTCTACCAGCCTTGGCTCCTGCTGCCACACTGGCCGCAGTGTGCCTGTCCCCACAGGGGCCTCCTTCAGCCCCTAGTAGGTCCTCTCCCCTCTCAGAATTGCCACCAGCCCCCTCCCTCAGAGCCGCCATCCCAGCTCCTGTGGTGCCCAGCCATGCCCAGCCGTGGCCCTCTCCCCAGTACGTCCAAGAGACTCAGGAGGCACCTTCTGGGGGCAGCCCATGCCCTGCGTCTGCTCTCGAACTCGGGACCCCACTCCGGCTGGGAGAGGAGGCAGCAAGGTGAAAACCTGAGCCACACCACTCTCCGGGACTCAGTCCTCTCACGGGGTCTGTCCCCAGTCCACAGACCACCCATCGTGTGGGCTCCTGCAGCAAGACCAGCTGACACCTGAGCTGCCCAACCTCCACCCTGCCACGCCCGCTGCAGGGGCACATAGTAGGCACTCAGCAATTCACGCTGCTGTTGCTGTTGTGCTACTGGCCCAGCCTCCTGCATGGGCCTGACCTCTGAGTGGAGCCCGCGCCCTGCAGCCCCGGGGAGGACGGGCTCTGCCTTGACTGGCTGGTGACCCTGGAGCGGCCCTGATGTCTGCACCGCGACGTCCCCATCTGGAAAACAAGGTGTGGGGAGAAGCTTCCAAGAAGCTGGCAGTCGTGACGGGCGTCCTGTAGTCTCCCTGAAGTGCCAACTCGCCCAGACTCTGGTCTGCCAGGGTACCTTCCTGGGGCAGGCTCCTGGCCCTGCCCGGGCCCCCGGGGCCCCCGGGGCCCTCTCCACCTGCCTGAGTGTTTTCAACACTGAGGTCCAGGGCAGGGCCAGGCTGGCTTTGCTCTCTGCTCCACCGGCTTCTCCAGGGCCGTGGGTGACGGTGGCCTTGGGCACGATGTGCCACCTTGTTAGGACGCCATGGGAGGAGACATCCTAGGCTTTTAGGCAGAGAGGAGCCCTAGTGCGGGCACCCCAAGCTGATGCTGGCCCATCCCTGGATGTCCTCTGGGGACACTGTCCCCGGCTGCAGTCACTCCCTTCCTGCGGCCACAGCTTTCCGTGTCCCTGGCTGCTGACACTCCAGTAGCAGTCACTCTTCCCAAGCAAGACACAGCCACAAATTCCCTGCTGTCCGTGTGGACCCCCCGAGGTCCTTTGTTAGGCGAGGGAGTTGGGGCTTGGAAATGCCCGGTGGGGCTAGCTGGCAGCACCCAGCTGGGGGCTGGGGACCCTTAGGCCAGCTCCCCTGGCTCCCCAGGCTCCAGACCCTGCCATTTGGAGAGGCCACAGTGCCCTCTGCTGGCCGTTGGCTGGGGCCGCACCTCAGCAAGAACATCTACAGAGAACTGAGGAGGAGGGAAGTTCTACTTCTGCTCTGCCCAGGCCCCGCCCCATCAATCCCCACCTCCCTCTGGGTCCCTCAAAGACCTCCTGGAGTCGCCCTCCTAAACCCCCCCCCCCCCCGCTGTGCTCCTACTGGCCCATCTACTACACGCCATTCATCTTTGACTCAACCAAGCCCACTTCCTCCAGGAAGGCTCCCCAGACTCACCCAGGGGTACTAGCCTCCCCACTTCCTGCCCTGGCAGTCCCTATAAAAATATATCTTACCTGTGCATCTGCCTTTCCCTGCATGGCCGTGCACTCCCTGGGGGTGGGGACAATGTCCATCTGTCCTCAGCCCCAGTGCAGAGCTGCTCAGGGCGGGAGCTCAGGTGGGAAGTGTTTGTTGAGGGACATTTTAGTGTCAACCTACTGCAAAGGTTCTGAGCAGGACTCTTGTGTTGTGGGTCCCTAGAACAAGACCCCCAAACATAACATGAAAATATGCCCTTGAGAGGAAGCCCAACCAACGTCAAGGTATAAACTAAGATGGAACCTGCTTCCATCACTTCCCGCCCTTCCCCCTCAAACGTCCCTGCTGGGCAGTGGGGGTGCCCTCCTTGCAGACCCAGTCCAGAGCGCCCTTTGACTTTACTTTTCTTCTCCCCCTTTTTTGTGTGACTCTAATGGGGTCATGCTAGACTCATGATTCTGTATTTTTTTATTTCGTGAAATGATCCACCTTGAGGCCTCTAAGTCAGCACCTTGTGTCCTTCTCTTCAGTAGCTGCAAAGCGTCCCCAACCCTGGCACTACTATACTGTGGGATTGTTTATACCTCAGTGAATCTGGGGAGAAATGCATTTGCTTGGTGGCTTTTAATTTAATTTAGTTTTTTTTTTTTTGCAGTTGCAAGCAACTTTTCTGTAAACAGCCTCGTGCACAATTTTTTGTGCCTGTGTGCGGCTATTTCTGTAGAACTGACTCATAGAAGTGGACTTGCTGGGCCGGGGTGGGGGTGGGGGTCTGCTTCACATTTTAATAGACACTCTCAGAATACCCTCCAAAGGTGAGTGCTGGCCCACCTCACAACAACGGTGCCTGGGGGCTTCTCTTCTCCTCTTCTTTGCAGCTGGGTGTTACCAGACTTAGAAAGGGCGCCCTTGAGGTCTCCCAGAGCAAAGAGGTCTGGGGGTTGTTCGGCAGGTGCGGGAGCCTCCCCTCTGCATCGCAGTGGAGCCACCCTTGCTTCTCCTTGGCCCAGGAGGGAGAGTCTGCCCGAAGCCCGTGCCCAGGCTCTTCTGCAGGCCCCTGTGGGCAGAGGGGCTTGGGAAACCCAAACGGAGCCCCCAGAGCAGCTTCCACATGGAGTTGCCTCTGGCATGGTTTCTAGTCCCCGTGAGATGCCAGGCAGTTCTTGGGGAAGCAGCCCCTCCTGCTCTCTGGGCGGAGAAGCCAGGTTTGGGAGAAGCCAAGATCCCAGGCTTGATTGTGCACCGAGAGGCCAGGAGGACACAAAGCTCCCTGCTGGGTCTTGCAGAAACACAGGCTCTGGGCATATTGTTTGACTCCACTAGCCCGCACAGGGGGACTTGAAATGACCGTGGAAGAATCAGACTAGGGAGACAGGAGGGAGGCTTTGGTGAGGTCAGTCACCAGGCCACCAGGCCCAGGGCCGTGGAACCCCTGGGGACTCTCACTCACGACTCAGGAACCTGAGTGGCCTCAAAAGAGCATCATTAAGAAGGTCAGAGGAGGGGATATGGGTGCTGGAGAAGGGAACTGAGAGCTCGGGGCCCAGCCAAGGCCAGACACCGTGGGAAGGACCCCGTGCTAACACCTGGGTGTCTGCACTCCTAGGTCTTCCTTCTTCCCAGGAGGGGAGCAGAGAAGATGGTATCATTCCCATCTACAGAAGAGGGGACTGGCCCCGCCCCAGGGCGTGGGTCTCCCCTCTTGGCTTCCTGGAGCCTGCAGGCCTCACGTGGACCTGGCGGACTGCTTGGTGGCCTTCAGGACTAAGCTCAGGTGCAGCAGCTTCCAGAACTGCCGTGGGGCCCCCCACTGCCCTTCCTGCTTCACCCCCCACACCTGATGGCTCCTCAATTCCCCTCTCCCACCTCCTCTTCCTCAGCCCAGCCCCTCCAGGCAAAGTAGAGGAGAAGGCCTGCAGCCCAAGCCCCCTGCTCGGTGAAGACACTGTGGGGTCTCCGAGGATCCCAGGTCTGCTCAGAGGAGAGGATAACCAATCATGGGGTCTGGTGGAAGACAGGTAGGAAGGAGAATGAGGAAGGATCTGGAATATCTGAGAAGTGCTGCAGTGGGAGTGGATCTGGTCAGAAGTCTAGGAGGGCTATGAGGGGCTGCGGCTAGAGGCCCCCAGCACTGGGGCCCAGGGCGGAAGCCTGTTTGCCCTGCCGCATGGAGACCTGAGCAATTCCACAGCGCCCTCTCGTGGCCAATCTAGGCCAAGGCTCAGTGCTCAGAAGAGCCCTGCATTGTCCTGTCAAGGGTGCAGAAAGTGGGTTCAGGGCAGAGGGGAAGGCTACTGCTCCTGGGGCCAAGATTCTAGTCCTGAAATGCCACTGATTCTCCAGGTTGCTTTGGGCAAGCCATTCCGCCTCTCAGCCTCAGTCTCCTCATCTGATAAACAAGGAACCAGATGAGATGCGCGTGTCTCACAAATGGAAGTGTTGACCCCGGGCCAGCCCTGGGCGAAGCACACTGGCTGTGTGACCTCAGCCTCCTCCAAGGACCTACCTGGCA
Source organism: Marmota monax (assembly GCF_021218885.2). Taxonomy (NCBI): domain Eukaryota; kingdom Metazoa; phylum Chordata; class Mammalia; order Rodentia; family Sciuridae; genus Marmota; species Marmota monax. The sequence continues at coordinate 3,468,118 of NW_026695241.1, read as the reverse complement.
GTGGAAGAAGCTGAGGCTCCGAGAGGTCATGGAGAGGGGAGGAACTGGGACTGGAAACCAGGTCTGTGACCTAGAGCCCTTTTCTCCCCTGCCCCAGGGTGCCTCTCATGGTCTCAAGGTCCCTTACAGGTGTCCCCCATTTAGTGTCTGCTGGAGAAAATAGATTCAAGCAGAAATTGGGGTCTTGGTAGGTAGATGAGACAGGAATTAAAGGGCCAAGACATTCAGACTTGGAGCAACCTCATAGAAAAAAAGCAGTCGTTGCAGGGGAAGACATTATGGCCACAACTCAGTTAGCCATCAAAAAATGTTCTCTGGGCCGACCAGCCACCGGGGAACACAGGAAAGGCGTGATGGAAACGTGCTCAACAGCAAAGCCCTCGGTGTTGAGTATTAACCTTGCACCTGTTCACACCAAGCTTGTTGCTCCTGAGCAGCTCAGAAGCTGCTCATAGTCATCCATCCAACCATCCAACCAACCAACCATCCATCCATCCATCCCCGGACCTACCCACCCACCTTTCCATCCATCTACCCACCCATCCATCTGTCCCTCTGTCCATCCATCCATCCATCTGTCCATCTATCTATCCAAACGTCCATCCATCTATCCATCCACCAACCTACCCACCCACCTTTTCATCCATCTACTCACCCATCCATCTGTCTGTCATCCATCCATCCATCCATCCATCCTTCCATCCATCTGTCCATCCACCAGCCCACCCATCCATTCATCCACCTACTCGTCCCTCCATCAAACATTATTGAGCCCTGAGCTATTGGCACCTTCTTCTCTGGAGTCCCTCATCAGATGTGATGGAGCTTAGACACGAAGGCCAATAAACACAGAAGAGTGTGGCTTTAATTAGCTGCATGTTGTTTATCACCTTGAAACAAGCATTTATTATCTTTATCTCACACAGTGGCCTTGGGCCAGGAACCTGGCTGAGCTAGGTCTCTCAGCTCCAAGTGTCTCGTGAGGTTGTGGTTAAGATATTGACTGGGGCCGGAGGGTCTGCTTCCAGGACAGCCTGTCACCTGGCTTTGACAGGAGACCCCGAGTCTTCCCTGGCAGTTGGCCTAGGTCCTCTCAGTTCCTCCTCAGTGGTCCTCTGTTCAGGGTGGCTTGTGAGTCCCCACAGCACTGTAGCCAGCTTCCCTGAGAGACCAAGAGAAGGAGGAGCCGGCTGCACCTGTTGACTTGGTTTTCCGGTGACATTTTTGCTTTTCCTTCTAACAAATATAAATGGATTAGAAGAGCATCTGGTCAAGGAGGCCGAGGCGGGAACGGGGCTCCGCCTCTGCAGGGAGGAGCATCCGAGGATTCTGGTCTGCTTCCACCCAGCCCGTGAGTGGCAGGTGCTGAGCCGGAAGTGTGCGCTGAGGGGTGAGAGGCCTGGGAGTCAGCCCACCGCTTCCAGGTGGAGGGAGTCACCGCAGGGAAACTGTGCAGGGTCAGCAAACAAAGAGCTGGGCTCTGCCTCCTGCCAGCGCGACCTGGGACAATTGCCCACCCCTTTCTGGGTCTCTGTTGTGGCATGAACCAAGACCACTCAGGTAGCTATTGGGAGACTCAGAGGCTGCAGAGGGAGAAGGGGCGGCTCTGGGGAGCCCAGGGCCCTTGTCCCAGGAAGCTGGTGGTGGGAGGACCAGACGCAGGGCCTCTGTGGCTTTGTGGTTCTGTTGAGTTGGCCACAGGAGCACACAGCAGGGAGCTGGTGGTGAGGGACAGCTTAGGGCATGTGGCCTGGTCTTCTGGCTGGTTGCTGCAGAGACTGGCTCTGCGGCCTACCTGGGCTGGCCCTCGTCCTTCCTTACCTTGAGCCCTCAGTGTCCTCCTCTGAAGATCAAGGTGGGCTGGTGGAGCCCCCAGGGCCCCTTGTCCTGATATTCCAGGAACTGACTTTCCCACTTGGAAATGTGCTGCAAGAGATGGGCTGGAGGGAAAGGAACTGGCTAGTCCAAGTGCTCACCAAGCCACAGGTGAAGGCTTCTGGACAAAATGGAGATGGAAAGAAAAAGAGGTGACTTGAGTTGCACCTCGTCCCTCTGGGTGCTTCCGGGGATCTCCTAGATCTAGGCAGCAGACAGTGTACCGGATCTTTGACTCTGGGTGCTCAGGGTTAAAGGTCACCTGAGCCGACACCGCATGCTCACACAGTGCTTGAATCTACACTCCTGTCTTTCCCCAGGTGACAGGCCAGCTCCTCTTGGTTGCCTCTAGAGACAGGGAGCTTGCTCCCACTGGAGGCAGCACCCAGCTGATGTGCTGGGGCGGGGCTGCCTGGATGATTGGCACTTGTGCAGGGAGCTCAGCCCCCCAAGGCCTGCCCCACCCATCCTGCCCTCCTCTTCCCCTCAGCAACAGTGGCTGAGGCTTTGCCCCTGGACGTTCCCTGGGGAAAATGATTGCATGACCCACGGGATCCAGGGCCGTCTACCAGATTCGCACCAGTTTGGAGGATCTGGGAAGGATGTGGGGCTGGGCGATTCTCACAGGGAATCAAGGACTAGGAAATTACTACGACCAGGGGGACTGTGTGCACATAAACGTATTCTCAAGGGACACGCCATCATCACCACAGCACCGTCCTGCTAGGCCATGGAGCTCGTCCGATGGTCACTGGGTGGGCTGGCAGGAGCCCCTCTTCCAGGTCCCCCTTCTCTGCAAAGCAGCCACCAACTGCCTGCTTGTCCAAGCCTGAGGTCCTGCACCTCCCTCCTTCCTGCTGGGTCTGACCCAGCGTCTCCTTTCCACGCCTCTCCACCCCGAAACATCGGAACATCCTGGCCTGCCCAGGGGGTTGGGGCCAAGGACAGGGCTCCTGTCCTGCTGCTGCCGCGGGCTGTGGGCTGGCCGAACCGTGCTGGCAGCAGAGGGCCCTTTGCTGAGCGGCTCACCTCTTCTCAAGAGGGGTGTGGGGGTGGGGTCCCGGTACCTAAATGCACCAAATAACGACAACGCAGGGTCCTTCTGCAAGGAACTAAAACCAGGCACAGCAAGAGGCAGCACGGGGCTCTGCCATTACCAGCCATGCCCCCTGGGAAAGTCACTTCTCCCTGTGCCTTAGTGTTCTCATCTGTGAAGTGGGGCTGATGAGTGGGTTCTGAAAGCACCGGCCTTCCACGGGAGGAGTGGGCGAGGGCCCCCTCTGATGGCTCTTCCCCCCATCCCACTCTGAGGACACCTTCCACCCTGGTCAGACCCAGGGCATCCTTGGGACCCATCTTGGTCTCTACGGTCCCAGTGAGCTCAGCAGAGTGACCCTAACTACCCCCATTTCACAGATGAGACAAACGAGGCCCTGAGAGGCGAGAGCACTGTTGCAGTGCAGTCATCGAGGAGTGTCACCCCTGCAGGTGTTGGCACGCTCTGGGGGGGCCTTCCGCATGCCCAGCCCAGGTCAGTGCCAGAGGGGACAGTGCCAGCCTGGGAGAGCTCAGCCAGGGTGCTGGCGGGGAGCGGGTCAGCTCCAGCATTCACGGTCATCACAGGTTATAGAGCAGGACCTTGTTAGGGATCCCAGAAGGGAGTACCTGTGCGTGAGCAGGCAACCTGGTCTTTGGCCAGATTTTTTTTTTTTTTTTTTTGCTGGAAGGGCACCAGGGATTGGACCAGGGGCACCCAACCCTTGAGCCACTTCCCAGCCCTATTTTATATTTTATTTAGAGACGGGGTCTCACTGAGTTGCTTAGGGCCTTGCTTTTGCTGAGGCTGACTTTTTAACTCGAGATCCTCCTGCTTCGGCCTCCCGAGCTGCTGGGATTACAGGCATGCGCCACTGCGTCTGGCTGGCCAGTTTTGCCCACCCTTTCCCATGGCAAGAGTGTATAGTCAGGGGATTTTTAAAAGTGTGCTGTGGGCTGTATTTGGGGCACACCTAGAGTGGTGATCAGGGGTCCAGAAATAAAGGTTATATATTGAAAACAGGCTCCAGGATATCACTGGAGAGGGACAGGCAACTGGGACACTGGGAATCTGGAAGACCAGAGAGAGGGTCAGTGCCCACCGGGACCCATCTCCCCTGGAGGGCACAGTGGTGTAGACAGACCGAGTTCTTCCATTGCCCCGATCCTGAGTTTCCTAACCTGTCAAACGGGAAACGCGACTTCTGCCCGGAAGGTTTTATTTATTCTTTGGTTTTATTGAGGGTTTAATGAGAGACAGAGACACAGCTCTTGGCACAAGCAGGGTTAAAGGGGAGGCAGAGCTCCACCTGTCACCTGAGGAGATCCCATTCCCTGGAGGCCAGGCCCTCTGATGCCCAGGCTGTGCTGTCTGGGCAATGCAGCTGAGTGACAGGTGTGCCCAGGGGTGGGGACAAAGGTGGCTCTGAGATGCTCTTGCCGTCTGTGGACTATTTTGCTACTGGCCTTGGGACTTCCAAAATGACTCAGGAGCCACCAACCATTTTACTCCATGTCCTGCTTTGTTTATTCATCAAGTCACTTCTCAAGCATTTATTATGTACTTACTGCATGCAAAAATGAGAGAGGAATCCCACCTTTCTTCCCAACCTAACCTCCCCTCACCTGAGTCCTGCAGCAGCCCCCTCACCTCCCCCACCCCGCACTGATCCCCTCCGTGTCACCACTCCCCACGGTGCCTGGTCCCTCTGCGTGGTGCCTTCTCTTTGGCTGTGTTGTCACCTTTTGCCCCTGAAACAGAGCAGCGTGTTAGAAAGACCCTGGGGTCTGGAGCCGGGGAGGGTGGATTTGAACCTCAGCTCAGCCTCTCACTAGCTGTGAGGTTACTTCCTGAGCCTTGCTTTCCTCCTTTGCCAAATGGGGGACTGTTGGGAACCCTCAGACGATGTCATGAGGATAAAATGATCAGACACGTAAGCTGTGTCCCACGGTTAACGCCAGGTGTGGGCTCAGAGCTTGTCTGTCAGTGTCTGTTGACACGGACGTTGAACAGATGTCCCCTGGCCTAGGAGGAGGGAGACCGGTCAAAGGAATAGATACCTGAATGAGCCATTCCCTTCTCTGGGGCTCTGTCCCCTTGAACAAAGTCGCAGGGTTGGGGGATCGAAACACCAGGCTTTGTACCCTGCGATTTCACACTGGATTCAGGGACTCGGGAACACAGCTGGCCTTGGGCCACCCTTGGGGCAGACATCTCTAGTCTATCAGAGCAGCCATAACACTGAGCCAATCCTGGGCCTCGGAATCTTTCCAAAGGCACCTGCCAGCCACCACCAATCAACTCCGAGTTGACAGTTGAGATTAAACTGACTTTTCATTCCTGGCCAGCGCCCTAAGTGGGAGGAGAGACGCTCGGAGAGGCCCTGGAGGATACAGTCAAGGTGACGGGCTTGCAGCGCTGGGACTGAGATCGAGGGCAGTGGCACAGACGTGGGGCCATGGTCCATTTGGGCAACTCCCCAGGGGCACAAAGACATAACCAGGTCCCCTCCACAGTGGGTGGGGACACACACACCCGGGAAGCCTTCACCCAGGCAGCCTTTAGCCCCAGCCCAGCATGGGGGAGGCCCAGGGCACACCAGGCAATGCTCTCCCTCCCTCCCTCGGTGCTCTCTTCCCCTGCCCGGGAACCACGCTAGCTCCTGCTTACAGATGGGGAATCTGAGGCTTGGAGCTTATCGGCCTTGATGAATAATCATGAAATCACAGCAGTCGCCGTGGGTTGGCGCCATCTCCGCTCCCTCTTGGGCAAGTCACTTAGCCTGTGCCTCACTGTCCTCACCTGTAAAGTGGGATAATAGTCATCATGGAGGAGCTAGTCCAGGGGAATCTTTGGGAACAGTCTGGCACTTGGTAAGTGGCTGGTGAGCTATTTCCCAGGCTGGTTGCCTAGCATCCCTACGTCCCCAGGACCTTGAAGTCTATGCTGCACACAGTAGGTGCCAACCAGGTGTGCCTGCACCCGACCCTTCCCGTGCTCTCCTGCCTTCAGGGGGGCTTTGCTCCCCCCATTTTCCTTAACACGCTCCAGTCTTGCCTCCATAGCCTTGGTTCCCAAACAGAGGCTGTGGAGTATAAGCAAAATTGATCAAGGGCAGGAGAAATGGACAAATCCACAGCCACAGCAGGGGACCTCCGCACGCTCAGGAGTTGACAGAAAATCAGGAAGGACATGGGGGCACTGAACAGGGGCACCAACCAACAGGATGTAATTAACATACACAGACACTCAGGCCAGGCCACCAACAGCAGAATCCAGGTTCTTTTTAAGTGAACATTTATAAAAATAGACTATACTCTAAGTGATTTAAAAAAAAAAAAACCTAAAAGTATTTAAAATCTGCTGGGCACAATGGCCCACACCTGTGATGCCCACTACTCAGGAGGCTGAGGCAGGAGGATCACAAGTGCAAGGCCAGCCTGGGCAACTTGGAGAGACCCTGTCTCAGATTTTAAAAGGGAGGGGACAGGGGCTGTAGCTCACTGGTAGAGCACTTGCCCAGGACTTTTGAAGTCCCCAAGTACCTCAAAAAATAAATAATAAATTCTCTGACCATAATGTAACCAAACTAGAAATTAATAAAAGATAGTCTGAGAACCTCGGAACACTTAGAGATTAAAACAGCACAGTTCTAAGTAATTCATGTACCCTAGAGGCTATCTTAAGAAATTTGAAAATATACTGAGCCAAACGAAAATGTAGACGCAACGTTGTAAAAATGTTGAGGCGCAGCTAAGGCAGTGCAGAGAGGAAATGTTATAGCACCAAAATGCCTCCATTCAACAAGGAGGGTCTCAATCAATCATGAAGCCCTCCTTCAAGAAGCCAGAAAGTAAAGAAAAATAAACCCAAAGAAAGAGGGCGAAAGCAAAGAAGAAAAATAAGGCAGAAATCAATGAAACAGGAAACAGAAAAATAATGGGAAAAAAAGGAGAAAGAGCTGGTTCTTTGAAACAATGAAATATTTATTAATAAAGGAAAACTGACAGAAAAGGCAGATCAGCAAATCAGAAATGAAATGGGATGTCACCATAGATCTGGCAGACATTAGGGAAGGACAAGGTGACTGGGCACTGTGTGCACACCTCTGATCCCAGCAAGTTAGGAGGCTGAGGCAGGAGGACCCCAAGTTCAAAGCCCGCCTGGGCCATTTAGTGAGGCTGTCTCAAAAAACAGAAAGGGCTGGGGATGCAGCTCAGGGACAGTGCTCACTCATGTAGCATATGCAGGAGGCCCTGGGTCAATGCCCAGCAGCAAGGAACGAGGAAAAAACAAGGAAATATCATGAACAATTCTGTAAACATAAGTTCAGGGGCTTAAATAAAATGAATCCATTCTTCCAAGACAACAAGCGAATACATCCAATATGAAATATGAAATAAACATTCTGAATAGTACAATGAATTCTTTAGAACATCAAATTTATAGTTTAAAACCTCCTGAAAAAAAAATCTCCAGGCCCAGATGGTTTCAGTGAAGAATTCTACTAACCAGCACTGACTCTGCACAATTTCTTCTTGAAAACAAGAGAGGGGAGCCCTTCCAATGCATCTGGGGAGGCCAGTGTTGCCAGATACCAAAGGGAGATGAGAATGCAAGAAGAGAGCTGCAGGCCAGTGCCTCCCCTGGACGTGGGAAGCACAGCCAACATCTTCAACACAAGATTAGCAAATCGAATTCAGCAAGTTGGGGTTTGACTGGAATCCAAGGATGGCTCGATTTTGGCCAACCAGTCGGTGTGACGCATCATATCAACAGGCCAAGCAAAGGAGAGCACCCCAACCTCCTCCTCCAGGTGCACGTGTGCACAACGGGACGTTATTCAGCCTTTAAGAGGCGGAAGTCCTGTCCCACTCTGTGGCCTGGAGGAGCCTTGAAGACTCAATGCTGAGAAGCCAGACGGGATGGACAAGCGCTGTATGATTCCGCACTCAATCACGAGGGACCCAGACTGGAGGTACAGGGGACGGAGTGGCGGTAAAGGGAGGCCCTGGGAATGAGGTGTCACTGTGTCATGGGGATGGTGAGACGGTTCTGGAGGTGGACAGTGACTGTCCGGCCGTAGGAATGTCCTTAATGCACTGAATGATGCCCTTAAGATGGCTGAAGTGGTAAATCTGACGCTGGCATATATACTTTGGCACAATAAAAACTTTAAACAGGCTAAAAACCACCCAAACCCCACATGATCATATCAGTGGAGGCAGAAAGATCATCTGACGAAATTCACCCCCATGCATGGTAAAGACCTAATTCAAGGCACCCAAAAAGCCCCACAGCCACCATCTTAGTTATGAAAAATGGGTGCTTCCTCTGAGCTCAGGAGTAGCCGAGGAGGTCAGCCCCTAGCCTCGACTGCCACACAGAAGCCTGTCCTGGAAGCCCCCTAAGGCACTGGTGATGAGCAAACCCACGGAGCCACCTGTCTTCCTGGATGCTTTGGTCCTTGAACTCCTCATCAGATACAGTAAGGTTTCCTGATATTAGGAGAGTGACTCTGCCACCCCAATTTCTATCAGGAGAAATCATTTGCCAATTCTGAGACTTTTATGTGTTACACTGACTTATGACACAGTAGCCCCACATAAATCTTGCAACTTGGAGGCTGAGAATCAATGATGTCTTCTAGCAGGAAACTGAGGCCCAGAGAAGGTGAGTGACTGGCCCAAGATCACACAGCCAGGCAGGGGCAGAGTTGAATGATCTTACTCCAAAGCCAGCTCGAAGTCAGCTGAGAACACTTCCGGCAGGGGACATGAACACTCAGACAGTTGCAAGGACTGGCCAGGCTGTGTCATCTCCAGTGGCTCTGCAAGCACAACCCTGCTGGGAGGTGTGGCTGCCTGGGCAGAGTCACTTCAGCTGGTTGCTCCCATCCCAGCGTCCACTCTGATTACAAGTGACACCAGCCGCGGGCAGCCTTTGATGGAAGCTGCCGTTATATAAGGGGTTACATAAACCATCCTGTGATGTCTGCGTCCAGCCACGGAGCGCTGGCGGGCCCCGTGCAGCCTGACTGGTCAGGCCATGCTCTCCGGGGGAGGGCAGGGCTGTGCCTGTGGCACTGGCTGGCAAAGGCTCTGGGAGGGGTCGGGCTGGGGACTGACAGTCGTCACAGAGCATCTTACCATGGTCCCCAGAGCGCGGATCTCACCCGCAGCAGCTGACGGTGGGATGTGGGTGCGTTTCCTCGCCGGAGGGCACCTGTATTTCCGTCTTTGTTCAGGAGAGTGATCGTGGCTCCTGGGACGAGCACGTGACTTAGGACACATCCTGTCCTGGGATCAAGCAGATTCTCCCTCCTATGATGAGGTGTCAGAGGAGCTCAGAGCTGGAAGTGAGATCACAGCAGCCACCGCTGGGCGGGGAGGGGAGGGGGCCAGCCGCCCCCAGGCGCCCAGCCAACTGAAGGGATGTGGACGATTCACCACCAAGTACAACCACAGCAACCTCGAGCATCTCTCAGAGGCCTGCTCTGTGCTGAGACTGAAGACACCAGAGACTCGGCAGCCCAGCTCCCTCCTCTCCTGGGGCTCACCTGGCTGGATAGAAAGGTGTTTCCAGTTCACAGGATTAATACCGATTCATGATAAATTTAATAAAAACTGTGCTGGCCTTCCAGGGGTGTCAGATCACTAAGGGCCTTCTGTATGTGGCTCAGGAGGTTAGACTGCATCTTTGTCTATAGGCTCGGGAGGGGGTCATTAGTACTGCTGGGAGTTGGTGGAGAGGCTTCCTGGAGGAGGGGATGTTTGCACAGGGCCTCAAAGAAGGCTGGGGGGACAGAGTTGACCAACTTGGGCCCAGCACCAGAGGTTTGAAGCTTGTCTCCGGGTACATCACCAACTGTAAGACAGAAAGCAATTCCCTGCCTGCCCAGATGCAGGGCCAGAAGGAGGAAAGTCCGCAGACCTCCAGAGTGAGGCAAAGTGGCCACTGCTGCTGTCTTTCCACCATCCACGCGGGCTAAGGGAAAACCTGGAACAGGCTTCTGCCCAGGTCAGAGGCTGTCCCCAGAGGCCAGCCTGAGGTGGGGTCAGTGCCGGCCCTTGGACTGGGTTTTCAGTCACCGTCCTCAGGCCGCAGCTGCTCTCTGTCCCCTCTAGACATGGATCGCCCACAGCTGGACGATGACCATCACACTCTTGACACTGGTGGAAGGAGCCGAGCGCAGGACCTGCGTGGACAGTCAGGGGTCCCACGCTCAGCAGGAGGTCGAGGAAGCATAGCGGCTGTGCACACGGAGGCCTGGCTGCAGGTTCAAGTTCTGCAGCTCCTCACTGCGAGGCCTCGGGCGGGTAACTCCACCGCCCTCTCCTGGTTTGTAAATGGCAAGGACGCCGAGGAGTCCTAGGCTGCCCCAGGGGACCGTCCACCAAATGCTGCTGGTGGCATACAGGAGGTGTCCAACACGTCTGCTTTCTTCCTCCCTCCCCCCTCCCTCCTTTCCTCCTCTCTGTCCTAAAAGAGAGTTTGGTGGCTGAGACCTCGTCATGTGGCACGTGGCTGCACTATGACAGGTGTTGGTTACCAAGATGTGAGATGTCAATGAAGTGCCACGTGACAAAGCCGCTTGAGAGCTTGGTGCTGTGTGAGGTACAGAGGCCCAGGCTACTGTACAGGCCACCAGCCCTTCTGGTGACCGAGGGGACAGGAGGAGAAGGCATCAGAAGGGGAAAGGAGAGGAAGGGGAGGCAGAGGCAGGGAGAAAGGCCAGGAGGCGGGCGTCCACTGGCCGGGCTGCCGGGAGGCCCTGCCCGTCAGCATTTCCCAGGAAGCTGCCCCAGCCATCGGCCTCACCTTCCCTGTGGCCAGTTGGTGGGCAGGGCCAACGCCAGCTCTGGGCTCCCTTGCTTGCTCCAAGCGAGTGGCCCTGCTTGCAGCCCCGCCGGCGTTGGCACGGTGACAGTAGCCAAGTGTGCAAACTTGTGCCATTGTCCCCAGGCCAGGGGGAGCCATGGAGACTGGCTAATATGACACAGGAAAATGTTTGCTGATGGCAATTCTATGGGCTTTGTCCACCTCTTTCTCCATCATGACGACTCGATTTAAGTCCCTAACTGTTTGACTACAAATGCAAGGGGACCGTGCAACGCCAGCCTTTTGTCCGGCCGCACTGAATGGGCAATTCAGGCTTTGTGCAGCTCAATTGAGGAAGCAAACATAAAGACAAGATTCCTGAGGGCTCCGGCTCCCTTCCCATGGATATGCCAGCACCCGTCAGGGCCGTCCCGGCCACCTTCCCCACGTCGGTGCACCACCGGCCCACGGCCCTCCCGCGCCCCGGCCCTGGGGGACCCTGGGGCAAGGGTGGCGGAGAGGGCGAGGGACAAAGATGGAGACGGAGAGCGAGGCCCTCAACACTCAAGGACAGCGGGGAAAGCAGCCCGCCCGGCTTACCCTGTCCGATTGTCTGTCTGCACTGGAGCATGGCAGCTGCAGTCTTTGGGGGAGGTTTGCAAGCCCGTCTCCACCGGCCGGCCCCTCTGGGCCCTGGACATTCACACACACGCACACACACTCACACACACACAGCCCCCTCGAGAAACCAGGGAACCGAGGTCAAGGGGAGGAGGGGCGTGGAGGCCGGCCGAGCAGGGCCGAGGGTAGAAATTGACCGGGAAATGATTGCATTTGGGAGCTGTCTTTTTTGTGATGGTCCCCATGGTGACAATTTGTGACGGCAAAGAATGTGGGAACGGGGCGCCGCCGCCTGATTGGGATGCTTTGTATCTGGAGAGGCGCTCCTGATTGGCCTGGGGCCCCGGCCGGGAGCTGTCCTCCATTCAGCCCACTCAAGGGCCGCACATCTCGCCCGCGCACAGAGCTCGCGGCCGCCGGGCCTGCCCCAGGTCTGCGGGGGAACCTGCCGGGCCACGTTGGCGGGCCCGGTCCGCACCTTCGGTTAGTGTGGAGGCCCGCGGCTCTGGCCCGGCTGGGTGGGGGCGTGGGGCAGGCTGGGGCCTGGGGGAGGGGCGCAGTGTCGTGGGTGGTGGCCGAGGAGGCATGAAATTGCTGCAGATGCTTCTACGGGGGAGTCCCTGCTGCCCGCAGCCTGAGATGAGCCCGCAAGGCAGGTCTCGATTAAGTGCCAGACAGGGGTCCTGCCTGGTCCTGCGTGAGAGTTGGGGGTGGAGCGTGGGCCTGAGGAGGGGGCGGGGTGGTGGGAGGGGGAGGCCACCACAGGGAGGAGGGGGCTTGGCCTTCTCTAAGTGCGGCAATTGCCTCCATGCGCAAGTGAAAACCTCGTTGGCAGCGCGTGGTGTGGGAGTTGGGCAGACGGGGATGCCACCCCAGCAGCACCACTTGTAGCTGGTCACCTTGGGCCAGTGGCTTGACCTCTCTGAGCCTCAGCTGCAAGAAGAGGGCAGCAGACCCCAGAAGGCTCACTGAGCCCATTAGTGCCCGTCCCATCCCAGAAGCTCGGGCAATGCTCAGCCACCGGAACCGTGTGTCATTCCCCAGGACCCTGTTCAGGGCAGAGGGGTGCTGGAGTGGGGACACTCTGCATCCTGCTTTGGTGGCCTGAGGTGAAGGTTGGGTGTGGCCGCTCAAGAGACTCCAACAGCCTGTCCCGTCCCCCAGGTCAGCTCTGCGCCCCTCCTCGGAGCTGCCAGCAGAGTCCACCCTCTTCATGGAAAGCCCCAGGCCGTGGCCCCCTGGTGATGGCATCCGACAATGACGTGAAGATGTTGCTGAACTTTGTGAACCTGGCCTCCAGCGACATCAAGGCGGCCCTGGACAAGTCCGCGCCCTGCCGCCGCTCCGTGGACCACCGCAAGTACCTGCAGAAGCAGCTCAAGCGCTTCTCCCAGAAGTGCTCGCGGCTCCCGCGGGGCCTTCCCGGCCGGGCCGCTGAGCCCCACCTGAAAAGGGGGCCCGAAGACCGGCCCGGGAGGCTGCCCCTCCACTCGGGCCCTGGTGCCAGCCCCGGCGGGGGAGGGGGCTGCAAGGAGAAGGCTCTGGGGAACCCCTGGAGGGAGGAGCGGCTTCCCAAGGAGCAGAGCCCCCACGGGCAGACTCCCGAGGCTGCCAAGCCTGGCCAGGTGCCCATGAGGAAAAGACAGCTGCCCGCTTCCTTCTGGGAAGAGCCAAGGCCCACCCACAGCTGTCCCTTGGGGCTGGAGGGGGGACTGGGCCCCAGGGAGGGACCTCCCTACGAGAGTAAGAAAAGTTGCAAGGGCCTGGAGTCCTTGGGGCCTGAGACTGCCCCGGTGCCCATGTCCCCAAGGGCACTGGCTGACAAGGAGCCCCTCAAGATGCCCGGGGTCTCCCTGGTGGGCCGTGTGGATGCCTGGAGCTGCTGCCCCCTCCAGTACCATGGACAGCCCATGTACCCAGGCCCTCCAGGGGCCCTGCCCCACAGCCAGGTCCCCGGCCTGTGCCTGTGGAGGAAGAGCCCAGCCTCGCCCGGGGAGCTGGCTCACTTCTGCAAGGATGTGGAAGGCCCGGGGCAGAAGGTGCACAGACCGGTGGTCCTGAAGCCCATCCCCACCAAGCCGGCTGTGCCCCCGCCCATCTTCAACGTCTTCGGCTACCTCTAGCTGGGCTGGGAGGGACTCGGCCCCCTCCTCCAGATATCAGGGGCCCCAACGAGCTCTCCTTAGGAGGAGGGGGCTGGGCAGTGGCGTGGCCTCTGGGGCATTCCAAACACCCCTTCCCTTTGTGTGTGTGGGGCAGGGCAGGGCCGCACCGGTGGGGCTTCTCAGGCAGTCACCAGCCAGCCCTGCAGCCTTGGCAGCTGGGGGGCGGGCCCGGCGGGCCCCTCCCTGTCCGGCCCAGCAGATCATCCCCCTGACCCCTGGCTGACTATGGGCCCTTGCCCACCAGCATCGCAGATGCCAGTTTCACACCTGTCCACTGTGAGCCAGTGCCACTTGTTGTTCTGTTTGCTCTCTGTAAATATTAAGAAGGTTGAAAGAATAAAGGCGTTTCTTTTGCAGTTTCCACGTCGTGGGTGTCCTGAAGCTTGGCGGCCCCAGGCCTGGGAAGCCCTGGCTGTGCCGGGGCTGCGGGCTGCCTGCGGAGGCCAGCAGCCAGGGGAGGCCGGAACTGCAAGAGCCTCCACAGAGTCTGGGGATGGGCGCTGGGGCTGCGGGTCAGAGCACAGGAAGGAGGGCGGCGGAGGGCGGGGACCCCCAGGACGGGCTCCGAACCCGCGTCAGAAGACAAGAGGCCGGGCAAGGCCAGACCTGGAGGGTCCCCGCTGCTCTGGGCCAGGGAAGCGGACTGCAGTCTGGCTCGCTGTGGGCAGTCCCATGGCCAGAGAAGCCGGGCCCAACCGTTCAGCCCCTTGAGGACAAAACAGGTGGTTTGACCAGACTGTCCCTGTTGTGAGCATAGCCTCGTGTTCTAAGTCCATGGGCAGAACAGAACAAACCCCCCAAACCAGACCCCAACCAAAACAGCAAGGCCACGACCTCTAGCAAACTCAGATCCCAGGTTCCTGCCGATTCCTGTCCTGGTCACCTCTCCGTGGAACACAAGCCTTCTGCCTGTGCCGGCACAGAGGGCCACCAGTGGCCAGAGGTGGCCCTGGCTGACAGGACTCAACTAGTAGAGCCCCTGCTCACAGCCCAGAATCGCTCTGCTGCCCTGGCGTGGTCCTGTGGTGGACAGGGCTGGGCCTTCAGGATACGGAGCTGTCCAGTTGATCAAACAGGGTCATCAAACGGGGGCCAGAGGAGACGGTGGCACCTCATCAGCAGTAGGATCCTGGCTGAGCTAACCCCTGCCATCTACGGCCTCCTCATCTGCAGCCCGTGGGCCTGGGTCAGGGCCTCCATACGGCTCTGAATCCCCTCAGCCAGCACGGGCTCCAGGATTAGGGCTGCGTCGGGCCCCTCTGACCCTCCAGGAGGCCACCGGAGGGCAGCTCGCTCACTGGGTGGTTCACATCTGGTGGCCTCAGAAGACTTTGGAGCCATAGGTGCTGGCAAGACGGGGCAGAGTTTCTCTGAGTGATTATCTGACATTTGGGAGGTGGGAGGTTCTCAGCTGGACCCGCAGCCCCAGACTAAGGGGCCAGGATGAGGCATGTGCTTTCCTCTGCTCCCAAGCGTCATCACACAGGCCTTCTGAAGCCCGTTTGTGCCTCAGTCACCGCCCCCAACCGTACAGCAAGGGGTTAAATCTTGCATTCCCAACCCTGTCATCTACCAGCTGTGTGATACTGGGCAAGTTACTTAACCTCTCTGTGTTGAAATTTTCTCAACCAACCAAAAAAAATGAGATGGACCACAGGCCCAGTACACAGATCCCTAAAAACTGCACTGACCACAAGTCCCCTTCATACTTAAATGGTGGCGTCTAAAGGCCCTGCCATAGTAAATATCCAATCAGCCACACTCCCCAGAGTGCTGCCTGAGCCCAGTCCTGCTGAGGTTCTTGGCTGGAAACCAGCTTGTCCCCACTGGGGCTTGACTTTCCAGGGGACCCCTGCAAACCCATGCATCCGAAAGTCTGAGGCTTCATTTCTAAGACACAACCAGAGGCACAATGAACCCCCACATGGAAAGAAACTGGGGAACACACCTGCGTGCATCTGGGGAGGCTTTGAGCCACAGCCCCCGGCCAAGAGCACGTGAGGGGACGGGGCCAGCAGGGCTCCTGCCTCTCAGCGTGGAGCCCACCGCAGGCTCAGCACGTCTGCTCAGGGCAGAGTCGCTGCCCGCCTTCCAGGACAGGAAGGGTTCTGTGATGCTGTGTGCCATCTCTGAGCCTGAAAACCCTCCTGGGCTGGGTCACGTGGCAGAGGCTGTCAGTTCTTCTGAAGGAAGAAAAGGCCAAATGAAGAACACAGGGACTCACCTGGGCACCAAGCAATTGGAACTGACCACTGGAGCAGGCCCCAGGCCAGGCCTTGGTCACTGGATTGTGGGCAGGAGGGAGCAGGGACCTTAGAAGGCCAGGGCTGGGCAGGGACCTTGGGAGGAGGCGGACCAGACCTCTGACCCAGTGATGGACAAGGATGACCCTGGTATATCCCAGCTCAGGGGACCCAACCCCTGCACTCGGGGCCTGTATTGAGCTTGGTGGCTGAGCTCCAGGTCCTACCCCTCCCACCCGGGTCCCCCACTCTAGCACCCTAGTCTCCTCAGAGAGGTGCCCCGTCCACCTGGACCTCTCAGGGAGCCGACTCTGGGCTACTGGCTGTCAGGACTCTCTGGACAGGATGACCCGGGCAGCAGGTGTTTGCCTAATGCCCACCCTGGCCCGCGCGCACCTAGCAGCTCAGCCTGGCCGTGATGGCCTCGCTCCGCCCCTGCACCGCCTCTGCTCAGGTTGACCGGCAGTCATCGGACGTGGGTCGGCAAGCCCTCTTCCAGTCGGGGTACCCAGGAGCTGAGCCTTACCAGCCGCTTCCCCCTGCGCCCCAGGGCTGAGATGCCCAGTCAGGGAGATGCCACGATTCCTCCAGCCACACGGGGAGCTGCAGCCCAGGGGCCTGTGTGTGTCCAGGCACGTCTCCTTCCTGCCCGGGCCTGTCTCCTACCAGTACACGAGGGCCCGGGCAGGATGTGGCTGGGCCCCGTCTGACCCGGGGCTGCGAAGTGCTGCTTCTCCTGGGATCTCCCGTCCAGGGACACCCGTGCGTCTGAGCAGAAAGGCCACCAGGGGCCCCATGGCTCACTGTTCAGATGAGGGACCAGAGGAGCCAGCCAAACGGGGCTGGGCAGTGCTCGCCCACAGGCCCAGCAGCTCACCTTCCAAAGGCCCAGAACTACCCCTGGCCTTGGTGAAGATCCCACCGGACCCCAGGCTGGCCGTTCCTGCCCTGCTGAGGCTGTGAGCACCCAGATGCGAGGCTTCAACCCAGGTGCAGAGAGAACACTGAGGAGTTAGGGAGCTCCCACGAAGCCGGGCTGCGGGGTCTCGGCCCAGAGGCCCCTGAGAAAACCCCACGACGGTGGCGAGCCTCATCCCCTCACCCCAAAGCCTGGCTCCCCCATGAGCCGCCAGGGCCAGGGCTCGCTCTCCCCAGGGCCTCCGCTAGGGCTGCGCCCGCCCGCTCTCCGTCCGGCACATCCACCACAGAGCCCGCCACGGATTCTTTTACTATCTCAGCTTCTGTCGCAAAACAGGGGGCCAGGAGGCTCAGCCCTGGTGCCAGAAGACCTGTGGGCACCGACACCCTGATCCCGATGAAGCTCCCGTTTCCACAGCGACCCAACAGGACAGGAAAACCAACTGGGCCATGGGGTCCCTCCTGGTCAGTGAAAGATACACCTTCTTGGATGACATGTTCCCCGTGTCTCGTCCCCACCACTGCCTGGAGCGGGACTGAGGACCTCAGGCCTCAGGGGAGTCTGGTGAAAGGGATGTCGTCGCTGGGCAGGGTGACATGTGTGCAGCATTTATTGTGCTCAGTGAAGCCCTCCAGACCGAGGGACCCCCTCCCTGGTCCTGGCCCCGCTCAGAGGTTGAGGTCAAGTGGGGGGTTACACGAAGTGGTGGGGGGAGCACGGGGAATGCTCTGAAGCAAGGTCACCCCATCCCAGAGAGGCGAGCCCGTGCCTAGGAGTCCTCCAGCACAGTTCAGGTGGAGGCCAGGGGTCGCTATGGCCCCCACCTTCCCCGGACCCCCTCAAGTTCTGTCCAGGCTCCGGGATGGAGCCCGCCCCTCATTCCCAGTGGCAGAGAAGGTCTGGGCTCTACTCCACAGTCTGAAAACAGATGATTCTTCTCCGACTCCGGGTGCTGTGCTCTCTGCTCTGGACAAAGCTGGGGCACAGACCCGGCAAGACACGGTGGCTGTCCCAGCCAAGAGGGAGGCAGCCTGCAGCCTTGTCCTGCCCCTGGTGCTCCTGGATGTGGGGACACCACCGTCCTGAGACTTGGAGAACATGTGCGAGGGGCCACTCGGCTTCCCAGGCCCTTACTGGGTGTTCTCGTATTTCAGGTATCTGATCAGTCTCCCTGGGAGGGGCAGCGTGTCCAGGAGTTTGATGCGATACTTGCCAATGGCCTTTCGAACCTGCAGCCGGCAAAGGTGAGCCAGGGGTCTCGGAGGTTCTGCAGAAAGGAGGGAAAGAGACGCTGGGTACCACCGACAGGGGTGTGCGTCTGCGCCTCTGGCCCAGGGAGGCCCTTGGGTGGCACAGCTAAGTGCGAGGGGTGTCTGCTTCTGTACCCCCGTCCCTACAACTGAGGAGACCTGGCAAAGTGCCTTCCGCTGTCACCCGCATGGATCTGCACTGCCCCAGGAAGTCAACAGGGTGAGTACTGCTGCCCCCATTGCACAGCTGAGGAAACTGAGGCTCAGTGAGGTTCTGGGCCTTACCCAGGAGGCTCTGGGATAACGCTGGCCTCTCCCTTGTCTTGAGCTCCTTCCTCTTCACACACAAGGAATTCACTCTATGCCCTGAGGGCTCACAGTCCCACCAGGCTGCCCTCCAGTCTCCCTGGAAGGCCTCTGGCATCAGCTTCTCAGCTGGGAGGCAGGGTGGGGAGAGGCCGGGCAGGGACCATGCACCCAGTAATGGGCCATTTGTTTATTTGGGCACATGGAAGGTGTTTGGCAAATCAAAGAACGTCACCACATTCATTAGCAAGCACTCGTGCCCCCTTGCCACCACAGACCCATAGCGGCCCAGGAGTTGTGAGAAGGCTCCACATCCGGTGGGGCCAGGTGGGGAGGAGCCAAAGGTGTCCCAAGACGGGAAGGCAGCAGGGGCCACGAGCTGCAGGTGGGGTGGGCGGAGGGTGTGGAGGGAGGGACTGAGGAGGCCCAGGGCCACGCACCACCTGGTACTCCTGGCCCACCCACCCACCCCTCTGCTCTCCCATGGGATGGATCCTGCCCTCTGCCGAGGCAGCACCTTCCCTGGGGAGGGAAGAAAAGACTCAGGTTGGGGTGGGACCCAAAGGAGCCCTGGGGGGGGGGGGCGCTGTGAATCAATGCCCTGCTGCCCTTCAGGGCCTCCTCCGCCTCCTGTCCAGGATAATGAGGTCAGCATCAGAGGCTCCAACACAAAAGCAGGCGGAGAGGGTCCTGCAGCGGGAGGTGGACCTGAACCCAGAGGTGCTGGTTTAGAGCTGTCGGTCCCCTGGGCTGACGCTAACAGAACATCAAGGGCCCTGGGGTAGGCTTAGCTGAGACACTGCCCCTCCCTGGGGAAGGCAGCCGGGCAGCAGCGGGGGACAGAGCCAGCGGGGCCCAGGTCCAGACATGGACCGCTCCACCCTCTAGTGGCCAAGGATCAGGGTGCCAGCTGCCAGTTACTCAAGAGTCGAGGAAGGTTTGCTTTACACAGAGCTGTGCCTGGAGAGTGGCCGGTCACCGCCCTACCCTGCTGCTGCTGCAGTGGCTGTATCAGAGACATCAGCTCAAGTGCTCTTCGAGCAGCTGTGCTAATGGAAAACACTAGAGTCTGGGTTCACGGAGGGGCAGGATCAACAGAGAACTGGGGAGTCAGTGTCGGGGAGCTGAAGCAGCAGTCTCATGGGACAGGAGCAGCTGTGCGGAAGTGGCAATAGCCTGGTGGAGGTCAGACTGCATCACCTGATTGACAGACACCTGGCCAGAGCCCAGGACAGCCCTGGGCAGCTGAACTCCTCCGAGCAGATGTCCACGGCTGTCACCAATACTGCTTGTGACGCCTTACCTGCCCAGGTGAGTCCATAATGCCTAAGAAGGATTCTGGCCTCCCTGGACTGAGGAGGCAGGCGGGCTGACCCATCTAAACTGTACACATGAGCTGGACAGTGGCCAGACCCCATTTCCCTGTGCCAGAGCTGGGAGGGGCTGGGCGGTGAGCCTGCCCCAACTCCTCTGTTTGGGTGGGAGGAACCCTGGCCACAACTATCCTGCTTGTGGCTGGTAAGGCTGGCTCCGAGCCCAGGGTCTGCTCCACGGCAGATCTGGGGCCACAGGTGATCTGTGGGCCAGCAGCACCGGCCCCACCCAGAAGCCAGTGGAATGCAGTGTCTCAGGCCCACCGGCTGCTGATTCCAGCGGCCTTCCTGACAGAGGCCCAGATGCTCAGGCGCACCGTCCAGTGGACACACCCCATCCCCATCCTCTCCTCCCCCTCCACACTGCCTCGGGCCCCAGAATGTGGCAACAGACTCCACAGCCCTCCTCAGGAGGCCAGACACTTCAAACAGCATGGGTGGACGTTGGTCAGACCCGGGTATGAATCCCTGCCTGCTACTACCTAGTGGGGTGACTTTGGCCCTGGTGACATCTCTGAGGCTTGGTTTTCTCATTTATCATCTAAGGAGGCACCAGCAACACACTGCAGGTGACAGGCAGCACAGTGCAGAGCCTGGCACTACCCATTGGTAGCAGTCACAGTCCCCAGGGGGGTGGGGACCTGCCAGCGGTGGCAGCAACAGCCCCTACCTGCCTTCTCCTTGATGATGGCCCAGTCCTCGAAGCTGTCAATGTGCTCCTTCAGCCGGGAGCAGAGCTGCACGTTGCCCACGTAGTCCAGGAGGACATCGATGATGGGCCCCGCCCAGCGGCTCACCTCTGGTGCCGATAGGACCTCGCAGAACTGAAAGGCAGCACACGTTCAGGGTCCCTGAGGCCAGGAGGCAGCCGGTGCTCCCGGGCGAGGTCCACTTTGCAAACCTTTTCCCCTCAACACAGACCTCTCTCGACACAGGCCCCTAGCCTGCGAAGATGGGCACCTTAGGCAAATCACATGGTCTCTCTGAGCCTCAATTCCTTGTCTGCAAAATGGGTATATGCTGCCCATGTCAAGGGGATTTTTAAAAATTAGAATTCAGGTAACAGACACAGAAACTTCTTTGTATACAGTAGGCAGCCCATAAATGATGGTCACGAACCATTACAACAGGATGGCTCTTCATTTCCTTTTCATTTTACAGACTGGTTTAAACCAACATCACGCAGGTCCTACCTCTGGGACAGGGCTTTTCTGCCCTCTCCTAACCTCACTCCTGCCCTCTGGTTCCTGCCGCTCACCACCACATTCCAGGTGCCACTCTGCAGGGCTGATGAGCCTGGGTTGAGTTCCCTACCAACTCCTAGCTGCACTGCTGTCGTCTTAACTGTCCAAACACAGCAGAACAAAATAAGGATTTATTTCACCATCCAATGTGACCCACGAAGTTCTGCTGCCCCTGAAGGTGCTAACCGCCAACCCGCTGCCTCCCAAGGAGCTAACTACAAGTTTACACTCCCTCCAAGGCCCCTTAATCGCTAGTTCCCACCATCGATGGAGCACTGACCACTAACCCACACTGCCTCCCACTCTCATGGGCCTCCATGCTCTGCTGCCCCTAACGCTGTCCACACTCTGGCCAAAGTGTGCTAACCACGAGTCTACACTGCTTCTAAAGTACGCCGACACCTGGCTCCACCACCTCCAAAGCACATGGACCGGCAGACCACCCCTGGACCCCACGATGCCCGCACACCTGGACCACGCTGGGCTCCTTGTCCACGGGCGCCTCGTAGAACCTGCCTGAGCGCTGCGGAGTGGGCGGGTGCGGGCCGTTGCCGTACAGGCAGGAGAAGCAGGGCTCCCCGTTGCAGCCGAGGTCCATGAGGAACTTGAGCAGCGACAGGCACTTCATGGCGAACATGATGGTGGCGGGGAAGGAGGTGGGGTGCGTGGTGATGTAGGCGTCGATGTTGGCGCCGTGGTCCAGCAGCAGCTGCATGGTGCGCAGGCAGCCGTGGCGGATGGCCACCAGCAGTGGGTTGATGATGTCGCGGTTGGGGTCGGCGCCGGCCAGCAGCAGCAGCTCGGTGGCATACACATTATTGTTGACGACCGCGAAGTAGAGCGCGGAGGTGCGGCGGTCCTCGTAGAGGCGCGCGCGCTCGGGCGCCAGCGGCGTGTTCACGTCGAAGCGCGCGTCCAGCAAAGCCTCCAGCACCGCGTCGTGGTTGCGCTCTGCTGCCAGGTGCAGTGGACTGACGCCGCTCCGGCGCACGCGCGTGCGACTTGTCACTGGCAACAGCATTTGCACGATTCTGCGGGCGGGCAGGGCAGGCGTGGGTCACTGGGTGGCCGGCAGGTCAGGCAACCCCGCCAGCAGAGGGCACCGAGGGGCAATCAGGCTCATGACTACCACTTTGGGGGCAAAGGGGGTTGTCTCTTTCTGTCCCCGTTTTGTAGATAGGGAAACTGAGGCTCAGAGAGCTTCAACCATCTTCTCTAATTCACAGCCAGGAAGGGGTGGAGCTGGCTTCAAACCCAGAACCCTTGCCTTCCAAAGTCTGGGTTCTTAAAAAAACACCTCAGCCAGGCTAGACTGTGGCCCAGGAATCTCCCACTGACTTGTTTCAGGCTAAGGGATGGGGTTGCCCATTCCCAGCCCAATAATCTGGAGGAATTGACTGGCGGTCCCCAAACCTAGTGAACGTCCAGGCTACTCCCTGCAGGAGGCAGCAGAGCCTCGTGGTAAAGTCCCTGTGTCCCGGGGCAGGACACCCAGGAAATTTGGTTTGATCTTTACGAAAACACATGAATCACATCTCGTCATTCCCACTCTGCAAATGAGAAAAGCCAAGGCTCAGAGAGGTTAAGGGGCCTGCCGGGCCACACAGAGAAGGCAAACCAGGGGTTGTGCCCTCCCTCTGGCTCCAGGCTCAACTGTCCTGCCTCAGGCCCTGGAGAAGCCAGGGGTCCTGAGGGACAGGAGAGAACATACTTATCTGACACAACCACTCCTGCCCCAGGCTGGTTAGCCAGCTGTGTCCCCAGATCCTCTCTCCCTCCTATGAGATTCAATGCCCCCTCCCCTGAAGCTGACCCCAGCTTCCCCCAGCTTGCCTTTGACCTGGGGAGCCCAGTGGGCCACTGCTAAGGCTGGTGCTCCCTGCAATGGGACCCAGACACTGATCTCAACCCTCTGACTCCTTTAATCTCTGAAGTCCTCCCAACAGCCCTTCTAGATGAGGAGATGAAGCCCATAGAGGGTATTCGACTTCCCCAAGGTCACACAGCCAGATAGTGGGGGGCCAGGACTTGAACCCTGAGGCCAGCTCTTAACCCCTCCCCTACTTCGGATAGAGCAATCAGAGTGACAGCTGATATATCTCGGGGTTTTGATCTTCACAATGAGTGAACTTACCTGCCTGGTTTCCCTTCACTGAAGCCCTGTGGGGTGGCCAGAGCAGACTGTGGACTTCTTTTGAGCCGCTGTGGCTCAGAGAGCTTAATAAAAAGGCATGCAATAGCTCTCGGGGCTCAACCCCAGGACCCCTTGACTTGGCACTCTTCCCCTAAACCCCTGCTTGCCCCCAAGAACAAGCACCTGCCACCGACATGATTCCAGACCCTAATCTGTCCAGTCGGGGCTGATAGGTGACATCACAGCCCTGTGTGCTGTTCCAAGAGGTGGCCGTGAGGGAGGGAGGGAGCAGGTGCCACCAGGCTGGTTCCCACGCCTTTCCTCCTCTTGGCACAGGGAATCTCTCTGGCTTCCTGGAAATCTGATGCCAGCAGCCTCCTGCTGGGATCTCAGTGGAAAGTATTATTATTGTCAGTGACACTGTGTTTGGCTAAAATCTGCCTCTTAAACCTCAAAAGAAAATCCACACACCCTGGGGGGCTAATTGCCTCCTAATTTTTATTTGTGCAGGCCCTGGAGGCCTGACCTTGCTCTGCAGAGGTGCTGGTCAAAGGCAGGGCTGGGGCCTCGCCCTGGACCACGGCCATGGCCAATAAATGCTCTGTAACAGCCGTGACAGGCCCAGGCACTGCCCCGGGGCTGCTGGCCTGCTATCCTGCTATCCTGGCAGGTCCCAGTGGGTCCCCAGCAAGCCCCTGCAGAAACAAGTACAAGACGTGCCGCCTCTGGCCCCAGAAGGGTTGTCGCAATAACATAGTGAATCACCGGGTTGCTGTGCGCTTCCGCAGGACTTGCCAACCAGGAGATAAATGTGCAGGACCTGCAGCCCCCGCATTGCCCGGAGACTAAGCCTAGGCGCGGGCGGAAAGGGTGAGGGCAGAAGGTGGGGGACAAAGCCGGCGGAATGGAGGTGCCCGCAGGCTAGGCCTTCCCAGGGTGCCTACTCTGCACTGTGGAGAGTGGCTCCACGGGCAGCCCACTGGGCCTGGCCAATCCTGTCCCCCAGTGCATTTTGTGAATCACAGGGGGCAGGAAGGCAAGGGGATGACCCCCAAAAAGGCTGGAGTCATTGTACCTCTCCCAGTGGCAGGTGCTAGGATCAGCTTGCTGTCACTGAAATGCTCCCTTATGGAGAGAAAGCATGTGACCCTTGCCCATAGAACCCTAGGTGTTTGGGAGGCCTGGCTTCCTCCCTCCCCAGGCAGGAGCTGCACCCCCAGCCCAGCTCTGTTGGCAGAACAGGCCAGCCTGGGGCTGTATCTAGGAGCAGCTCGGCTGGCCACCTCTGGTCTGCCGTCCAGACCGCTGGGCCTTGTTCTGAGACTCCCTCCATCACTAACAGAACCCCCTCTCCTTGCCCCTGACCTTGATCTCTGCCAAGAGTTCTAGCTGCCCAAGGCTGCAGCCTTCACGTGCGGCCTGTCCTGGGCTCCGCATCTTGCCTGAGTCCAGCCCAGGAGCAGGGAATAGATGAGGGATTTGGGCCATCGCAGGCTGTTTTTAGCAGTGTGGAATCCAGTGTGGGCAGCAAGGAAACTGGGGGTCCCAGAAATAGGTGGCCCTGGGTGACCAACCAGCTCTGCCTCTCAGCAGTGGGCCATCCCAGCCATGTCACTTAACCTCCCTGAACCATGCTTATACAGAGGGGCACTTAATCATAATAATGGTGATGGTGGTGACAAGGCTGATGGCTTCAGCTACCTTTCCTTGAGCCCCTACGGCTGTGAATACTTCCCTCTCCCAATAACTGTGATCATCATATTGCTGAGCATTCCCTCTGACTGCTTTATACATCTACCTTGCTTAACCCTCAAATGACCCCGTGAGATAAGTATGAATTCTTCCTGACAACCCAGCAAGGCGGGGTGGCCATGCCCCGATTACAGGACACAGTTTAATCATCTCTTCCGCCAAGGCCCCTGTCTAGGGGGGCAAAATGAGATCTCCCCCTCTGTGGGATGAGTGCACACACAGGTGGTGGGCTGGGCTGGGGCTCAGTGGTGGAGCACTTGCCTAGCACGTATGAGGCACTGGGTTCAGTTCTCAGCACCGCATACAAATAAGTAAATAAAATAAAGGTTCATCAACATCTTTAAAAAGGAAGAAGAAGAAGTAGTGGCTGCCAGTATGCCGACAGTCCCAGCCCTCTGCACCCAATATGACAAGCTCTGGGTCACCAGGATATGTGGTCTGACCTTCGTCAGCATTTGCTGTCAGTGTGACAGGTGAACTTGACTTTCATGTGGGAACCAGCTGCCCCACCGGTACAGCTGAGCTGCTCAGACAACCAGCCCCAGGTTTGTGTGTATGAAAGAAAGAATGTTTGAAAACAAGAGATCAGAGGGAAGCCTCAAATGCAAGTTTACATTTTCTACTGGCCATAAATGCAAAGATCCTGGTTCTCCCCACCCCCACCCCCTCACCAGCTGCAGAGTTAGCCAGGCAGCTTTAGAAACCCTGAAGTCCCAACCAAAGCCCAGATGGCTACACCAGAGCCTCTGAGAACGGGCTGGGGCATGGGGTTTGCAGAAACGCAGGGTCCCCTGAGCAGCTACGCCCGAGAATCGCCTCTGTCTGGGGGGATCTTGCGGGGTCTGCTCTTGTCTAACTCACACACTTTCTGTCTTTGGTGTTGCTCTCTGATTCCACAAGCTGTCTTTGCCAAACTAGAAGTGAAAACAGGAAAAAGTGCCCCTTGGAGGTGACTAAGACATTGGGGTCTTAAGGACTTCTGTCTCAGCCATGCCCGAATGTCACGCCCTCGTGTTCAGTGTGTGCTGAAGAGCAGGCGCATCTGGCGGACGGCCCCAGCCTCCTGGCCCCACTCCAGGTGGTGACGGTAGGGGGCAGGGAGTTTTGGCAGGTGGCTGGCTGTGGAATGCCTATGGAATGTCACACCAGATCCCCAAGCAGCCTATGGGAGGTGGCCGTGGAGAGGGCCTTTAACACCACATGCCCGGGTGGAGTGAGAAGCCCGGGCTTGCTGGCCACGGCCCTGCCAGGTGGCAGAAGCTGCTGGGCACCCAGCTTTAACCCTTTGTTGGGCAGCCTTCAAAACATGGGTCGGTGTGCGGGGAAGGAGCAGGGCTCCGAGGTCAGCACCCTCCTGGCGTCTTTGCTTCTGTCTCTGGGGTGCCGATCCCCTTACTCCCGTGCCCCTCCGCCCAGTGAAGATGGCCGACACCCCTACACACAGCCTGTTCTCCTCTTCTCCCTGCCTAGAGGACCCGGGGTGTGGCCCAAAGCCCCTGGGCCCCGGAGATGGGACTTCAGGTGGGAATTTTTTGTCGTTGTAAACTGACCAGTACGATAAATGTTGGCTTTTAAAATAAATTCACAAAAGTTAACAATTCAATTAAAGAAAGACATTTAGCTATGAGAACATGTCTGAAGTCGAGGAGAAAGGC
Source organism: Marmota monax (assembly GCF_021218885.2). Classification (NCBI taxonomy): domain Eukaryota; kingdom Metazoa; phylum Chordata; class Mammalia; order Rodentia; family Sciuridae; genus Marmota; species Marmota monax. Next base: position 3,441,724 of record NW_026695241.1, on the reverse strand, counting down.
CACGCGGGACCTCAGCTGAGGACACGCTGGCCACGGAAGGTGCCTGGCCCGGTGGGATTCAGTCCCTGCCTGGCTGTGGCTCGCCGTGGGGCAAGTGCGCTCTCATTGCTGTGGCCGCCGCACCAGGTGGCCGCTGCCTGCTTGCTAACAGTGGGGGCGTCCCTCCTGTGGGAAGGGTGCCCTCCCGCGGCCCTCCCCGTGGGCCTCTGGGGGTGAGCGGGGTTGGCCAGGCTGACCTGTAGTTGCCCTTCCTGGAGGCAATGTGCAGGGGCAGCAAGCCGTCCTTGTTGGCCTTGTTGGCGTCGGCGCCCTGGGACAGCAGGAAGGCCACCACGTCCTCGTGCTCGTTCTTGCAGGCCTCGTACAGGGCCGAGGCGCTGTCGCTGGCCTGCGTGTTGATGTCAGCGCCTGGAGAGAGAGCAGGTCCGGAGTGATCAGGGCGGCCCCTGCTCGACGTGGCGGCCACGACCACGCGGGGAGGAGGGGTGGGCTCTGGACCCGGCTCCCCTGGGCAGCTCCCCAGCCGTCCACCTGGTGGGCCCAGCCGAGCCGACTGTGCCTGAGGTGCCCTGACCGAGCACCTGGGTGCCGGGCACCGGTAGCAGCCGCGCCCTCCCTCTGAGTCCCCACGGGTGGGAGCTTGGCGCTGTCCCTGGTTTCCCACCCTGGGGGGAGCGCTAGCCCAGGGCAGCGAGGCAGTCTCCGCAGGCCACCTGGCTCCGACGTGCGGAGCTGAACTTGAAACTTGGTGGTCCGATGGCAGAGGCCACGCTCTTGACCCTCACTCCGTCTGAGAGGCCCGGCTCTGCCCTGAGAGAGGCCTCACGATCCTGGCTGAGCAGAGCTTCTCAGAGAGGGGACCCTAATAACCATATGGCATTTGTTTTTAATCTGCCAGAAATAAAGATAAGTGGCTTTCTCTCTCCTCCTAAGAAGTCCCTGAGCCACGCCGACAGGAGGGACAGGGGCAATGGATTCAGCTCAACCTCCCACACCCTCTGCATCTCCTGGGGTGAGGGACAGAACGCCGTGTACATGATTTTTCTGATTTCTCGGCAAAAAGAGGATTTGTCAGTCTTTCCTTGTTCCGGAAGGAGATGGCCCTGCGTGAGCCTGACGAGTCCCTGAGGGCTGAGATCAAAGGCTGTGGGAACCGCAGCCGCCTTCCTGCACGGGCTGCTTATCTCAGGCTTTCTGGTGACTTTGTTTTCAACTATGTGGGGTCCTTCTCTGGTCCAGTGGAAAGAGGGAGGCTTTGGTGACAGACGAGGACCAGCTCACGTTTCTGTGTCATGGTTTCTGAGCCCCATGGCCGCAGGCAGCCCTTAGGAGCCTCAGTTTACCATCTGTGGACCAGAATATCAGTCCTACCTCTCTGGTCACTGCAGGAAGTGAGGCATTTTATGTAAGTGCGGCTCTCGGCACACAGGACCCGAGAAGGCGCCCATCAACGCCACCTGTCCAGGACAAGGGTCCTGAGCAGAGGCTGCCCTGCCCTCCCTGCCGAGGGAGAGGCCCCAGGCCCTCAAAGCCAGGCTCCCTGGAAGGCCTGCGTCCCGCCAGCCAGCCTCCTGCTCACACAGAAAAATATTTGGAATGAGACATGGACTCAGCCCACCAAGGGGACAGCCCCTGCCCGCTGTGTCCGCAGGACACCTGGGCAGATGTTTGCAGTTAGCAGGCTCGCCCTTCCCCGCCGAGCACCCTGCCCTCTGCCCGGCCTCCTGGCCTGGGCTTCAAGGACCCTGCCTGTGTCCCTTTGTTCTCACGCTGGTCTGTCCAAAATCGTCCCTGGCTGCGGGGAGGTGGCTCGTGTCTGTTTTCCCAACTGCTCAGGCACGTGCTGAGGACAGGGACCTCCTCTGGACTCAGGCCGCCATGCTGTGGCGAGTCTAAGCAGAGGGTCAGATGGACACGGGTCAGAATCCAGGCTCTGACGGGGACCTGTTGTTTAACCCCTTCACGCCCCAGTCTCCTGCGTATTAGATGTGGACACTGCTGAGCTCCCAGGGCTCTCGGGAAGAAACCCAAGACCTAATCTTCTGCTTAGCAGAGTGTCTGGCACCCAGCAGGGGCGCAGCAAAGGACTCCAGGCCAGCCCCAGGGAATGCAGAACCTCTGGCCTCTGTGTCGACCTGGGGGGCAGAACCCTTCCCATGGAGAGGAGAAAGAACTGCCCTGGTCTCAGGGACTTCATAATGTAGGCAGAAATGCTTTAGTTTCTCCCATGAAGAGTTTTCTTAGGCAAAGAAGGCAGAGAACCTGGGTTCAAATCCCAGCTCTGCCACTAATTTGCTGTGTGACCTAAGAAAAAAATCACTTTCCCATCGTGGTCCTTGGCTACATCTGCAAAGTAAAGAGGTGACCTCAGTGTTGTCTAAAGTTCTTTTCTGACCTCGAAGTGCGGCTACGTGGTGGAAAAAGGAGGGGGCGGGGTGTCAGGAGTCCAGGAATCCGGCTAGTTCTACAGCTAAGTCTGCTATTGACTATAGATAGGTCACCTCCCCTTTCTAGGCCACAGAGAAAAATGGGGATGTTGGGCTGGGGAGACAGCAGATGTCACCCCCACGGTGCCCGGGCCTAAATGCAGATATCACCAGTGGCCCCCGCAGGACTTGGACACGGCCTCGGAGTCCTTCTTAACACCTCCCTCCACAGAGACACCGTGGGTGACAAGCGGATGACACCTCCACTGTCCCCCGCCGGCTCGTCCCTGAGGTCCTTCCCAGCCGGGGCCTTGGCCACTCACCGTGCTTGGCCAGGAACCTCAGGGCCTCCAGCTGCCCACTCTGCGCGGCCACGAACAAGGGGGTGATGCCGTAGGCGTTCTTGGCCTCCACCTTGGCGCCCCCGCCCACCAGGATCTCCATGACCTCCAGGTCGTTGCGGGACACCGACTCGTGCAGCGCCGTCCAGCCCCGGTTGCAGCGGTGATTGGTGTCCGCCCTGTGCTGCACCAGGATCCGCACGGCCTCCGCGTTCTTGCGCTCGCAGGCTGTGCCCGGGGACAAGCAAGACGGTCAGGGGCCCCGGCAGGACCCGGCCAGGCGGCTCCGTGTGTCCCCTCACTCACTCATCGGCCAGTCACTCAACCAAGAGCCACTGGATCTGCCAAACCCCAGCCCCTGTGCCGAACCCAGGATGTGCAGTTAACAGGGGTACGGAGCCGGCGCTTAGGTCACACAGACAGGAAGTGGCAGAATTAGAACCAGGCAGTCAGGTCTGGAATCTGTCCCCCTGAATATTTCAGGACGTCCCTCCCTCGTCGCCCCTTCCAGGGTCACCTGCTCCAGTCCTCCACATCACCGAGGCGAGGTGGACCTTTCCAGATGGCGAGTGGCTGTTCCTGCTCAAAGTCTGCCCTCAAAGCCTCCTACCTCTGAGAGCCCAGCTCCTCTCCTCAACCTGTTCCACCTGCCCCTTAAGCCACACCCGTCTTTGGACTCCAAATGCACCCCGGGGCTCTGGCCAGATTCTCACCATGGAGCCCTAGGTTCAAGCTGGGGTCACCCCGGTGCTTGTCCACATTGACCCCCTGGGGCCCCCCTGGGTCAGAGGTGGAGAGGGGCACAGGGGCTGCCGGTGCTGTGTCCAAGCAGGACCACGCTGCCCACCTCTCCAAGCCTCAGTGTCCTGCAGAGGGTCGAGGCTTCCTGGGAGGATGCGGGGGGGGCACTTGAGGCACTAGCAAGGGGCGTGGCCTATGGCAGGACCGGGCCAGGAAACTGCCTGGGACTTAGGGCTCCTGGGAGCTCTGCCTGGGACAGCTGTGGAGCCCACCCGGGCCCCCCAGTCTCTAGGGCAGACACACCCACCGCAGGTCCTCGCACACCCAGTTACCTGCCACCCACAGAATGTCCCCAGTGCTGGGAACGAGCGCAGGGGAAGTCAGGGATCAGTACTCCTCAACGCACAGAGGCCTGTTGTTTGCAAGACGCCACTGGCTGTGAGTGGGTCCCTGTGAGCTAGACACTCCAGAGTGCAGCACCTGCTGGCACCCAGCTCCCAGGTCCACCCCTCGCTCACTGGCTGTGTGCTCCTGGGCAACTTGCCTCACCACTCTGTGCCTTAGATCCTCATCGGCAAAGTGGGGGTGTGGCAGTGCCCCTCTTGCACATGGATGGACACGAGGGCTGGGGAAAGCAGAGCAGTGCCAGGCACACGGTGAGCCCTTGGCAAGTGCCAGCTATTACAAGGGCTGGGATTTTGACTCTGGGTGCTGCTAGGGCAGCCAGCGAATGTCCTCGGGTGATGATGTACTAAGCAAGCCCAGAGGGTTTATTTTTCTTGAACACACCTCCCCTGCCCTCCCCCGCCCTCCCCCACTGCCCTCCCCCACCCTCCCTCCTCTCCCTCCCCCTCCCCCTCCCCCTCCCCCCTCCCCTGGGGGTCTTCATTGCCCCTGCTTGGGTTGTAGCCCTACCTGGGCCAGCGCACAGACATGGCCCATGTCTTCTCAACTCTGAGCCTCGAACGGCATAAACGATGCAGCCCAGAGAGGCCTGCCCCCGTCAGAGTGGCCACGGAGGGGCCGCGCCCTGTGGGAAGCAGGCTACTCCTACTCCGTTGCCCACCCAGCTCTGGGGCTCTGCCTCAGAGAAGCCCGCCCGGCTCACCTTTGTAGAGCGGAGTCTCTCGGGACTTGTTGGAAATGTCAGGCTCGGCCCCGGCCTGGAGCAGCGAGAGGACGCAGTCCAAGTGTGACCTGCATGTGGCCAGGTACAGGGCCGTTTCCTCCTGCAGGGTGCGCTGGTCCAGGGCCCCCGGGTACGCTGGGGAGGGCAGACCAGGAGCTCATGAGAGGGAACCATCCCGGTCTCCTCCCCATTCCAAGGCCCAGCTGCATGGCCTCCTCTGAAATTTGCCAACCCCAGAAGACCTCTGTCTCGCCTATCTCAGGGTTGCTCCTGCTTCCTGGTGGTGCAGATGCAGCTCAGACGCCACCTCCTCCTGGAAGCCTTCTCTGGTTGAACGGCCCCCTCACCCCCAGCAGTGGGCCTGTCCTGCCTGTGCACTCCCACCGGCCATTACTGGAGACCCAGCTTCCCCTGCAGCGTTTCTGAGTGTGGTGGGCTTTCAGGGGTCTGGGCTGCTTGAGGGCAGAGGTGACTCCTGCCTGCAGGTGTCACCCCCTGTGAGTCTGGCTCAGAGGAAGATGGGGCTCGGAGAGGAGGCGAGAGTGGCCGAGGGTCGCACAGCTGGTGAGAGGCAGCCTTGGCAGAGCAGAGGCACAGCTGTGGGGTTTTATACCAAATCAGCCCCTGGAACATTCTGGAACAAGCTGGCAGCGGTCCGCCCCAAAGTCAGCCCTCCCTCATTCCTTTTCTAGGAATCAGGCTCCCGGGTGTTGGGAGCCCTGGTGGGCGGGCAGCCGGGGGTGACTTGGGGACTTCAGCCTGCCCCTGCCCCGCCCACCTCTGCCCCCCGGGAGCCCCTCACCTCGCTGCAGGACCTGCAGGCAGCCCAGCTGGCCGTAGTAGGCGGCCTCGTGCAGGGGAAGCCAGCCCTCCCCGTTGGGCTCCGCCAGGTTCTTCCCGTCCTTGATCATGGCCTCCAGGCCCTCCTTGTCACCCTCCTTGATGGCCTTCAGCACGGGGTCCACGGCCCTGAGAGAGCAGGAAGCAGCCAGGCCTCAGGTGCGGCCAGAGGCAGGGCCCAGTGAGGAGTCCCTCAGTCCTGGGTCCCAGCTGGTTCTGGGACAGGGCTGAGCCACCGCAGCCCAGTGCTACAGGAGACTCAGGGGACCTCTCACCCCTGTGCATTCTACGGCTGATGCTAGTTCACACCAAGGGCCTTCTACCAAGAGGACACAGCAGAGCACCGGCCTGGGATATCCACCCCCACCCGCACATCTAGCCACTGAGAAACTCAATACCCCCAGGATCAGCAAACTGGAAGTCCTCACGAGGCAAAACTGAGGACCACAGAGACTCCAGGGGTAACAGGAAGAGCACCTCTGCTTGGCTTTCTCAGGTCCCCCGTTCACTCACTCATTCATTCCCTGAGTGAGGACCACCACGGCTGAGACCCCCAGATCCTCTTCTGGGTCGGGTTCTGCATACATAGCCCCATTCCCCAGATGGAGCCGGTGAGGCCGGAGGCCAGCCTTGTGCCTAGGTGCCTTCCGCTTCGGATGGGCTCTGAGGGTCTCCAGCACCAGCTCTGCCCCCTCCCGGAGCTTCCTGCCGTGTGAGCTGCACTTCCTCCTGACTCTCAGCCTCTGCGTTATTAATAGCCCGAGGGCACTGGCTGAGATAGAGACCCAGCAAGGACGGTGGGAAACTGACCAGATAAGTCCTGGAGTCCCCGTCAACACTGTCACTGCCACCTGATGAGTCCACTTAGGCAAGGACAGAGCAGTCCCCCTTTGACCTCAGGAAAAGTCCCAGTTGGGTATGTGGCTCGGCTGAATCAAAAGGGATGGGGAGGGGGCCGGCTGGTCTCATGGCCTGGGTGAGGGGGCGCAGCGAGCCCCCAGGACCTGCCGCCCAGCACGGGTTTCATGTGTCTGTCTCTCTACTTGCAGTCATGGACCTTGGAGCCCTCAGTGCCAGACATGGACGGCTCCTCGGTGAGCTCAGACAAGGTCCCTGCCCGAGTGGGGCAGCTGCTGGGGTGTCAGGTCACCAGAGACTAGCGAGCTGCACAGGACCCTAGAGGTCACCTTGACTTCGTCACTTTGACTTCTCCAACCCAGTCCTCCAGAGAGGGAGCCTCGGAGGGACAGCCCCTCTCTGGCAGTCACGCAGGAAGTAGCAATCTGCTGGAGAACGGAGCTGGGCTTCTCCTCCCCAAACTGCCAGACCCTCCCGGGGCACCGGGGAGCAGCGGGTGCCGGGTCTGGAGAGGCTGGGAAGGAGAGCGGGAGGCGCCGGCTGCCTCTTCCCCTCCCGGCAACACCACTGAGCACAGAAGTGCGGGTACCAGGGGCGGCGCCCCTCTTTTGCTTTGAGCGGCTTCTACCAGGGGGAGCAGGGGGAAGGAGACAAGCTCTCTCTCTCCTCCTGTGGCTCCAACGATTTCTGGGGTTTAGCACCTGGCACTCGGAGGAAGACAGCAAGGCAAAACGGAGGCTGCAGGTCTGGGTGCTTTGGATGTGCTCAGAGGACCCCAGAGGTGGCGGCGGAACGTGAGACAGAGTGACAAACAGAAGGTGCAGCTGGCTCCTGGGCTCCCCCTCCCTGCTCCTCTGGGACTCTGGGGTTCTGAGGCCATCTCCCCAGCCCCCTCTGGCTGGGGCCCCAGATTCAGAGCCCTACCGGCCCCTCCAGCACACACACACCTCATTCTGGGGGCGTCTCCAAAGGATCCATCCCAAGCACAGTCAGGGGGCCAGTTCCTGCAGGACAGCAGCCTGCGGCCACCAAGCCCAGCTCAGAAGGAGCAGCTGGGGGCCACACCGAGGTGGGTTTGCCTGCGAGGTGCCCCATGGTGCCGGGTCTTCCTGGGGGCTTCAAACCTGCTCCCCTCCCCACCTTCCCTGACACCCCCGGCTGGGGTGTGGGCGTGGCACTGGTCTGGGGCCGGGCAGGGGCACTTACGGCAGCTGGGAGGTCTTGAGGCTGTTGTATTTCTGCATGACCCCCTGGAACAAGCCCATGGGGGGCCGGGCCGGGGGGTTCTCGGTCGGCGCTGAGGACCTGGAGGGAGCAGAGCAGGAATGAAAGAGCGAAAAGTATTCTGCATAGGAGAAGCGGGTCATGGCCGGAGGCAGGACAGGACGGAGGGAGAGGCTGAGTGACAGACAGACACAGGGCCCTGAACCAAAGCAGATGGCCGGGTCCTCTCTGTGTGCTGGACACAGCTGCTGTGTCTCTGGATTATTTTTGGCCCTTGGAGGAAGCCCTGGGAGATTTAAATGACCATATAAGACAACAATGAGGTTAACCTCACCCACTCCCGCCACCCCCTCCCCAGCCAACCAGCGGCAGATATGAAGCAAGGTGACGTTCTTCACCGGGAGGAGGTGACAAGTGGTCAGTGCAAGTCCTAGGTTGAAAGGGGCTCAGGGAGCAGGCCAGGCGGATCCCCATGGAGCTGGACAAGAGATTCACGGGCAAACAGGGGGGCAGGGAGCCCACGCTGAGAATCAGACCAGGTGTGCCCCTCACCCCGACCTTGTGGGCTCATCCGGCAAAGACCATGCCCAGGGTCAGGAGCTAGACGTCCAGAGGCTACAGGAGGAAGGTGCACACAGGGGAAGGTCATTGGGGCTGGGCCGGGAGGCAGATGAACAGGTTCAACCCTGGGCACCGTAGCCACAGAAGCTGGGACTGGATCATCTTCTCTGTGCCTTATTTCCCCGCTAATAAAGTAGCGCAAGAGTAACCCCTGTCTGGAGGACTGGCGAGGCCTGCCCTGGTGACCTGTGTGAAGTACAGGGGACGGGGCTCCCCCGGACAGCCATTCACTTGACCATTATGTCACCTCTCAGAGCCTCGGTTCCCCACCACACTGGGCTGTCACAAGGGCAGGAAGGAGGTGTGGCAGCCACTCCATGACCCGGGTTGGCCTGGGATTGTGAGAAGGGGGTAGGGGGTCCCTGATCACCCCTCCTGGGGGTCAGCCCTGACACCCTGGGTACCCAGCAGGGACACCTTCCTGTCTGAACACCTGGGGAAAGGGCTGTCTATGGGACTGGGGAGGACATCACTCCATGAATGGCTCCCCATGGGCCACAGTGATGGTGACCTCCGGAAGGGCCCATGCTCCCCGAGGCCAGGCTAGAACCTGCAGATTCCCTGGGCCTCTGAGCAGGGACAGGCCTTGGTGCCAGGGAGGCGGCCTGCTGGGGGTCTGCAGACCCTCCTCGTCCCGTCATTCCTCTACCTCCTCCTCTGCCTCCTCCCATCACTCCCACCCGCCGCACAGGCTGGGCAGGACACATGCCAGGTTCACTCACTAACCCCAAAGGTGGGTACCAAGCGGCTGCTTCCACAGACAAGGGAGCCAAGGCTCTGAGAGTGTGGGTTACTGGCTGGGGTCACGCACAGCAGGTAGGTGGACAGAGCCAGGCTCAGGTGGGCCTGCCCTTCCCTGCCTCCCCTCCCCTGCTCCGTGGCTGCACTAACAGGCCTGGGCTGTGAATGGGGCTCCACGGCTCTCTGTGCCTCAGTGGCAGAATGAAGGGTGGAGCTGAAGCGCCAGATGGAGGCTTCCTGTGCCCGCAGGACAGCAGAGAAGCTCAGTGTGTCACGCAAACCCAGAGCCACCATCCCAGGCCAGGACCTGCAAGTTCCGGCCTGGTCCTCCCCCCACAGGGCCCTAGGGCTACTGGCCTGGAGTCGCCTGAACTTGCTGCAGACCTAGGCAGGTGACAGAGCCCTGACCCAGGCCACTTCTGCATTCAGCAGCCCTGTGGTCTTGACAAAGCCCTGGGCTCCCTGGGTGTGCTTTCGATTACTAAAATGTTCTCAGCAGGATGAGAAGCACTGATAAAACCCTGCCACGCTATCCTAACACTGGGACCTCTGTCTCCCTATAACAACAGCAAGGAGAGTGGCAGCAGCGGGGAGTTGGGGTGATGGAGGTTCTGCCTCACGGTCTCTGATGGAGGCAGAGGTGCCTTGTTCCCGTTCTGCAGACAGGAAACCATAAACTGAGTCCAATTCAACAACAGCTTCCCAGCTCTGGCTTGGTCCCAAGCCTTGTGCCTGGGCTAAGTAGACAGATCACTAAGTCACATCTTTCTGTGGATCCTCGAGACGATCAGAGGCCAGCGGGGTGGAGACCAGGACAGACACAGCCACCGCACCGCAGGAGGGATCAAGACAGGAAGGCTTTTTTGGGAAGTACTAAAACTGGGGGGCCAGGCAGGATGGCTACCCAGAGCCCACAGACCTGTGAATCTCAGACTGGATGGGAGTCCAGGCCCCCAGTCGAGTTTCGTGCTCTTTTGGGCCAGGACGGGAGGCCCCGCTTCCCCCCCAGGGCAGGGGAATTCCCAGCAGAGCTAACCGCAGGCTGAGTCATCAAGGGTGAGAGGAGCCTGGCCTGGGCGGCGGGATGTGGCTGCAGGTCGTGCCCTGGAAGAGGCCCAGGTGGGACCCTGTCTCCCTCCGACACTGAGCAAGCAGCATGGCTGCAGTCTCCCTGCTGGGTCCCCATGTGCCCCTGGGTCTTTACCCTCCAGGCCTCTGGCAGGGACCACTCAGGTGCGGGGCAGACCCGGCCCATCGCTAGCACACAGCAAGGCAGTGGTTTGGCTGGAGTGGTTGGCGGCTGTGCACGTATCAGCCCAAGCAAGTTCCTGCTTCAGATTTTCCTCCTTTTTCTTAGAAATGTAGCCTTAAATAAAATGAAGAAGTTTAAAGACCGCAAAGACCCAGCGTCCTGGGCCCTCTGAGTGGTCTCTTCATGGACTTGCTTCCTGGAACGTGGACCCTGCTCACCCTGCATGTTGGGAGCGAGGTCGGCCTCTCAGGGAGCCCTGGCGACCCGAGTTTGACAAGTGACTCCAGCACATGTTTCAAACCTTGTCCCGCCACACTGTGGTAGGGCAGAAGCCACCTGGGAAATGACTTTGAAAGGGAGCATCTATCTTGGGAGGGGGTGCTGACCCGACTTTCTTTTCTAGGATCCCAGAGACTCCGTTCCTATAATTATCACAAGATGATAACTACAGGCCTAAGAATCCTTATTGGCTTCAAGGTGCTTTTATTTCCAAAGAACATCCATTAGGTGTGTATAATGAGGCTAAGCACCGAGGACAAAAGGGTACAGTATCTGCTCGCTGTCTCCAAGAGGGTCACAGGTAGTTGGGGACACTCTCAGGAGACCTTCCCAGGGTGACAGGGGAGTTGGCCTCTGAAGCAGAGGCAGTGTGGGCTGGTGCCCCAGGTACTCACAGAGGAGGCAGGGGAAGGTCAAACCAAGCTGTCCCCATATTTGGTGCTCCTAAGAGTCCTGCACTGTACCTGGGGCTGTAGCTCAGCACTTGCCTCTGTGTGGGGCCCTGGGTTTGATACCCAGCACCACGAAACAAATTAATAATAATAATAATAAATAAATAAAAGAAAAGAAAGGGGAAAAAAGAATACTGCAAGCATTCTTGAACAGGAAAAAATAGGTATCGCCATTTTAGGCATAAGTCCACTGGGGCTCAGAAAGCGGAAGCAGGACCTGAACCTCGAACTCAGTTCTCTCTCCACGGCCGCCTCCTCCCTTCCTTAATCCTCCATTCACTCGCTCTCAGACGGCTGCCTGGCACTTGCCATGGGTCAGGCCTGGGCTCATGGAGAAGGGGACGCGAGGTCCCTGCTCTGGAGGAGTCACATGGATGAACCGACACTGTGCTTGTAGCCAGAGCCACTCAGGAAACCCCAGAGAGGGCGCGGGGGCGGGATCCACTTGACCTGGAGGTGTCCTGGGCAGGACTTGCTGAGGAGGTGACATTTCATCAGAGACCTGAAGGATGAGAGGGGCCCCTGAGGCCGTGGTGACATCCTCTTTCTGAACTTGCTCTGGACCACCTGATGGAGCCTGCCCTTCCGGGTGGAGGTGTGGGGGGCACTCGGTCCTCCACCTCCGCCAGGCCGAGGGGGACTCCTGAGCACAGCGTGGGTGAATCATGTGTCTTCGGGGACCCTGAACCCTTGTGGGTGGGAGGCGGATGTGATGAGGCTGAGCCCCACTCCGGGGGCTGGGGAGGAAGCAGAATCAGCAGCACCTGGTGGAGCCAGAGCTCCGGGCCCGACCGGCTGCCTTTCAGCCCTCGCCTCTGCTGCGAGCGCGTCTTGTCCTCTGTTAAGTGGACACAGGGGCGCGCCCTTGCATGGGTTCTGGAGCAGCCAGTGCACGGGTGTGACCGGCCAGGCGTGCCCTGGGGTGCAGAGGAGTGGGGGGACTAAACACAGTACTACAAGGCTTTTCCTTCCCAGGCGACCCTGGCCCACCCTTCCAGGGTCAAGGGGACAGAACTGACGTTCCCAGTCCCCGCAAGAGTGAGAAGATGGCTGGGGACGTGGCTCAGTGCATAGAGCACTTGCCTAGCATGAGGGAGGCCCAGTTCAACCCCCAGCACTGGGAGGAAAAGTGAGAAAACACCACTAACCCTGCTCCACGCGCCACTTGGCCGGGATCTTAGATGACCTTGGATAGTGGTCTGGCCTCTGGGAGACTCTTTTCCCAGGAGGCTGGGCGAACGCCCCTGTGGGTCTCTGCTTCCTCACTCTTCCCATGGAAGACCCTCTCAGCACCCCCAGGACCCCCAGGAGGAGCCCCTGTGCTGGGGAGAAGGCGGCAGCTACCCTGGGGGACGTGTGGCTTCGTGCAGCTGAGGCTCTGGGCAGCAGGCCCTTCACTATCTGATCCCCTCCCGAGAAAGAGGAACCTGTGGGCTGACTTCAGCTGAACTGGCCAGAACAGGAACCAGGGGCCTCCTTGAACCCCGCCACGGTGAACCATGTCCTGGCCCCGGGTTTCTGTTCTCCGGTCAGGGCCCGCTGGTGGCCTGCTCCTAGCCTCCTGCAGCTCCCCAGCGGGCTGCACACCTTCCTCTCTAGAAGGGGCCCCTCCGCAGCAGCATCCTGGGCTTGGGCCCAGCCAGTCTGGGGGAGGGGGGCCAGCCTCGCCAGGGCCAGAGCTACGTGGGGAGCCCTGGGGAGTGTCGGGGGGGACAGGGCTGAGATAGACCTTCTCCACCGTAGCCCCTGTCACCTAGGACCTGACATTGGGCAAAGGCTCTTTGTTGCCGCTGCTGTTAGGAGAGAAGGCAGCAGAGGTTCTGAGAGGCAGAGTGACTTGCTCAGGGTCCCACAGGACTTGGCTGCTGGAGACAGGGAGATTGGACCCTCCCATTAACGCCAGCGTGGCTGTCACAGCACCTCCTATCCCCCACCACCCTCCTCCAGGTACACACTCGGACTTGACTTTGAGGAGAAAAATATTTTTACAGTGTATGTATTTCTTTTCTAAAAGCTTTTGAAGGTCACGTGCTGATTACCTCTCTGGCTCCTGCCTTCTACAAAGAGGGAGACGTGCACTGTCCAGTCAGCGGCCACTGGCTATGTGTGGCTAGTGAGCGCTGGACGCGCCACTGGCCTGAACTGAGAGGTGCCATGAGGATAAAAACACACACTGGATTTTTCAGGGGGAAAAAAATAAAGTTTAGGTAAAAACCTCATTCATAATTTTTATATTAGTTACATGTGGGAATGATGGTATTCTAGACATAAAAAACATTAATTTTGCTTTTTTTTATCTTTACTTTTTAAAAAAAATATAGACTAGGAATTGAACCCAGGGGTGCTTACTCACTAAGCCACATCCCCAGTTCATTTTAAAAATTTTTTATTTAGAGACAGGGTCTCACTAAGTTGCTTGGGGCTTCGCTAAGTGGCTGAGGCTGGCTTTGAACTCATGATCCTCCTGCCTCAGCTTCCCGAGCTGCTGGGATCACAGGCACGTGCCACTGCACCTGGCTCACTTTACTTTTTTAATAGAGCTGTTTGAATATTTAATGGCGCCTGTGGAGCGTGGTGGCGGCTCATGCCGTATCTCAGGACGGTGAGCAGTGCCTAGACGGGGGAGCCGAGGAGGAGCAGCACGGCTCTGTGGGTGGACGTCCTGGGCTACCCGGATGGGCTGCCCAGGGGAGACGGCTGAGCAGCCTGAAGTGCCAGCCACACTGAGCACCGTGGTCCTGCCTCACTGGAGTGGGAAGCCCGGGGTACGGGGCACAGCCGGGGCGCTGCAGCCAGACAGTCCCGTCCCCACACCCCGCTCCTCCCTGTGTGACCTGGGCTACCCTGAGCTTCAGTTTCCTCATTGGCGAAATGGGACCGTGTCATGGGGATGGCCAGGAGGGTCCTTGGGAGGATTATCACCCGAGGCCGAGCTTGTGCGGCTGGACTTTGATCTCTGTAGGTTCTGCATTCCTTCAGATAAAAAAAGTCTTTGGAAAGAAGTGTACCGAACATGCACCAGTTTTTTCCTGTCGTTACTCCCTGAACAATACAGTACGACAAAGATTTCCGCAGCCCTGACATTATTTGTGCAGACCTGGATATTCGTGGGGGTCCCGGAAACAGCCCCTCTAGGATACCTGGGGACAACTGCACAGCACACATTGCAACACTTGGCACTGTAGAGCTCAATACTCTTAGATGACAGGCGTAAATCATTAAGGCGTAAAAGCGTGCTGGAGAGCAGGGTGACTTGGTTTGGAATGAGCTGACAGAGGCCCGGGCGGGACCAGCTCCTTAGTCAATGTCACCTCGCTTACCTGGTCCATGGGTAGAAATGGGCAGGCTGGTGGTTGGCACGCGAGGACACCGTGGCCTCGGCAGTGGCCGGGCCCCGTGTCTTGTCCGCCAGACTCTGCTCGATGGCCATCTGGACCAGCTCCTCCTCGCTCAGGCTGCTGTACAGGCTGTACTCCTCGTTGCCGATGGCCCGCTGTGGGCCCGGAGCGCTGATCTCCATCGCCATCCCCACCACTCACCCTGGCCTCCAGGGGAGACGCTCCACGGGGTGGGGGGCTATGGCAAGTCCAGGAACCCTGCAAGGAGACCGAGGCCATCTTGTCACACAGGATCTTACAAGATAGTTCGCCCCCAGGGAAGGCCAGGCTTTTCCCTGAAGATCACACGTTCATTTTCTATTCATTCACTAGCAATATGATCTTCCAAAGCACCCTCCACCTACACGCTCGCCACCCTTCCGACTTCGACTCACCAGGTCACCCATCCATCCACACCTCCATCCCTTCACTCACCACCCGTGCATTTCTCCACCCACCCACTTATATATCCGTCCATCCTTCATCCACCCATGTATCCAAGCATTAGCCATTGACCCACCTGTCTGTCGTCTGTCCGTCCGTCCATCCATCCATCCATCCTTCCTCCCTCCTGCTCATTCCCCTGTTCATCCACCCATTTACCCTTCTACCCTCCCATCCATCACCATTCACCTATCTATCCACCATCCAGCCAGCCATCAATCCACCCACTCACCCCTCTCTCCATTATCCATCCTCTGTCTGTCCACCCACTCACCCATCTACCCACAGGCCTTCCCTCTGTCCACCCTGCCTATATCTATCGGGGCATCCATCCACCCGACTCGTTGTTTTTTCTTATTTCAGGCAGCCTATCTAAACATGGATGCACGCATAGATTGACTGAAAGGTCACGTACTGTGCCACTTCTCTGTGCCGGGCACTCTTCTGGGGACGCAATACTGGATACACAACCATGACCCAGCAGACGGATCCCAGCCTCACAGAGCTCACCCAGCACGTGTACCCTCCTCCCTTCCAAGCACCCACGCCTCCTCTCCTGGCCTCCTGCACTCCTCCTCCCCGGGGAGGGCTGGGAGGGCCAGAGACGGATCAGACCCAGGCTGGCTGCTGCGGCTTTCCCGGCCTGGCTAAAATCAACCATTAAAAGGGTTTGCCGTGTTCGTTACAGGGACCCTCTTCTAGAACAAAAATGCCTCAAAGAGATCGGAGCTGGTTGAATCAACTACTTTTAGGAAATGAAATAAAACCAGCTGAGCCTGATTTTGCCTCGACGGGCTGGCTTCCGTGTGACTGTGGGTCACGGTTCTTACCCTGGCCGAGCACTGGAGTCACATGAGGCCTTAAAAAGACACCCCAGATCCCGGGGCTGTGCTTGGACTCCATCAGCAAATATGCACTTCCCTCCCCTCAGCAGAGGCCCCCTCCCTTCAGCGTGGATATCAGTCTACGTCCACCTGGCTGGCTCTGCCCCTGAGGACACAACACGAGCCGGCAGGTGAGGAGAGCTCTGGCAGTGCCCTCTGTCACCATCACCAGGAGAAGGAGGAGATTCCCCTGGAGCTGCCGCCGGGGCCCCTGAGAGAACCTGCTGGGGGGCCTGAGTGCAACCTGCCCGGGGAGCCTGCCCAGCAGGGCCTGCCGCCTGCAGCGTCCCCATGCCCCGGCTGCCCTGGATCCACAGCTGGCAGCGTGCCAACTCAGCTCCAAGAAAAGGAGAAAATGCCAAGTGCCGGGGAGGACCCGGTACATGTCCTGGGAGGAGAGTAACATGGTAAAACCGCTTTGGAAAATAGACGGTGCTTGGACCACACACCCACCATGTCACCTGGATGTTCCCCTCCTGGTGGTACAGCCAAGTGCTCCCCAAAGACAAGGTCAGGAGTACTCACACAGCACTATTCACAATAGCCCCAGTGGAAAGGACCCACACGTCCGCCAGCCTTTGAATGGCTTTACACCTGGCGGTGCGCTCACGGGACGGACGGAGGGCACGCACCCGCGACGACAGAGAAACTCCCTCTACACACAAGGGTGGACCTCTCCACATCGGCCTAACATTGACCAGATAAGCCAGGTAAGAACGAAGGCACATGTGACCCCGTATATACAAGGCTCTGGGACAAGCACAACTACCTACAGCCATGGACGTCAGGAAAAATGGTTCTCCTTGGGAGGAGCTGAGTGGCAGGGACATTGGGAGACCCCAGGGACCAGGCACTGCACCTTCCTCCATCGGGGAGGTCACATGTGGTGTAGGTGGCTGTAGGACCCCTGAATGCGCGTGGTTTGTGCATTTCTGTGGACGTGCATCAGAAGCCCAGCCCAGCTACTTAAAAAGCAGACAGAACTAAAAAGCAGCTTGGGACCCGCCTCAGACCAAGTCAGAGTCCCCGAGCTGCCCAGGTGACTGGAACCACCTCTTGAAGAATGGCAGGCAGAGGCAGAGGCAGGGGACACTGAGAGGGGGGGCTGGAGTGGGGGACCCTCCCGGGGGAGGGCACTCACATGGACTCCTGCTGAGCCCCTTAGAGAATTCTTTTGATTTATCCTTGTCACAGCCTTAAGAGTGACAGTCCTCTGCTGTGGCCTGCCTGGCCCTGGCCTCCAGCCTCAGGCAGACCTCACAGAGACCCCCCTCTGCACAGCACAGTAGAGCTGAGCTTCCTTCCCTTCAAAATCTGGTCCCCGCGCCCCTCCACGCCCCCCTGCACCCCTGGCCTTCAGAACTGCCGGGCTCCTCACTTCTCCAGGCCAAGGCTGCGCCCCTCTTCTGGGAAGCCTACTAGAATCTTCTGCAAAGCAGACATTTTCTCCTTGTGAGCTTAAGTGTGGCTTGAGCCTGGACGCTCTTAAAGCCAGCACCTTAGGTGAGGAGCTTAAAGTCCATGATTCATCTCAGCAAAGGCCTCCACTACCAGAGGGTGTGGCAGAGCCCATCAATGGCCATTTCCCCTGAGAGCAGAACCTGGCTCTGTGCAGGTAGCAGTGTCCCCAGTCCCATGGATGAATCACGATTGTTCCAAGACAGTTGGGACAATCCCACCCTCTTGGTCAGTGACTCTTCTAGCAGCGGGATCGTAGCCTAGTTTTGTTCAAGGAGCTGTGCGGAAATTCTGCTGGGATGTTCCCAGGAAGGACTTTCTTCCCTAACAAAACAAGAGAGGTAGGGAAGAAAATGACTCCTAGGCCCAGTCCCTGTATTTGACCTGGAGGACTTGATTCTTGGAGCAGTGGTAGCCTTCTTGTGACCACGAGTTTGACCGAGAATGATAAAATGAGTTTGACAGTCTTCTGGGTTCTTGACAGTCTTCTGGGTTCTTGACAGTCGTTGAGCTACCGAACCAATTCTGGGTATGCCCACCCCAGCCTATTTGTTAGATAGAGATTGAAAGTTCTGGAGGTTTAGCCAGTATTAGTTGAGTTTTCTGTTATGTGCTGTTGAAATCGTCTTAGCAGATGGTTCTTAGGCCTGACTGAGAGACTCTCAAGAGTTTTAGCCAAGGCTCTGGTCTCACCCCAGACCAATGAGCTCAGGCCTTGGGAACTGGAGCCAGGCCCAGCAGGGTTTGGGGTCTGTGGGGGTCTAGCCTGCGGCCAGGGCTGGGAGCCACTGCTCTAGGTCAACGTCAGGAGGCCGCTCTGCATCCCACACGGGGACGGCCAGGGGCAGCGAGACCTCAGAGTCACCTTATACCTGGTGCTTGGTCTTGATTAGTTTTTAAAGCGATTTCAGCAGCCGTTTTTGTTTATTGTGAAGAAGTCCAGGCTGGGAAGTGAGAGGCCGGGGTCAGCGTTTCCAATCGGCCACAAGCTCCCACTTCCTCTTTCAGGTCCCCGTTTTACCATCTGTCAAAAGGCAGGGTGGTCTGGAGCCTGCCCGAGGGCACTCCCACCCTGCGGGGCCACCTGTGCAGCCCGCAGGATCCCCCAGCCTCTGGCCTGGGCCTGGCCCCAGCCTCTTCCCGGCCTCTGTGAGGCCGAGGCCCCTGCAAGGTCTGAGGCGGCCAGATCTGCCTTCAGCGGGTGGGGACGGTGCTCGGCCCAGCAACAGGAAGACGCCCTGATCTCTCCAGAGCTGGGGTCTGCTTTTACCCACCCCCGGGGCAGGGCAGGGCCTTGGTCCAGGTGCCACTGAACTAAGCAGAAGTGTCAATGTCCAGTGCCACAGCATCGTGGGGTCCCATGCGAAGGTGTCCGTTAAAAGTGGAGGGCAAGAGGGAAGAACTCGGACCAAGAGTCAGGGACTGAGCTATGATCTCCATTCCAGTGCAAGGATGCTGTGTGACCTTGGCTAACTCCCTGTCCCTCTCTGGGGCTCAGCTTTCCCATTGCAAAAAGAAGACTCCAGGCTACAAGTTTTCCAGGGCTCTTTGGTTCTAAGGTGACCTGTTCGACATGCCCTCCGCAAACCAGAGCTTAGCGTGGGACACTGGAACAGGGAAGCAGGTAAAGGTGGACGGATGGAGGGCTTGATACCAGCCACCCTAGGGCTACTTTCAATTCTGCTATTTGCTAGCTGTGTGACCTTGGGCAAGTCACCTCCCGGTTCCAGTCCCCTGGTTCGTGGAAGGAAGGTGAGCTGCTTCCACCGGCCGAGGGAGACATGCAGGAGCAAAGCAGTGTGTAGGTGGCTTGTGGGGGGAGCTGCGGTTAACGGGACCCACAGCCCCACCCCAGGCCCTGCAGCCTGGACCCACAGGCAGAGGTCTGCTGGGGAGGCTTGGGTACCCAGGACGGCTGCAGTGTGCACGCCACCTCTGCCCCTCTCCCAGCCATGTCCCTCAGCCTGATTTCTGGTGGGACGTCTGGGGAATGACCTCCTCCCCCGAGGCTCTAACAACCGCGCACACCGGCCCCATCCAGGGAGCCCAGCCCCACGGCCAGGGCCAGGCCTGGCCAGAGCTGGAGGAGAGGAGGAAGAACCATCGTTCAGTGCGGGTTTCTAATCCCAGCCACAGCCCTGCCAGGGTCCTGCTTCTGCACCCATTTCACAGAGGCAGAAACCGAGGCCCCCCCCCTTGGAAGAGCAGTGGCCGCGGAGGGCCCAGGAGCCGTTCTGACCACCTCACATGTTATTCAAGGAACCCCATGGGAGCTATCCGCCCCCAGGGGAAGTGGGGGCCCTGCAGTCCACACTTGGGTGCTGCAAGAAGGTGACCGGAACTCCTGGAAGGACCGGCCAGCCCTGAGCACCCCCTGCTGGCCCCTGGCTTGGGGACAGCACTCACTGCGCGCCCGCTTGCCCTGGGAAAGGGCTATTTTAATCCCAATCTGCCTCCCAGGGATTCCCCCGGGCCACTGGCCGGGACTCGGGGCTGGAAGGAGGCCAGCCTCTGCCGGGCCTTGGAAACCGAGCCGTGCAGCATAAAGAGCCGGGTAAACTGAGGCCGGGGGAGGGGCAAAGCACCACGGGGTCCATCACAGGGGCCACCCTCTCCAGAGACAGGTGCCCGTTTCACAGATGGAGAAATGGACAGTCCAGGGCGCCTGCAGCTAGGGATCGGGGACTTGGACGACCCTGGAGCTGACTCTACACGCGGCTTCACGACCTGCCCGTGCAGCAGCTCCAGTGGCCCCAGGAGACGTCCTCAGGGTGTCCCTGGAAGGTACCACCGGCCCGAGCTACAGAGGACCGTGAGGAGGAGCGTCCCCCCTGCCATAGCCCGGGCACTCACACTTGCCACCCCTGCGACTCTGCCTCCCCTCGTGGTGACAGTTGCTGAGTCTTCATTTTGTACCAGAGGAGGCTGGAGGTGGCGACCTGCCCAAGGAGCCAGAGGCCAGGGCCTCAGCGGGAAGGGCCAGCGCCCCTGGGCCCAGGGTGGATCGGCCTCCTCAGAGGCGTGTGTCCAAGGGCTCCTCACATCCTGCTGCTCTGGCTGCCGGCAGTGGGCCTGCCTCCCTCTAGGATCCAGAAACTTCTGAAGAGCAGGACTGCGTCACCTTTGTGTGTGACCCCAGGACCTACCCAAGGCCAGGTACACTGTGGGTGTTCAATAGCTGCTGGGTGGACCGTGAGTAAACCATGGAGTCATGATGAGGATCACGCCTGCAGAGGCCACCCTTCACCTGGCAGGGTGGCCATGACCGTGTGGCCTGGTGCCCCACTGCCCAGAGTCCAGCCCTGCTCTGCCATCTACTGGCTGCATGAGGGACAGCAGGTCACCGACACCCTGCCTCACTTTGCCACCTCTGGAGACAATAATAGCATCTGGCAGCTGTTTTCAGAGGAGATGAGGTCACAGTGTGAGCAGCATAATGCCCCTAATGGCCCCCAAGGTGCAGCGACTCTCTGCCCTGACCCCAGAAAGCAGGTGGCAAGGGTCAACCCGTCCCTGCCAGGAGGCTGCACAGCCCATGGCAGCCTTCAGGGAGGCTGAGTGAGGGTGGGATTCTCCTGGGCTCTCCTCACAGAAAACAAGCCGAGCTGGAGCCAGCTCCAAGGCCTTCCTTGGACAGCAGGGACCGTGTCTCCCAGGCCACAGGTCCCAAGGTCAGGCACAAGGTCAGGGATGGGGGAGCTGGGAAAGCACGCCACCTCCCTGGAGCCTGCCTGAGTATAGGCTACGCCTGTCCGAGGGTCCTCCTGCCCCCTCCACCCTCCTGCGCTCAGGATCTGCTGCCCTGGAACTTTGGAAGGACCTGGTCCACCCCACGCCTCTCAATCCTGGGCCTGGATTTCTGCATGAGGCCACCACTTACAATGACAAGACGGGCCTCTCAGGGAGCCTGTGGTCCCTTAGCGGTATGGGGTACCTAAGTGTGCGGGGCCTCCAGTGAAGGCAGGGCCCAGGGTTCAGAGCCACTTGCCACCCTCAGAAATGGTAGCAGTGAGCGGGTTGCCGTGGCCTTCCCTGCTCACCGCACGATTCCGTGAGAAGGTGGTGTTGCCCCCATCCTGCAGATGGGAAGACGGAGGACACCCAGGGAGAAAGTGGCAGGGAGAGAGGGCGGTGTGCCTGACTTCCGGCTCTCATCTCAGGTAGCTAACCACAGCTTTCAGCTGTTTTTGAAGATTTAAGTAAAGGCTGGAGTCAAATTGGAGAATGAATATATATATACACACACACACACACACACATATACGTTTAAAAGACTGAAGATGAATGGATATTATATACACACATGTATATACAGTGATTTATGCTCCTACGTATGTTTGCAGCTTGAGCCATCTACCATATAACATAATTCCTTATATAATATTTATTCAGTCCTCCTCTATGTTTGTGGGTTCTGTGTCCAGGCATTTAAACAACATGGATCAGGAATATCCAGGAAAAAGAATTGTTCCAACGACTCTGAACATGCATTGACTTTTCCCCTGTTATTATTCTGTGAGCAACACACATAACAACTATTCACGTAGCGTCCAGGTTGAATGCGCCATCACGGGTCACCTGGAGGTGGTGGGGGGTGTCCGAGGATCCACAAGGACCTGGGCAGACACCCTGACGTCTCATACAGGAGACTTTTCCCCAGATTTGGATATCTGCAGGGGGGTCCTGAAACCAACGCCCCACAGATACCAAAGGATGAATATACACGATACACATCAGACATGCCATCTGCAGATCAGTTGCAGGATTTTCAGGGTCTCTCAAAAGTCACGTGGCCCTAGCCAGAGGCAGTCCTGAGAGCTGGCTGCTTGGGCTACCTGGGGACACAGGAGGAGGAATCGCCACAGCTGTCCTTGGCCCCAGTACCAGCCCTGTTCTGTTCAGTGCCCCGTCCTGCTGTCAAAACCCATCTTTCTAATCCACCAGCCCCAGACCAGAGGGGTCCTTCCAGTTGGGACTGTGGATGTAGACAGCCAGGTCCTGGGTCCCTTTGCTTTAATGCCTAAACAATAAAAAATACACTGGTACCTGAGGGTCCCTGGCAGGGTCCTAGCTGCTGCCTTGGGTGGAAGCCTTTGACCTCTCAGTACCCGGGAGCATCAGCTTCTCATGTGCAGATGGGGAGACGGAGGTGCAGAATGTAAGGGGCAGAGGGGCTCCGACTGCATCTGCTGGTCCCTCTTTTCATCTGACCCTCTGAACATGGCAAGGGGTTAGTCACTTGACCCTAAACCTCGCCCCACAGGAGGTTTCTGCCCTGGTAGAGGACAGGGCCCCCCAGCCCTCGGCCCCCAGGAAGGGCTCCAGTCAAAGTCCCGGGTGGCCTTGGCAGGGGCCAGAGCTGACAGGCCTCTGTCCAGGGCCTCACCGCTGCTGAAGAACCTAACATGCCCTCCCAGTGGCCGATGGAAGACTCTTGCACGCTGGCTTTGGGTGCCAGGCCTTGGGGCTTCTGAAGGTGGGCCAGAGTCACCAGAGGACCCAGGAGTCTGCTCAGGCTGCAGACCCCACCATGCCAGGCCCCTTTGTCCTTTGTATGGAGAGAAACTGAGGCACCGAGAGAGGGTGCACCCAGCCCGAGGTGGACCAGCCAGACCCAAACCTGTCCAAACCTGGCTCCGCTCCCACTCCAGCACGACCCAGGCCCCGCCCATTGTACAGAAGGGGAAACTGAGGCCAAGGCTCCAGCCGAACGGAGCGCCCTTGGCTTCCCCTTGCTCACCCAAAGCTGGGTGGCCCTCCGCGGAGTCTGGGACCCTGACAGAGAGCTAGGTGGCTTGTTTGTTTATTGGCCTGCCAGGAACCCAGGAAGCTGCCCAGAGAGAGAGCCAGAGGAGAGAGGGAATAAATAAAACCATGAGAAAGTCTCTTTTCTGTGTCCTGCACAGAGCCACAGCCTCAGGCGGTGCCCGGGAGCAGCATGTGGAAGACATGGGTGGCCGCCAAGTTTCCGTCCTGTTTCTCTGGGCCCACGCCGTTGAGCAACAGGCCCACAGGTCACCTTCCTCTCAGCCTCCTGGGTGGAGGGGCCCTTCCCTGCCTCCTGGCCCTGCAGGGACTGGCCCTCGTCCCAGGCCCCTGTCCTCCCTGCAGCCAGACCCATCAGTGTGGCTCAGACACATTCAGTGCTGGACACAGCATTCCAGGCCCCTGACCCAGTTTCTGCCACGGCTCTAGGAATGCCAGGCTCTGCCAGCTATGCCAGCGGCCAGGGGTGGCAGAGATGGGTGGGCGGGGCTGGCCCGTCCACCTCTGAGCCTCCAATAACAACAGTGGCTGTGCCCACCCCTTCCAGCTCCCCAGCCCGAGTGCCCTGCCTGGCCTTGTTCTGTCCATGGGCAGCGCGAGGGTCTGGACCCTCTTCCTGGCCCCCTGGGTGGCAGGACACAGGGGCCTGGGAGCAGGTGGGAAGGCTCAGGCGAGGCAGGAGAGCCCTCCCAGCGCCCCAGCGCAGGCCTGGCCGGGAATCTTCTAAGCTAGACCCCTCCCCAAAGCTGAGGCCCCTTCCTGTCCTCTCCCCTCTCCCCTCTGGGTTTGGATCTTTCCTTCTCTTCTCCCTGCTTTCCCTCTCTCCTCTCTCCTCCTACCTTTCCTGTCCTGTGTTCCTTTCTTTAAAATAAAACCCAAACAGGAACTCGGGTTAGGAATGTGGCGACTACTTCACCACCGGCTCCTCCAGCCTCCCTGTCCACCCCAAGCACGTGGACTCCGTTTATATTCCTGAGCACTGATTATTCCAGAAGATGGTGTTGAGGGGAGGGACCTAGAGACGCAGAGAACTCTGTGACAGCCGCCACCTCCAGGCAGCCTGGCCTTGGCAGCTCAAGTGGAAGGCCATTGGGCGGGCCCAGGGTATTTTTGTGCCTCCTTCTGGAAGGCTCTTTTAGGTCCTGCCTGTGCTCGATATATGGGCACCTCATGATGCCGGGGCAGTGCCAGGGACATTTCAGCTGGGGGCACGAAGGTGCTGATTCCCACTGCCCCGGCCCCCAGAGAGGCCAGAGGAGGTGGTGACTTAGAAGGTAGGCCCTGGAGGCTCAGAGGCCAGAGTTCGAATCCTGCCTCCAATACCTTGTAGCTGTCCAGCCTCGGGCAAGACTCACCCTCTCATAACCTCTGTTTCCAAATCTGAAAAATGGGAGCAGCAATCATCTCTAGCTCCTGGCGACTTTGAAAAGAGTCAACGAGAGGATTCACCACAAGTGCCTGGGCCGCTGCCTGGTCGTCCTCTGTGCCCAGTGGCCGCTCCTGGCACCGCTGGCGCTATTCCTCATTCTAACATCGCCATGGGTGCATGATGGCGGCTCCCACCCCGTGCTGCCAGGAGGCCCCCAGCCCTGGCCTGTCTGTGCACAGAGGAAGCAGGTTGGGTGGCACTGAGGGGTCCCTGCAGCCCCTGGAGGAGGCCGCACAGCTCGTCCCAGCTGGCTGGACCCCCTCGAATTCCCTGAAGCCTCCCCTCAAGAGAGGGGCTTTTCCTTCAGGGAGGGTCCCTCCTGCCCTGCCCAGGGCCTCAGCCAGCAGCCCCTGACATTACCTCCCCTCCCCTCCGTTGCTGCCTCCCACTCCTCGAGCCCGTCCACCCCCTGCCTTCCCCGGAGAGGCCTGGTCAGATCCACCCTCCTCTCCTCTGCTCAAACACTTCTAGAAGATGGTGTTGAGGGGAGAGACTTAGAGACACAGAGAACTTCTAGAGCATGTTCCATCTGCCCGCTTGGCCTCCCTGCAGCGCCCCTCCCACCATCATCAGGCCACTGTCTAGTCTGCTTTGTCCCGGCTGCTCCCACACCTGGCCCCTCACCCCACCCCATGACATCCCCCTGTCCTTCCGAAGGACGTCACCTCTTTAAACGTGCCCTCGTGCGTGCGTGGATGTGCACATGTAAGGAGTCTGCTCGCTTCCCTACCCCCAGCTGTGAACCCCACCTGGAGAACCCTCCTCCCTGTTTCCTCTCCTGAACCCCAAGAGGCTGCAGGTGGAGCCCACGGCACCTCGGTTACTCAGGACCCCAAACTCCTGCGCACGCACAAGCCCTCGGGGAGGCTGCGCTCACCGGAGTTCCCTGCGTGAAAGCATCTGTTTGTTCACCTGACCTGAGACCATTCCCAAAGACATTTGTCAGACACAGATATTGCCCGAGACCGGGGACCCAACAGTAGCATCAGTGACAGCCCCTTTTGCATTCTAGTTCTAGACGGTCACAGCAGAGTGCCCAGCTAAGCAGGAGTCCTTCAGAAGAACGGATAAGTACATGCAAGTTGCCAGTTCTCTGTCCCCCAGACCCCAAATGAAAGTCCCCAAGGGGCCGCAGGACTCCCGAGAACTGGAGCAGACAGAGCAACCAGAGGTCCCACTGCAGGACAGCTGGCAGGTCCCCACGGGCAGGGGAGGTGGGGCTGCGTTACCTGTTAGACCGGAACCAGGGACTCGCCCAGGGGCGGTGGACAGAGCTCTCCTGAGAGTGTGAGAATTTCAGAGCCCAGAGCTGTCCCTCTGCCCTGGCCCTGCGCTTTGGGCTGCTGTGCCAGGCAGCTGGGTGACGCGCTCCTTTGAAGCAGGGAGTTTATTTCGGGCCCACCGCATGACCACTGATGGCGAGCCAAGCTATACGGTGCTCCGAATCTCAGATTTCCTGTTCGAAGACGGCACAGAGGAAGCTGCGGGGCCCCTTCCGATCCTCCGGGTGGATTAGAGCCGGACTCTCACTTGGGAGAGCATCTCGGAACGTGGGCCTTCACGTGATGTCACCAGTTGTGATCCTTGACATGGAGGCCATATATGGGTATGTTTCTGGAACTACCCAGGAGGGAGCGAGAGAGGAGAGAGATGCAGAGGCTGAGCCCCAGAGAAGCAGGGAAAGAGAACGAGAGAGGGAATTGGGAAAGAGGCAAGAGCCAGGGAGAAGAGATGGCCTCCAGACTGTCCCAGCTAGGGTGGCCCACAACACAGGGGACGGCCGGAGGGGCGGCTGAGGGAAGAGAAGGGGCTGAGGAGTCGGCACCGAAGGCCTCTGGGAAACGAAGGGTCAGTGCAGATGGCACAGCCTGGTGTTCGGAGACACAGGGTGTCCTGTTGCTGGACACTGTGGAGGGGGCAGGGGATAAAGGGTAGGACACTAACTAAGCAGTCACCACACATAAAATCATGTGGGCGAGCTCTGGGCAGAGACTCATAGGCCAGAAGGACCCCTCCCTCCAGGCCTGGGGGACACTGCTATCCCTGAGGCAGGGGGATGGCACACATGGCCACCCACCAAGCATCCAGGACGTGCCCAGGCACTGCCAGGCACTCACAGGGCCACAGGCAAGTCAGATCACAGGCCCCAGAGGTGGGGGCCCGGAGGTGCCATGGTCTCCTCCTCTGAGTGGAAAATGATTTCCATTTCAAAGCCCCCTTCCTGTAGGAGGACATGGGATTTAGGACAACCATCAGACTCCTCCTCAACTCAAACTCAGGAAAGTTTGGGATGCCGCGACCCTCACTTCCGATGTTCCACGAGGAGATAGATCTCAGATGCCGGGTGTCCAGGGCTGAGCCAAGGTTCGCCAAGGATGGGAGGGGCATCATCAGTGCCCGGGATGTCTCCCAGCTACTCCGGCACCTGCTGTGTTGTGTACCACCCTAGCTGGGACAGTCTGGAGGTCATCTCAAGCGCATCCTTCCAGACCACGTGCTGTGGCAGGGTGGGGAGGGGCTCCGTACTGTTTGCAGATTCTCCTGGGGCTAAGACCAAGACCAGCTTAGACTGGAGACATCTCTCTGCATCTTGCTGCTTCCTGGGGCTCCTTGCTGGAGGTGAAACACAATTTCCTCTGCTCACCGACGACCACCAACACCCTCTGCAGATTTGACCTGGGGAGGGTGGGCCTGGGTCACCTCCCAGGCCCCCGTTAGGCTGGCCCCTGCTTTGCCCTCTCAGTACAAACTTCTCATATCAAGAGAGCTGGAGAAACTCGGCCTTCAAACCTTCCTGTCTCACTCCTGAACTCAGCATTTGAAAATCAAGAACCCAGCCGGGCACAGTGGGGCACCCCTGAAATCCCACAGCTCAGGAGGCTGAGGCAGGAGGATCACAAGTTCAAGACCAGCCTCAGCAACTTATCGAGGCCCTGAGCAACTCAGCGAGACCCTGTCTCTAAATAAAACATAAAAAAAGGGCTGGAGGTGTGTCTCAGTGGTTGAGTGCCCCTGAGTTCAATCCCTGGTAGAAAAAAGAAAGAAAGGAAGGGAGGGAGGGAGGGAGGGAGGGAGGGAGGGAGGGAGGGAGGGAGGAGGAGGGAGGGAGGGAGGGGGGAGGGAGGGGAGGAGGGAGGGAGGGAGGGAGGGAGGGAGGGAGGAGGGGGGGGGGGAGGGAGGGAGGGAGGGAGGGAGGGAGGGAGGGAGGGAGGGAGGGAGGAGGGAGGGAGGGAGGGAAGGAGGGAGGAGGGAGGGAGGGAGGGAGGGAGGGAGGAAGGAGGGAGAAAATCAAGAATTCAAGTTGTGTGTGGAGAGTCTTGGGGACAGGAAACCCCAGGGGTGTGCAGCAGGGCAGGGTTTGGCTGGGCTCACTGATCAAACTATGAACATTGTTCTGCTGCACTTGTGGAAAACCTCCAAGTAGGGGCTACCATTGTCCCATTTCACAGCTGGGGAAACTGAGGCTCAGAAGCAGCCTGTCAGTCCCACAATTGATTCATGACTGTTTGGCCCTTGAAATGCCTTAGGCCTCACGCAAAACCCTGTGCTTTCAGCCACAGCTCTGTGCGCCACGTAAAGGGCAGTGTAAATATTGGGGCAGAGTGGGAAAATTCCCTAGGGAAGAGAGGCTTCTGTGTTTCGGATCCCTTAGGAAAAGAACCTGCTGGGAGAACGCCCAACACACACGTATCCTGCAGACTGGCGGACAGCACTCCCTCTGCCCTCTGCCCTCTGCCCTCTGCCCCCTGCCCCCATACCAAGGAGTCTAGCATCACCGCTTCCCACTGCACACGCACCTGCTCAGGGTCCATGTGCACCTGGCTGGGGTTTCAGATGGGGCCAGCATCCCAAGCGTGAAGGGTCTCTCCAGGTGCGCATACTGGGATTAACCTTGCTGGGATCTTTCTCCTTCTCTCCCCATCGGAGACTCGGACTTCTGCTCTCAGGGCACAGGACTCATGCACGAGGCCCGGTGTCCAGAGGAGGACATCAAGTTTGTCACTGGGGCAGAGCCAAGGTCTGAGCCTCGAGCCCCGACCCCCAGCACCGTCTCCTTCACTGGGCCACACGAGAGCCGAGCTTTCCACAGGAGGGACCAACCACAGGCCACTCAGAGATGTTCCAGGAGGTGGAGGGCCACCCTGGGCCCCTGCCCAGAACCTCCCAGATCCAGGACCCCATGCTCACTCCCATGGTGAAGGGATATTGTGTTAATCAACAGCACAATGTCATAATAAATGGCTGTTTTATGCCACTGAGGACAGGGACATTGGACATATGCAGGAACCAGACCTTTCATCAAACGTTCGCTGAGAATCAGCTGTCACTCTTTCCCACACCGCTCTCCTGAGGGGGTCACAGTGGGAGAGCCTGGGCTTCCTCAAATTTCCACTTGTCTTCATTTCCATGGAGAAAAAGATTCAATCTAGTTTGGTTTGGGGATTTTTTTTTTTTTGGCCTGTTTATGGGAGAATGCAATCCTAAATCTTTTCCAAGTTCCTGAACTTCTCAGACCATAGGCTTAGCTTAGACTATGTCTCAGTTGTGATCTTTCCAACTGAAAGAGCTCTTGGCTGTTCTGGTGTCCAGAGCCCTCATTTCCCAGTTGAGGTCCAGAGAGGTGCTGTGCCTTCTCTCAGGCCACCCAGCAAATAAGGCACAAAATAACTCATACATTGAAAACTAGGCCAGTGGGAACCATGGTCCATAGAATCAGACGCCAGTCTCCTAAAATTCAAGCTCTCTCAGATAGAGGCAGGGACGGTCTCTGGGCACTGATTCAATGGAGAAGGCGAACAGTACGGCCATAGAAAGAACTGTGCTAGGATCCAGGCCTGGTCATCGTGCTGCCCTGCACTGTCCTCGAGCCTGTCACCTCCCTCTCTGAACTGCACTTGTTCATCTCCAAAATGAGCAAGTCAGGCTCCCTCGGTGAGGGCCAGCCCTGCGTACCTGTTAGAGTTGTACTAACCGTACCTGCGCCCGCGTCTACCCCAGAGACTCTGACCTAACTCATCCAGGCCCACACAGCACTGGATTTTAGTTTTTTTATTAAAAGCTTAACAGACCCGCAGTAGAGCTCAACACATCTTCACCAACTGGATACTCCAGCATCTGAATCAAAAAGACAGTATTTCAATCACCCTGCAGCTGCCCTTTTGTCCCACCCCCGGGCTCGGCCACCCCACCGGTCCCTGGGCGCTGTTGTTTTCAACTCATGTGGATGAATCCTGCGTCCTCTTTCATTCCACAGGACACAGGGAGATTTGCCCGCGTGGGTCCACCTAGCTGTGGAGGGTTCGCTGTGATCTCTGCGTGGATGTCTCACTATGACTAGGTGACAATTTATCCACCTACTGCGGGTGGACTGGAGCCTCCGGAGATGATGAAGGGTGTGGCCGTGAACCTCTACCCCAGTGCCATCGCCGTTCCTGCGGCACACACCTGGGAGGGGAGCGCGGGGTCGGCCCTTAGCCCTGGGTTGGGTTTGGCGGTTCAGGAGGCCCGTGTGCCCGTTCGCCTCCGGTCAGCCAGGAACAGGAGGAGTTCCAGTTCCTCCACAGCCACACCACCTGGCTGTCCCTCTGTTGCACGTCCTCCATTCTGATGGACATCAATTTGCATGTCCATGATGACAAATTCCAGCGAACATTCGAGAAAGCCTGGCCGCAGCCATCTCTGCAGCTTTTCCCGGGTCCCCAGCTTGGCGCGAGGTTCAGAGGTGGCGCTAGGGATAGTTCTCCAGGTCTGTGTGAAGTCAGGAAGGAGCCGAAGACGGAGAGAAAAGCCATACAACTGCCCGGCCTGCAGAGGAGGAGGAAGGTGGCCCACCAAGGGGTCACCCACAGGACTCGGGAGGCCCCCGGGCAATCTCTCCTGGTCCTGAGTAGAACCCGCCTGCCCCGTTCTCCAGCCCCACAGAGCCTGACTTCTCTCTGGTGCTCACTCTTCGCCTCTGCCCAATGACACGGATCGGCACTGCGTTACTGCCCGTCTCTCTCAAGCAGAATACTTCCTCCCTGGGCTCACTGCCTTCAGTACGGCCTGCCACATAGTAGGTGCTCAGTAAACTACGGTGGTGTGCTTGGGCTCACACAGCCTCTGTGTGGACAGAGTGGGAAAGGGACTTGCTGCTGTCTGTCAATCCCAGAGAGGCCTCTGGCCACACACACACACACCCAGAGTCCCCAGGCCTCTCCCTTCCAGACCTCTCTCCATGTTCATGTGTTTATTTTAATCTGAATGCCCATGAACAAAGGGGTGTGTGTGTGTGTGCACGCGCGTGCGCGCATGTGTGCACATGCACTGGAGAGGCATCTTAGGAGACCCAACCCTAGGAGGGTCCAAGGGGAATGAAGACCCTGCACACTTTCCTGTGACAGTGCCGTCGCTTCCGGGAAGGAGGGAAGGAAAGAGCACAAGAAGGAAGGGCAGCGGGATCCTGGGAGCTGGCCGCAGGTCAGTGCCGCGCCCTGGGACGACTGACCCACTGATGGAACGCTATCCGATACCCTGGGCCCTGGCATCCTGGCTCCGGGCCCGGCTGCCTCTCCATATCAGTTTATTTTGGTTTCAAATAACTGAGGTGAAGAGGAGCCCTGGCCCTGGGCAGTACTTTGGAGGGGGAGGGTAGACAGAGTCCCCAAGCCCTGGGAAGAGGAAGGGGCAGCTGTGGGAGGACCTAGGTGAGCAGGGAGAAAGCTGGACTCCCCACCCACAAGGGTCAAAGTGCACCCTGACCCACACCCTCATGTGCACCCTGCACCCAGATGAGGGGGCACCCTAGAATGAGGTTCGTCACCCAGCAGTGGCTGGTAGGCACTGGCCCAAGGATGGGCCATGCAGCTGGCTCAGGGTGGCATTGGGGGTCTCCCCTCCTGTGCGTCCTGCTGTGCCTGGGTCCCCCAAGGCCTTCCTGAGCCGGGGCCATTCTCTGGAATACTGCACATATGTGCAAAGGGGGAGCCAGCGGGGTCTTGTAAGAATGTCCATCAGAATTAGCAGACCTGAGCCAGGTGCCGCCGCACACGCCTGTATTCCCAGGGACTGGGGCGGGGGGCTGAGGCCAGAGAATCCCAAGTTCAAGGCCGGCCTGGGCAACTTAGCAAGACCCTGTCTCCAGATAAAAAATTAAAAGGGCTGGCGATGTAGCCATGTGGCAAAGTGCCCCTGGGTTCCACCCCCAGTACCACAGACAGATGGATGGACATCAATCGTGGTGTCAAGTGGGGGCGGGGCTGTTTTCAGCTGCCTGCACCTTCCTGAGCCATGACTGACACTTTAGATGCCAAGGGCCCAGCCTGGGACAGACGAGCAGGACAGGCAGCACAGGCAGAGCCTTGGCCTCAGCTGGCCTTGAAGCCCCCTGCTCTAAACCCACTCCCCCGTACACTCTCCCAAGTGTCCTCCACACGAGCCCCTGTCCCTGCCCATGGCATCCTTGGGACTGCCTGTGTGAGCTGCCACTTCCTCCCAGGAGGCGTGTCCAATGGGAAAAGGACCAGGCCTGGTGGCCATGCTTGGCTAGCCCTGGGCAAATTGGCCACCCTTGCTGAAGAGGCCTGTCACATGCAATCCCAGCGCCCCCCGTGGGCCCTGGTGTCTGGGGATCCCTTGCTGTGTGACCCCAGCTGCCCCCCACCCTGTCTCTGGGTGTTTTCCCTTCCAATAGCTGAAGTGAGAGCTCCAGGGGTCGTAGGGGATTAAGTGGGATTCCAAACTGCCCGCGGGACCCAGCGGCTTCTTCCTCCCCAGGCCACCTGCCGGAGGGAAAGGCGTCTCCCACGGGCCAGGACTCATGGGTGCTCAAGTAGCCCATGGGCTGTGGCTGGACTGTCCCAGAGGCTGCTGGCTCTGGTGGCCAGCCCGGTCACTTGGTCTCTCCAAGGCTGCGTCTTGCCTTCCCTGAATCACCTGGGGATCTTGGGAACGACATTAAACCCCAAGTGGCCACAGGCCCCAGTTATCTGCTGGAGACAGGTTTTCCATAAACATAAACATGTTCAGAGCCGAGCTGGGAGCATCCTGTTGCCCTTCAACTGGACAGAAAGGCCCAACAAGGCCAGAATGTGGTAGGCCCAGCCTCATGCGTTCCCTGGGGACTGGTCACTGTGGGCTGGGCCTACATCTCCCGCTGGATGTGACAGCACCTGGCCCCTGGGCAGAGCTGGACCAGCCTCCTCCAGCCCCAGCTGCAGCTGGGGGAGGGGAAGGAAGGGGCAGGCCCAGTCCAGTCTCTCTGGAGCCAGCGCCAGACACACAGCTGCTACCCCTCTGGTACCTCTGCGGGGGCAGCCAGCAAAGGGTCCCTGCTGTCAGCCTTTCACCCTGGGCCTTGCTCCTCGGGGAATCCTAAGTGGCCAGCCACGTGGCGTTACAGAGGGTCAGCCAGACCTGGCCATCCAAGGAAGGCCAAAACTCTATCCACCAAGGCAGACTGAGCTCTGGGTGGGAGGCGGGGCTGAGAACACAGGGTGGAGGGCCGGGCGAGGTCCTGAGGGAGGCCTGACTCTGTCACCTTGACATGGGAGGGACAGGCAGAGCACTCACTTACCAGCACCCCTCCTGGGGTCTGGGCACTTGCCAGGCCATCCAGAGAGGGAGGCGTTATATGCTGATGTTAGGGACAGGAACGGAGGCCCACCTGGCCCTGCCCAGTCTCAGTGACAGTGAGACCCAGCCACAAGGCCTGTGTCCCATGGAGAACCGAGGGAGCGGGCAGTGAAGAGCTGGGCGGTCTCACAGCCCATGAGCAGCCCTCTTGTTGAGGAAGGGGAAACCTTCCTTGAGTCTGGAGGGGGCAGAGCTGTGGGGCCTGGCAGGAGCCATGGCTCTGGCCCTGTGCAGGGCTGTCGCTGCCTCTCGATGCCTCCCATGCAGATGGGCTGGGTGGAGGGCCATGGCACGTCCCCAGGGGCCTCTTTACCTTCCTGGTGCCCTGTCCTGTCACTCTGGGGCAGTTCCCCCACTCCTCCTACAGGAACTCCACAGGTGGCCGGCAGGGGAACCTCTCACCGGGGTTAGAGCAACCCAGGAGCAGCGCGGTGACCCCCTTGAAGGTTGGGGGTTCTTCTTTAGACTGGATAGGGGGACGCTGGGGGGCCTCATCAGCTGCACCTGTGCTCCATGGTGCCTGCGGCCACCCTGGCCTCACCCCGGAGGAACAGAGGGTGGGCATCCAGCTGCTGGCAGGATGGCCGATGCATGAATCCGTTTTACAGAAAAGTATTAAACGTCAGATCAAATCCCTTATTCTCTGAGTTCTCCGCCTCGTCCCAGTGTGTTTGCTGATGCACATGTGTGAGCTGCTGGATCATGACGTATGTGCACGTGTGTGTTCTGAAAACTGACAGCTACACACGCAAGGGACACCTGACATGATGGAAAGCACTTGGGCCTGACCCGTGTGCTGGTCTTGGCCCTTCTGGAAAGTTCCATGTGACCTGGGCCAACTTTTCCCCTCTCTGGATCCCTGAGAAGTGGAGGAAAGACTGCACTATGGCGCTGTTACGAGCACTACACTCTGAACTCAGCGCCTCTGAACCTGCAGAGTGGCGGTAACCTGCTGTCCCCGGAGCCTGGCTCTCTGAGAGCACAATGCCAGTTGGGAACCAGTGGGAATTCAAATCTGCCTGCCTAAGTATTCCAAATGCAGACATTTAAAAATGGGATAATTATTTTGGAAGAGTCTGTGAATCTTGGGACTCGAGCTTCGTGGCAGATGGTTTCGCAATAACTGCCCACTGCGCAGGTCCAATGGGCACGCGCGCCTGCGGCTGCGCTGGATACAGGGGCACACTCGTGCACACACTCGGCCTGGAGCAGGCGCCAGTGAGACCTGCCCCCCAGGAAGCTCGGGGACCCTGGCGCGCACTGCCACCGGGTGAGGAGGGCGAGGGCTTGAGGCGGTCAGGCCTTCCTTCGTCCACTCCTGCTGCCCTGGGAGATGGGGGCTCCGTGCCTCGGACGTGTTTGCAGGTTCCCATGGCTAACGTGGGCCAGGTCCTTCTTTCTTCTCCTCCCTTACTTCCCGGTTCTCTCGTTGCCATGGAAGTCGGCCATCCCCGACAAACTGCACCGTCATAGTTCCTGGCCTGGCCCCGGAGAGCGTGTGACCCAGGCACCCAGGCCCAGCGCCCACGACCGCCAGGCATGCCCTGAGGGTGGCTGCCCTCCATCTGCCAGGCCCTGCCAGCCTGGACTCCTGGGACAAGGCTGACCGGGCCGACGCATGGCCTGCCCTGGGCCCTCCTGGCCGGCCAGCTGGCCTCTCAGACTTTGCCCTGCCCTCAGGGCCTCTGTCCCTATATTTAGTGTCACTCTTGGCCCAACAGGATCGAGTGTCTGTTGTGCCACACGTCCTGGGATAATCTCCAGGCCCCGATGCCCAGTGGCCTGGTTTCTGACCCAGGGGTCTGTGGGGCCCGAGGGTTGCTGCTTCCCGAGAGGGAATGGCCGATCTTATGGAAATAAAAACAGGCGCCCGTTGATCACATCCCCTGGTCTTCTTTGTGGGGTCTCCGGGGTCAGCCCCAAATACCTCCCGCAGCCTGATTTCTCTGTCCTGCCTCCACCTGTGCCCCACCTGATGCCGAGGGGCCCTTTTGGCCCCGGCAGGTCCAGAGAGCAGTTGGTGTGGGGCTGTGGGTGCAGGGCTTGGCTCCATCTTCCTGCCACCCCTGGGGGCTGCTGGGTGGCTGCCCCATCCTTCCGTGCCCAACTTCTCACCCACAGGAGAGGAGTCACGGCCGCAGCACCCTTCTCCAGGGGCGTGGGGCGGGTGGGGGTGGGGTGGGACTGAAATGAGGCGACACACTGAGCAGGTTCAGGGCAGAGGTTGCTCCAGGCAAGTGCCCAATAAATGTAACTATTATTATCTTTATCCTCAAGGCGCAAATTATACGCCATAACCCAACCAAGAGCCAGAGGCCAACACGTGGGGCGGATGGCCCTGCCCAGGGGAGGCAGCCGGGCAGAGGAAGAGGGAGCAGGCGGGGCAGGGAGGAGGGGTGGGGGAGGGGAGCCAGTGCAGGGGGCAAGGGGACCGTGGGGTCCTGGAGGAAGGATGGGTGAGGATGTGAGGGAGAGGGAGGTCGCGGGGGAGGGATGGAGGATCGGCAGGAGTTAGAGGAGGCGCGGAGTGAGCATTGGAAGCTCAAAGCTGCCAGGCTGCCTTTGTCCAGGGCACAAGTGGGTGCATGCAGGTCCAGGGCACAGCACAAGTCCAGGCCTACGGGGACTCCCCCAGGAGCTAGATGTGGCTGGAGTGCAGGGGGCAGGGTAGGGCAAAGTGGGGTCAGCCCTGTGTCAGGGCACTCGGCCACCGTCACCAAGGGTTGGATTGCATCCTATGAGAGGCAAGGGGCAGTGTCTAAGCAGCTCAGAATTCCTGACCTCTCCTCTCTCATTTCTGCGGCTCAGAGCAAGGGGTCTTAGTGGGCGGGGTCAGAGCAGGGACCTGAGCCTTGGGAGGGAGCTCATGGGTGGGACAAGCCTGTGGAGACAGCTCCTGGGGCAGGGGGCTTGGGTGGGGGAAGTCCAACCCTGGAAGTTGGTAGAAATCTTGGGAGAGGTTTTGGATGAAGGATCCCAAAACCCGATGAGCCATGGAGCAAGACCGTGAGGGCAGAGGGCCCCGTGGACACCTGGCTGCACCTGCTGGGCCTTGACTCTCCTCTTGCTCGGCAGAGGCAGCTGGAGAAGCTGGGGCCTGCGTGTGGCATCTGGGCCTCCGACCTGCCCTCCCCGTCTGTGTCTGACCTGGCAGGGAAAGTCCTCTAAGTCTCATCAAGGGGACAGAGCCCAAGGAGGATTAAGACCTCGTTCCCTTTTCAGACCACACTGGCCACCCAGGTGCTGCCAGACCCAGGCTCCACCCTCTGTGCCCAGCTGGTGGCATAGGGTGTTGCCTGGGCTTCCTTGTTCCCAGGACGCCCCGAGGCCCTGCCTCTTGCCATCTGCATTGGATAAGGCTTGCGCCTGGGTCCAGACAATGGGAGGCTCCAGTGGACAGGACGGGGACAGGACCGGGTGTTTCTTGCTCTAGCTTCTCTGTCTCGGGACACAGTTCTGACAGGCTCCTCCATGGCTGCAGCCCCAGCTGGACAGCTTCTCACCAGTCCCCAGGGTCACCACTCCCTCTCCCTGCCTCCTCTCTTGGTGCCCTTGACCCTGTCCCTTCAATAACTTCTCTTTGGTCAACCTTTCTCATGAGCCTGGCGTGTCTTACCTAAGGATCATCAGATCAAATATAGAAATGTCTAGTTAGATTTAAATTTCCGATGAATGACAAATACTATCTGTAGTATAAGTGTGTCCCAGATACTACGTGGGATATACTTACACTACATGATTGCTTGCTGCTTACCTGGAGTCCACACCTTGGCTTTCTTTCTCAATTGGACGATCGTCTCTCAGGGCTCCTGGCTGATACCTCATCATGCCTCTCAGCCACCCCCGACCACAGGAATAGCTGGGTTTGGAAATCCCACACCCTGTCACACAGAGACAGAGTGGGGACTGCTTCTTTCTTAGCTGACAGTGGGAGTCCTCCCTGCAGCAGGAACCGTGGCCTAAAGAAGAGGAGGGGAGGAGATTGACTAAGACATTCCCTAGCTTCCTGATATCAGCCCCAGATGCCCCCAGGCCCATAGGCAGATCCTGGCCATTGGCAGTGGCATGGGAGAGGTGTGAGGGGGTTGGGATGCAGGACAAGGGCATCTAGAGAGGGAATTAGAAAGATGTGGGGCCTTTATCTGTACTGCAAACTGGCTTTGGAGTCAGGTTGAATTCCCTTTCGGTCTCCTCCTAGCCATGTGACTCTGAGCCTCAGTTTCCTCATCCATAAAATGGGGATAATGATTCTTATAGGCAGCCAGTCTGCAGTGAGATTAAAGGGCCTGTGTGCTCAGGACACTCAGACAATGAGAACAGGAAGCACCAAGACCCCGCCTCTCGCCCTCTGCCTTGCTAAGGCTTGCTGCTGTGACAAATGAACCCCAAGACTCAAACAGCGGGGTTTCCTTCCTCCTGAAACATCTGCATGTGGCCAGGATCTTCACCAGCAAATGCTTCTCCTCCCTTCGGTGATTTGGACCCAGGCTGCCTCTATGGGCAGCTCGGCCAGGTCAGAAGTGTGTCTCCCCGGGGTTGTAGCTTTCGTCTGTGTTAAGCTAGAAGAGGAAAGAGGACGGAGAATGGGTTGTGGGACTTTCCACCACCTGGGCCTGCAAGAGGTGAAGTCACTAATGCTCACATCCTGCCAGCCAGAAGGCAGGCAGTGGGGCCACTTCTCACCAGGCAGCCTGGGAGAGGTTTTCTAGATGTGCTCCCAGGAAGAAGGGTCAACGGGTTTGGTGGCCGCCAGCAGACTCAGCTACCTCCACTCCCCAGGAACTAACACTGCTAACAGCACCCGAAGGAAAGAGCCCCAGGAGGACAGTCCTGGTAGTCCTCCTGTGAGGCCATGAAGGTGAAATATAGGCCATTCATGGTGAAGGTTCCCTAGAAACAGGTCCTGAGATGAGGATTTAAGTTCTGATTGTGTGTTTAAGAAGAGATCTGTATCAGTATGTTTTCCATTGCTATAACAAAACACCCAAGGCTGAGTGATTTATAAAGAAAAGTCCAACCCTGGAAGTTGGTAGAAATCTTTGTAGGCTGAAAGTCCAAGCCTGGGAAGCCCATAGGTTGGCTTCTGATGAGGGCCCCTTTGGGTCACATCCCGGCCGATGGCATCATGGCTGGTAAGCATGCAAGAGGGAGAGATGGCATGACATGACAGAAAGCCAGAGAGAGATTCAAGGGCCAGGCTTGCCATTTACCACAATTCACTCTCCGCAGAACTAACTGGGTCCCACGAGAACTGTGTCAATCCCTTCCTAAGAGCAGCACCCGGGGACCTCACCACTCCCACCTCTTGGCTTCCACCACCTCAGTACAGCCACACTGAGGACCAAGCCTCCACCACTTAGGGGACAAGTCACAGCCAAACCATAGCAGGACCCCACAGAACATAGCAAACGAGCAGAGGAGTGAGACGGGAGCAGAGCTTTGCCCGCTGAGGGAGTCCAGAGCTGGGCGTTGCGCTCCCTCTGGGCCCGGCCCCCGTGGCCTCTATACCGGACAGAGGAGGCTCGGGCAAGGTGATTAAGGACTGCAGTGGAAGCCTGGGCTGTGTGCCCAGTGGTCATGCTGAGGGCACATGAAGGGGACTCCGGTATCTGCGACGCTCATCACATGCAGTGGACACCTGATTCCCTCTCGACTGGTCCCATGAAGGTCAAGGCCAGCATTAACTCCCAACCTGTGGTGGTGTCCGTCACCTGCACCCCTGTCCCATGACTCGCAGCAGCAAGGTCACAGAGCTGAGAGGCCACCGTCTGGCCG
This sequence comes from Marmota monax, assembly GCF_021218885.2. NCBI lineage: Eukaryota > Metazoa > Chordata > Mammalia > Rodentia > Sciuridae > Marmota > Marmota monax. The sequence continues at coordinate 3,403,074 of NW_026695241.1, read as the reverse complement.
GGGGTGGGACAGGCACGGACCTGCGTGGGAGCTGCTGCTGTCCTGTCGAGACCTTGGTTCCCTTCACCCCACGGTCCAGACTCTGTTCACCACTGAACAGGTGGCTTTGCGCTACCGGTCCTGAGGTGACGGCCTGCACCCCGAGGCTCACAGCTGGACCACCAGAAAGAGACAGCCCCAGCTGGGGTCATCCCTACTTTGCAGAAACCAACGGGATTGAGGCCTGTAAAGGCCAAGAGGAGGACCCCCAGCCCCGTCCCCAGGGTGACTTCAGATGCTTTGAAAGAATCGACCAAGCACCAAACCCTGTGCCTGGTGCCCGATCCCTGGGTCAGAGGTGCCCACAGGTTTCCGCCGGGAAGATGGGTGCGTTCATTCTCCCTCCTGCTGAGACTCTGCAGACAAGGACACAGGTCAGGGCTGCTCCAGAATCTGCAGGGCCAGGCGCAGAGAAAGTGCAGGCCCTGACTCGGAAACGACGGCGAGTTTCAAGATGTGGCGGCGGAGGCTTAACCAGGGGCCTCTGCGCGCAGGGCCCTGTGCGTCTGCGGGTCAATGAGGTCTTGCTGCAGAGGCTTGATCAAGGGCCCTGCTCAGGAAAAGAGGGCAGCAAGGTCACAAGCACAGCCTTTCAATGGCGCCCGTCCTGGGGGAGGCCAGGCCCGTCCTCCAGAGTCATCGAGAAGGTTGGCAGCTGCTGCAGGTCCTGGGGGGTAGAATAGGTTGCTCTCAAAAGGGCCAGCCAGTCCCTTGACCTTGGCTGAGTCCCAGAACCCTGCTCCCAGGTCAGAGGCATTGGTGGCCTGGGCCCAGGACGAGAGGCACAGGCTGGATAAGAACAGCAGGCACAGGGTGACACACAGGGACATGCCATACCTTCCTGAAACCTGCCAGGGCTGGAGCAAACCACCACCCAGGGTACCAGTTGCTGGGTCCCGCCTCCCCCCAGGATGAATGCTGCTCTGAGGGCGGGGCGGGGGGGGGGTCCTGTCATGCAGCTCTCGTACCCAGCATGCTCTCCTGGGCAGGTGGGTGGCCCTCCTCCTGCCCCACATCCCTCAGGAGAATCCCTCAGGGTTTCCACCAAGTATGTTCCCTTGGCCGGAGCTGGGACAGGTCAAGTGGTGGCTTGAAACTCACCTTGACCTTGCTTCTCATGCAACTGGTCCCGAGAGCCCCCAGGATCTTGCCTGAGTCCTTCCTGTGTCTCCTGGGGTCTTTCCTGGACCCACTCAGATGTGCTGGGGTCAGGAATCTGGGAGGGCTCGACTGGGTTCTCTTTGGGCCTCACAAGGCCAGAGTCAAGGCCCAGGCTGTGCTCTGGAGGCTCTGGGGAGAATCCACTTTCCTACGTCCCCAGTGGGTTGCCAGCTCAGCTTCTTGTGGCCGTGGGACCGGGGTCCCGTTCTCTTGCTGACTGTTGGCTGGGGACCGGTCTCAATTCTAATGGCTTCTTTGGACTTTGCCCATGACCCTGGCATTTCAGCACAGAGAAGGATGCACTCTGTTCCCAGCGAGTCCAGCCCCCACTTCGGATTCCTCACCCGCATCTTCTGCCACCAGCAGAGGAAACGCTCTGCCTTTAAAGGGCCCGGCCCAGGGATCATCTCAAGGTCCACTGACTCGTGACCTCGAGTCCCTCTGCAAAATCCCTGATGCCGTGGAGGAGACCATACTCCAGGGGAGACCGCGCACGTTGTCACAGCCCCAGGGACCTTGGGGGAAATCACAGGGCATCCTGGATCCTGGTTCCCTCCCTCCCCCCATAGCTCCTGCTCTCTCTCCTCACTGACGTCCCCAGCTGCTGCCAGCATTTTTAAGAACATCAGGATCCCTAAAAAATGATATGAAAAAGGGCCAAGTCCAGGCCACCCAGGAAACTGACAGGAGACACCCCAGCTGGAGACTCTCAGCACCCCCACCCCCGGGTTTGGGACCTCTCCCTCCAATCCCGGTGGATGGAGACCACCCAGGGTCAGGTATGCCTGAGGGAGGTTTTGGAAAGGGCCAAGACGCCCTCTTGTGGGCTGTGAGGGGACAGCTCCGATGGACAGGGGTGAAGCGGGGGTGGGTGACCCAGACAGAACTGGCCCGTTTCCCTGCTTAGCTGGAAAGCATGCAAGAGAGGCCTGGCCTTAACCACAAATGGCTGTGGACCAAATAATGGTCACAAAAGCTGGAATGCAGAATAACAGTAATAATAGCAACTGGTGTTAAGTGCTTTGTGTATATTGACTAATTTAATATCTACCACAGCACTAGAGGTAGCCATGACAGTAGCCCCCCCCTCCCCAATTTTCTGCAGTTTCTCTTCCACGGTTTCAGTTACTTGTGACCACTGAGGTCCAAAAACAATAAATGGAAAATTCCAGAAATAGATATTTCACACGTTTTTAATTGCATGTCATTCTTTTGAGTAGCATGATGAAATCTTCTGCTATCCCACTCCATCTAGCCTGGGACACCAATCATCCCTTTATTCAGTGTATCCATGCTGTGTATGCTACCCTCCTGTTGGTCACTTAGTAGCTGTCTCCTCTTATCAGATTGGCCATTGTGGTATCACAATGCTCGTGTTCAGGTAATGCTTCTCTCACTTACTAGTGACCCCAAAGCAGGAGTAGTGATGCTGGTGCTTTTACTACAGTACATTTCTATAATTGTTCCATTTTATTATTATTGACTGGGTCTAATTTATAAATCAACCTTTATCATAGGGTGTGTATGCCTAGGAGAAAACCCCATCTACGGAGTTCTCAGTACTATCACAGTTGCAGGCATCCGCAGGTGCCTTGGAATGCCTCCTCCAGGGATAAGGGGGACCCCCTGTGTTGTTAACCTCGTTTTACAGAGGAAGAAACAGGCTCAGTGAGGTGAAGACTCAGGTGAGGTCAGATGGTTCATGATGAAAGAGAGATGGCGGACTTGCCCTTTGTGATCTTTTCGTGCCAAAGTTCACAGCTCTGTCAGTGCCGTGATTGGGATCTGGAATGCTCTCCAAAGGCTCCTGTGCTTGGCACTCCTGGGGGGTGGCGGGACCCTTAGGAGTCCTAAAGCCCCCTGCCTACTGGGGGGTCCTCGGGCCTTGAGGGCTTGTGGGACCCCAGTCTCTTCCTTTTTCTCTCTTTCTCATCCTGATCTTGAGGGAAGCGGCTCTGCTCGCCATGTGCAGCGGCCCCGTCCAGAGGCCTAAACGCCACAGGTCATGGGTGGGAATGTCCACACCTGAGAGCCAGATCAGCACTCCCTCTTCACCAGTTGACCACCTCGCTATTTGCTATCGTTATGGAGAAAGGACGCAATCAACCTCTGTCCCAACCTTAGTGGCTCTAATGACCTGAGACTCCCCACATGGGGAAGCAGTGGGGCTGGAACTACGGGGGGGGACACTACGGGGGACAGATCTGGACTCAGCCCAGGGGAAGGCCGACGCCCCATGGTCAGATTGGCCTAGGGCAGGAGGACACTGTGGAAGGGGCACGATGCCTGTCACGGGATCTGTGCAGGCGAAGATGCCGCTCTCACTTCTGAGATCCTGGAGTGACACAACCGTCCCGAGCCTCTTGTCCGGGTTCTCACTAGGTTCTCGTGCTCCGTCTTACGAGGGCGTCCCCAGCACCCAGGTGAGCACACCGAGACTCGAAGACATTTGTGACTCATGACGCCTACCCTCGTTGGTGGGGGAGTCGAGACTCAAACCCAAAGCCATGTCTCTCCAGACCTCTGCTGGTGACCATGCATCGATTGAGTGCCTGCTGTGTGCACTGCTATCCTAGACACCGGGACTCTAGCAGGACCCATCTGTCCCCGTCCTTGCCCTCATGGAGGTCACATTCCAGCTGGGAGGGAGATGACTCAGAGTGCCGAGGGGTGACCGTAATTGGTCAGGGAGCCACTCTGAGGAGGCGACTTCTGAGCAGAGATCTAGAAGGCAAGAGGGAGAGGGCACTGTAAGAGCCGGGAGCCTGGCAAGGTGGACAGAGTGAACCACGGGTGCAAAGGCCCTGTGGTAGGGAAAGGCGACAGAAAAGCCAACGTGAGAGGGATGGCCACGGCGGGGCCCCATCAGCGGGAATTTGACTTCATTGGTGATTTAACGCAGTGGCCACCAGCCCCAGTGACACGCGGGCTGCACCTCCAGGCACCTTGTTGTTAAACTGTTAGGAGCCTGAAGTCAACCACAGTGGGAGAATTCCCGCCATGGAAACTGGCCAGGGCCACAAGAACAGCTTTCCCCCTGGACAGCCCGTTGCTGAACAGTCACCTGCAGGTCACTGGTTTTCTGCAGGGAAATGGGGAGGTTGGATTTTCTGAGAAGTGCTCCCCCTGGTGGCCGGGTGGAGAACGGCCTGCAGGGGCCTGAAGCCGCAGGCGCAGGGAAGCGGTGGCTCAGTGCAGGTTGGGGAGACCGCGGCCAGGCCGGTCAGCGGAGGGAGGAGGAGGGACTCTAGAGGTCTTGGAGGCAGAATCAATGGCCTTGCAGGGACAACTTGCGTCCCAGGTTCAGAGCAGGAAGGTGACATGGCTTGAACCCAGTCGGCCAGGCCTGACTCCCCTGTCCCCCCAGACCTCGAGTTAAGGCTCTGGGACAGGAGGAAACAGGGATGTCCCCGGCTGCCCCTGACCTGGCCCCTGAGGTCAGAGTGCCTGGCCCTCTGTCCTCTGGAGGGTGGTTCCTCTCAGGTGCTGCCGGGAGGGGACTGAGGCCCTGGACACTGGAAAGCCCAGCCCCCGGTGGACCACGACCCGGGGTCTGACTTCTCTCCCACGGAGGTCGGGTCTCAGGAGAGCTGGGCCAGGGATGGCCTGGAGTATCCCAGGACCTGCAGGTGACTCCCCAGCCCAGAACCTTCCTGGGGCAGGGTAAGGATGAGCCGGGGGCAGCAGGACTGGGCCCTGGGCTGCTGCCGGATCTGCCTTCTCATGTGCCAAGGACGGAGGGAAGGGCCAGGTGGACCGTGGAGATTCTCCCTCAGTGAGCAGGGCAGGAGGCCAGAAATGCCTGTCTCGGAAACTTCAGGTGGAATCAGCAGACCAAGTTTGTTTCCTCACCCTCCCTCTACTCTGCCTGTGAGCAACCTGAGGCTCAGAGAGGCTGTGTGCTTTTCCTCAGGTCACACAGCTGGTCTCCCATTGACTCCACAGCTGCAGCCTCACTCTGCATCCTGAGCATCCCTTGGGCGGGAGACAGGCTGGCTTTGTCCCTCTTGGGAACATTTGGGGCTGCTTTGAGGATGAGGTTGGAATTCTAGGCAGGGAAGCTGGATCTGGTCCCTTCTCTGGCTGCACCTAATGATCCAGGCCCTGAGGGTTCAGGCCTTTGGAAACGTGGGTTTCACTGGTTCTACTGCCGTTGACGGGCAGCTCTGCCCCAGGGCACAGAGGCTGAGCAGAGGTCAGAGACCTGGGCCGTCCCCAGCTGTGTGTCCTCAGCAGGTAGCCGAAGCCTGTCCGTGGGAGAGAGAGAGAAGCAAGTGGGGCCGTGCAGGTGTCCCTGGGGCAGCTCGGAGGGCCTGGGAGGAGCGGGCCAGAGTGGGATACCCAGGCCCGGACTTCCTGGGCCCCGTGTGTGCTCGCGTGCGTCTGTGCGCTGAAGAGCCACGTTCCGTTTTCTCCTCTGCTATCCCGTCTTGCAATTCTCATGATCCTTAATGACAGCCTGGCGTTTTCACTGTGCACCGGGTCCCCCAGGTGATGTGGCAGCCCTGCTACCAGGTCCTAACCCCGGACGCGCTCCAGGAGAAGAGCCAGGTGCTGACTATAATAGGGCCACCCCTGATGATGACTGGCACCCGCCAGGGCTGACAGGAGAAACGGCCCCTCCCAGCCTCATCTATGTGTTCTCTGGGCACTTCATGGGACACTTCAGGCCAAAATAAGCCCTCACTGGGAAGCACATGGTTGTGCCAACGCCCCAGCCTCGTGCCTATGGCTTTCGGGGGCCACGTGGGTTAGGGACCTCAGCTTCTGGGCAGCGAGGTTCTGGGGTTTGGGAAGGAATGCTGCAGGTAAGGTGTCCCAGCACCTGCTTCAGGCCACAGGAGGGTCAGAGATGCTGATGGAGTCCCTCAAGAACAGCCTCCCAGCTCTATATCCTGGCTGATAGGACCCTGTTGATCCATTTCCAAGTCCTAGCAACTCAACTTCCCGAATGGTCTGGATCTCGACTCCCTGGAAGGACGACTCAGCTATTTCCCAACAGTGAGACCTTGGGCAAGTTATTCAACCTCTCTGCGTCTCAGTTTCCCCATTTGTGAAATATCATCTTCGACCTTGTGAGTGGGTCCTGAGGATTAAATTAACCCTCCACAAAAAGTGCGTGGAACCTGGTGCCCAGATGCCACCCCTGCTGCTGGCCCCCTCCACTCCTGCCCTCTGAGTCAGGGAGTATGCTCAAACGCACAGTATGACCAGGACACTCCCTCTGAGAGCTGCCCACTGCTCTCTGGTGAAGTGCAAAGCCCGAGCCTGGCTCCCGGGGCTTCCCTGGTCCCCTAACCCTAACCCTTGGTCCCCGGAGCAGCAGCCAGGTGCGGGCCCCAGGGTGGGGCTGTCAGTCAAGCGCAGGGCGGGGGCAGGGGCCACAGGACATGGTGACCCTGGTTCTGCACACACAGGTCTGTCCCGAGGACAGAGCCAGCATTGTGATGTCACAGCTGGCTGTGGCTCTGAGCTTGGGAGAGCGGAAGAGTCAGCTGGGCCCCGCTCCTCCTGCTGCTCAGGAAGCCGTGTCCAGTGCCAGGTGGTGGACAGGCTGCCCAGCCCTGCCCCCGCTCTCTGACCCCCGGGCACTCGGCTGGGAACCCTTGGTGCTGCCGTGCGGAGTCCCTGCTAGCCGCCCTCCCCCCCTTGGGCTGCAGCTCGTTGGAGGTGTCCCTCTCAGCCCCAGCCCAGCTCTCCAGCAGGCTCACATGAGTGGTGCCCAGTGGGTGGGCGGGCGGTGGGCACGGAGCTGTCATGAGGGCCCTCTGAGCCAGCCCTGCTCTCAGCCCAACCTCTTTCCCAGATGCTGCTGGAAGTCAGCCCCTCTTGGAAGATCTGGGGCTGATGGGGCCCTACCAGTTGTGAGGTGGCCGGGGTGATAATGCCACTGCAGGGCGGCACTCTCAGTCCTATATCCCAAAGGCCCTGGACTTCAGATTCAATGAGCCCAGAGTCCAAACCTAGTTCTGCTGTGTGACCTGGAGTGGGTCCCAGCCCTCTCTGAGCCTCGCTTCCTTCCCTGTGTAGCGGGATTGCTAACCGGCTGCAGAGGACTGTCGGGAGCATGAGGAGGAAGCCACTGCTGTGACCGTTCTGACCCGCGACCCCTCCTCCATCCCGCGTGGCCTGGGGTGCTGAGGGGCAATTCTGGTGCCATGGACACAGCCCAAGGAGCTGACCCAAGCGATCCTGGTGACAAGGACGGGGACCTGCAGGTGCTGCTGCAGGAGCTCTGCCAGCTGCAGGCCAAGTACGTGTGGTCCCAGGGCCTGCTGTGGCCTGCCTTGGCCCCAGCCCCAGCGCCACCCACAGTGAGCCCAGGGGCCAGGATGTGCAGAACTGCTCCATAGAGGCCGGGCCAGGGAAGGGACCGGGGCAGGCAGCAAAGCCTTGAAATCGACCCAGCTGTGGCAGGAGAGGTGGGAGGCGTGGCCACCACCCCTTGATGACCTCAGATCCTGGCCAGTCCCTGCCCTCCGGGGCTGAGTGACCTCCTCATGAAGGAGGGGCTGCAGGTGGCCATCCCAGTGCACCTGTCAGCTTGACCCCCAGGAAGTCCATCTGCGTGGTGGAGCCGGTCCTGAGTGGAGACCCTGGTCCTCGCCCTCCACTTGGGCCTTAAGTGGAGGCTGCTCTAACAGCCCGAGTAGATGGGAAGGGACAGGCCCCAGGAAGGGCGAGGGCGGGGGTGCGGGGCACGAGGTACTGAGACAGACAACTCCCCCTGCATGCCCCAGAGAGGTAGAGGGGCTTGCCTGGGTCCCTGGGGGTCACTCCGAGAAGCCACTACAGCCCCTGTTTGCAGAGGCAGACTGGGCTGGCCCGGCCCTGCCCTCTGCCCTCCAGCGCTGACCTTGACGGGGCCCAGGTAGGCCACCTACTGGACGCTGCTTGCTTAGAGTTCCTCCAAGAGTCAGCACAGGGGCAGACTGGGGCCACCTCCCCCCACGTGGTCCTGGCCCGCTGTGGGGTTCTCTCCACCATTTCCCCTGGAGAACCCAGGCCCAGGGAGGTGGCGCACCTGGCCGGGGGGGGGGGGTCTGCCTCCTGGACGGGCCGTGGCCACCACCTCCCCGCCTCCAGGAGGGGTCTGTAGACCACACCAGACAGAGGCGGCTGCCCACCCCCACCCCACACCCCGCGCCTGTCTGGGACCCAGTTTGCTCAGCAGTAAGACGGGATGAGAGGCCCGTGGCCGACTGATGGGCAGGAAGTGGCCAGCTCAGCACAGGGCCCAGCAGGAACCCACAGAGGTGGCCCTGGTAAGGGGCCATGCAAGACCGGGGTCCCACGCCACGTCCTTGCCTCTGGCCCCACAGGCAGAGGAAGCTGAAGAGAGCGGTGCAGAGGCACAAGGTGTTTGAGGACTACCTGATGAAGGTCCTCGAGAAAATCCCCAAAGGTACGGCGCCTCCTGGGGCCTCCAGGGCTGGGGCCGCGCCGAGCGGCTCCTCTGCTGACTGGGAAGTGAGAAGGCCACCACCGAGGCTGAGAAGGGCCGAGTCCCCCTCCTGGTCCCCGGCTCGCCCCTGGCTCTCAGGCTAATGGAAACAGCTCTAGTGACGGTGACCAAATAGACTGATTCCTCCACGCGAGGAGCCCAGGGCCGTGTTCCACGCCCAGCCACGTGAGCCACGGGGACAACCACCGCGGGCCTCTGCGCATCCGCAGACCCGGCCAACCCCAGGTCCAGACCACGCACAAATCACACCCAGCCCAACGCCCCGCCTTGCCCTGGCTCCTGAGCAACAGGCCACAGCTCATGGACCCTCGCATCCCTCAGGCATTACTCAGATTTCAAGGCCACACGGGACCTGTGGGTTCTAGGTGAAGGCAACGTCATCTCACATAAGGGACTTGAGCAGCCTCAGATTTTGGTGACCACGGGGGTCCTAGAACCAGTGCCCCTGGGATACTGATGGACAGCGGTATTTTGTCTGTCTGTGGCATTTTGGTTTTGCTATTGTGGACTAAGAATGGGTGCTTGAAGGGGATATGATATTATTTTGTCTTATCATAATTTGTACCAGGGTCCACTGTTATAAGTGCTGGAAGTTCATTAGAAAAGGAGAGACAAAAACTTTGATTATTTTTTATTTTAATATTATCAAAAATAATGATCAACATTGATTAAGTATTTACTCTGTGGTAAGCTCTTTAGCAAATCTTTATTACACCTCCTTCCCAGCCTTGGGCTACTGTGCTACCCAGGTTCAGAGAGGGTAAGGAACTTGCCCAAGATCACACAGCCAGGAAGTGGTGGGCTAGGTGCAGCCTCTGATCCATCTGTCTTCACAGCCGCTGTGCTCAGGGCCATATTAAAGGTACTGGCCAGGGCTGTGGGAGCCCTAACCCCGCCTGAGGGTCAGAAAAGGCTTCACAGAGGAGACCACCTCTCTCGGGGCTCAGATGAACTCAGCAAAGAGCATGTACAGGGCTGGGCTGCAGCCCCGGGGCACAGTGGCAGGTTTGGGGCTGATGGGTCCATGCAGGAGCTGGCAGGGCTGCTGGGGGGGTGGCTGGGGCAGGGCCTCGGGTGCCAAGCCACGGGTGGGTGTGGGGCTGCTCAACTCGGGGCTCAGCAGCAGACACCCCACCCACCTGGTCAGCGCCTGCCCCTGCCACCCTCCCTGTCCCCACAGAGAGCAGCCTTCGGGAGGAGCCGGAGTCGGCCCTGGTGGAGGCCATGGTGCGGCACTACGGGCGGCTCCTCACGGCCAGCCAGGAGGCCCGCAAGTGCCTGGACACTTTCTCCCAGATGAACCAGGCCCTCCTCCAGAGCCTGGAGTTCCTGGAGGAGGGCCACAGGACCCTGGTGCCGGTAAGTGCTACCTGGAGCCGGTCACCTCGGCCCAGAGTGGCTGGGGACCCATTTCCTGTCCACCCCAAGGTACCTGGGGTCTCCTCCCTCCCTGTCACTCTGCCTGTGCTTCAAGGGCCTTCCGAGGGGTAGGAAATCCAAGACCTCTGGAGTCAGACAGACTGGGCTTCCCATCCCAGGCCACCCCTGACCAGCTGCAGGGTTTGTGTCCTGTCTGAGCCTCAGTCTCCCTGTCTGTCAAATGGGGCCGTCACACCCTCTCGTGAGACACCAAACACAAACTGTGTCACATGAAGTGCTCTTGCTGGAGGGGGCACACGTCCGTGGGGGAGCCCACCCAGCAAAGGCAGGGCGTCATGGAGCCTACACTGCCATCGCCACGTGAGGAAGTGTGACCAGTTGCTTGGTTTGTCCCAGAGGGCCACTGTGGGATGTCTGGAGCGTCTCTGCCCCCTAGTGGCAGTGCTGCAAAACTACGCCTCTTGGAAGTTTCTTTTCCTTTGAGGGCGGGATCCAGCAGGTGCTGGACACTGGGAGAAGCACCTAAATGAGCTTCGTCTCATTTAAACCTCCCTCCAGCACCTGCAGGAGAAGGGGCTGTTATTCCTGGGAGATTTGAGAGGAGATCGAGCAAGGCTCGGTTGAATGCTGTCCTCACCCACGAGGTGGAATCCTGTTCCCTGTGTCCCTTCCCTGTGACCTCTAATAGCTCAGAACACTGCGTGGAACAGCCCTCGACTAACCACTCATATTTGGGGAAGGGGCTGAAGTCTCGCCTTCAGTCGCAGCCGCACTGTTCTCATTTTTGAAGCAAAAGGAACGGCCAGAAAGTGAGGCTGTGTCTGCCCTGCGTCTCCCCCTCGCAGCCCAGAGTCCGGCTGGGCCAGGGCCGGGGCCAGCTGGGTCCCGGTGCTGCTCAGCAGGTCAAGGCCGGAGCACGCAGCCTGCCGGCTCTGGCTCGGGTGAGGGACACCAGGCCCCGGGCAGGCCCTTCCCGCGTCTCCCGGGCCTTGAGGAGCGCCAGCCACTCAGACCACGGTGGGCAGGGAGCTTCTCGGGGTGGCCCAGGCAGATGCCCCCAAGAGTCTGCTGCCCCACGATGACCCAGGCCTCTCACCACAGAGCCTCAAGATCCAGCTGTGTCAGCTGCAGAAGAAGTGTCACAGCACGCAGTGGCAGAGGCTGAAACACAGCATCAGCTACCAGAAAGACGTGGGCGTGGACCCACATCCACACAACCGGAAATACAGTGTGAGTCCTGTCTGCTGGCCGGGGGGTGGGACCCCTGCCTCCTCAACCAACCATCCCCCCAGCACAGACAGACAGACAGACAGACACAGACACGGAGACACTGAGAAACAAGGACATACAGACCGGCACACAGACAGACGCACACACAGACATACAGAGACAAGTACAGACACACAAAGACACACAGAGACTTGCACACACACACACACACACACACACACACACCCCACTGTCTCTCCTCAGCTAAGATGGGGAGACAGACAGTTAAGGACCAAGCTCTGTGGAGAAGCAGGGCTGGGCCCGCTGGCCTGTCCCGGGCCTGGGATTGTGCCAGGCGTGTAGTCAAACCTTATGTGATTTTTTTGGCCAATAATGGTATTTTAAGTGAGTTACTGTGCAACGTCGTAGGTCACCTGGTGTCTCTCTGGCCATGGCCTGGCTGTGCTGAGCGCAGGGCCAAAGTCCTGACCAGGTGCCAAGTGTCCAGCTCTGCTCCGCCCCTTGCTGGCCTCAGGGACGTGGCTAGCTCCCCCCAGAGCCCCGGGTCCTCACGGTAGCCAGAGCCAACAGCCTGCACCCTTCCAGCCTCAGGGACTGCTGAGAGGTCAGCGGGGGCCCAGGCTCGGGGCTGAGCACTGTGCGGGCTCCCTCCCATGGCGGGACACGGTCACTGAGTGAGTGCGGGACTTCTTGGCCCCGTGGACTGTGCCTGTGGGACCTGGGTGGGCAAGACCTGCGGGCCAGCTGTGGTGGCAGCTGGACTGGACAGTCGTGGAGTCCTGGCCGCAGCACCTGACCGTGTTGCTGGAGGTTCGGGTTCCTCTAGGCCCACTCGCAGCCCCCTGCCCCCGGGGGAGTCGCGCAGATGTCTCCTCTGAGAGGAGGACCTGGGCTCTGGTGGGGAGAGGCTCTTCCAAGCCCCGGGAGCAGAATACAAGCAGGCGGAGGGGGCTCCAGGCTCCTGCGTGAGCTGGGGCAGGGGCAGGCAGCTGGTGGGGCCTGAGCCTCGGTCCTCCTCCTGCAGGGTGAGCTGCTGGACTACCTGCAACTGACCGTGGACAACATGGCCCGGCAGTGCAGCCGCGCGGCCCACAGAGTGCCCGAGAGCCTGGGCCTCTTCTCCAAGCTCGACTGGATTAAGGTGAGGCCAGGGGCTGGCCACTGCCCCCCACCCCCTGCAGGCCCCCGTCCTGGGCCTTCACCCACGGCCCCCACCAGCCCTCCTTCACGGCTACGTGGTCCCGGTGCTTAGGACCCAAGGCCCCCGAGTCTGTCAATGAACTTGAGCCCCATCAGGTGACGGGGTCAGGGTGGGTGCACAGGGGAACTCCTGTCGGGCCTGATCTTTATGTGCAGCCCCCTGGACGTCACCACCACCACACACACACACACACACACACACACACACACACTCACACACACACTCACACTCACACAGCATACACACAATGCAGACACGAATGTTGCTCTTTGCACACCAACAATACTCGTGAAACACAGACACACCTGAACACTCGCACACGCACAGACCCAGGTAGGGTCACACAATTACACACACGCGTGCACCAGAAGGAAGCGTTCTAGGGAGTGAGGGGCCTTCTGCGCTGGATCTTCAGGTGAAACCTCAGTGCTGAGCCAAGTTCAGCCAAGTTCATCTGGTCCCTCTCGTGGTTGCTCCCGCAGGGACCAAATGAAGTAGATGCTTCAGTGTCTGCAGCACACTCAGAATCACACGCCCTCACAGGGGCGAGCTCCAGAACACGTTTGTCCCTCCAGAAGATGCACTTGACATCTGGCTGCTTTCCCTCAGCCCCGGGTTCTTGAGGTTCAGCCACATTGTAGCCCACATCGACTCCTTCGTCATTGTTTATGGCTGGGTAGTACTCCACTGTGTGGATAAGGCACATCTGTTCTTCTCCATTCGTTACTTGATGGATGTTTGGGCTGTTCCCACTTTGGGCTGGTGAACGTGCTGCTCTGAACATCAGCAAACAGGTTTTTATTCGGACATGTTTTCAGTGCTCTCGGGCACCTGGGTAGATGCCCAGGAATGGCATTGCCGTCATAGCTCTATTTCCCATTTTGAGGAACTGCCGAAGTGTTTGAACAACCCAGGATCGATGCCCGGGGGTCCCGATGGCTCCACCCCTCTGCCAACCTAGGCACTGGCTGTGTCATTGAGCCGTCCTGGTGGGTGTGGAGCAAGTGGAATCTCACCTTGGTACCTTGGTTTCTGTTTGCATTTTCCTGATGATGTCGGGCATTTTTTTTTATGTGCTTATCGGCTGTGAGTCTCTTGTTCTTTGGAGAAATATTTATTGAAATTCTTTGCCTGTTAAAAAATATAGCTATTCATCTTTTTGTAGCTGGGTTGTAAGAATTCCTTATATACTCTGGATGCAGGTCCTTTAGCAAACAAGGGATTTGAAAACCTCTCCCGTCCTGGGAGGGTCTTCTACCTTTCTAATGGTGTTCTTGGAAGCACAGGTTTTTTTAAATGTTGATGATCCAATGTTTTCACTTTGGTTGTTTGTTTGCTGGTGCTTTGTGGGTCGTGTCTAAGAAACCAGTCCTCGAGAAACCAGGCCGAGAGATTCACACCTATTTCTGGTGTGTGGCCGTCTTGCTCTCCTGATTTTGACCCGTGTGGGGCGGGCTCCGACTCCATCCTTGCAGGAAGCTGGCCACTTGTTCTGATGCCATTTTTTCTTTTTTTTTTTAAAAAAAAAAAAAAACAATTCTTTCCCCCATTGAATTGTCTTGTAACTCCGTCAGAGATCAGTCGACTGAACAGGAAGTCTGCTTCTGGACGCTCAGCTCTGTTCCATGGATTTACATGTCTCTCCTCTTCTTTTTGGAGGGGAGGGGGGGTATGGATTGAACTCAGGGCCACTCGACCACGGAGCTACACCCCAGCCCTATTTTGTTTTATTTAGAGACAGGGTCTCACTGAGTTGCTTAGAGCCTCACAGTTGCTGAGGCTGCCTTTGAACTCGAGATCCTCCTGCCTCAGCCTCCAGAGCCCCTGGGATCACAGACATGTGTCACTGCACCTGGCCTAACGTCTCTTCTTTTGTCCGCACCACTTGTCCTGATGCTGTGGCTCTGTAGTGATTGGGGGCGGGGGGGTATGTTGGGGGTCACCCAGGGCCTGGCACACACTAGGCAAGACTCCACCCCGAGTGACACCAGCCCTTGGGTAAGTGCTGGAGTTGGAAGCATGGGCGCTCGGCTTCGTTCTCTGCCAAGGTTGTAGGGCTCAGCCGGGCCCCAGTGGCTCAGTCCCCAGTGCAAGTCTGATGCCCAGGGTGGGGGATGGGCACCAAGGCTCAGTGGCACATGGGGACCCTCCCCCTCCTGTCCGTCCTCTTCTGCTCTGGCTCCATCCTGCATCCAGACTTGCATTGGAGGCCGGCTCAGGGAGACGCCCCGTCCCGGGATTCCTAGCTCAGGGCACTTATGGGCAGAGCTCTTCTCTGGGGTCCCCTGTCAGCAGCAGCCAGCAAGAGTCCCCTCGAGAGGGACTTGTCACAGGAGTCTTTCAGGCCAATTCAAGGCTGCCATGAGACTCGACTTGGGGCACATCCAGCTGGTCTGTCTGGCTGGCAGCCCCAGGCTGTGACTCCCTCACGTGCTGTAGGAACGTCTCTGCTGAGTAAGGGCACGTTCATCTAAGTAGCCACAGCGTATTCACTCAATTTTCTCCCCAAGAAAACAGAAGAAATGACAAGGTAATGTCAGGGGGTCCCCAGGGCCCTCCCCATAGCAATCACATCAGGCTTCGGGGTCAATCTGTCAGTCCTCAACCAACACTAATGAAGTCACCCAGATGTGCTCAGCATTGACAGGTTTGGAGGTGGGGACAGAGAAAGACTCACCTGGTCCTTCAGAGAGGGAGAGGGCACCGTCTAGTGGGAGCCTAGAGGGAGCAATGAGAAGGGGCAGGTGGCCGTGTTCAGGAAGCCATCTGCCCCTCCTAGGCTGTGCAACTTCAGCAAGTCACACGACCTCTCTAAGCCTCGGTTTGCTCATTTTCCCAGAGGCACTGCACCCCGTCCTTTTGAGAGTTGTGGGAGATGCAGGCCAGCCTCGGACAGGACAGTGTTCTGGTCCCTGGGAAGTGGTGTCCAGGGGCCAGAGCCCTGTTGGGTGAGAAGCTGATGTCCCTTTGCAGGAATTCATGTTGGACAAAATGGAGATGGTGAGGACGAACTCACTGCCCACGGAACCCAGAGAGTGCTGGGTAACGGACAGTGCCAAGGACCCGGAGCCCAGGAGCTTCCCCAAGCCCTGCAGGAGCTTTCCAAAGAAGCAGGATCCGCCCCCCAGCACCCCCCGGACCCCCGTTCTCGGTGCCCAGGCCTCCGAGTGCTCCAGCCCTCACCCAGGGCCCACAGCATCAGGACCAGTCCTGTACCCGCCTCGCCTCTTTTCTCACCACCGCCAGCCCACGGGGCAGGGCAGAGTGGGGGCAGAGGGGGTGGGCAGGGTCCTGGGGCCTGCTGGGGAAGGGTGGCAGGGATGGAGTCGGGGCCTGCCTGGGTCAAGCAGAGAAGAGGAAGAGGGTGGTGGCAGCCAAGCAGGGGTCCCGGGTGGCAGCCGCACACCCAGGAACCCAGGCTGCGTTTCTCACTGTCACTAGAGAACCTGGCTCCAGACCCGCACCATGAGGTGGCTCCTGAGACCGAGCTCCCGATGCCCACTTGCTATGGCCAGCTCTGAGTCCCAACAAATCTGGAAAGCACCACCGGCCATGGGACAGGCAGGAGGCGACAGGATCCCTGACGCCGTGCTGAGTCTGCAGAGGGCCTTCCACGCCCCCCTGAGGGTCAGGGTGGAGGCTGCTCTCAGGGGCACCTGGCAGGGCAAGCCTCTCTCTGGCCTGTAAAAGCCTCAGGGAGTCCCCGACCTGGCCCCCTGCAGCCCGACGTTCTCAGGTCAAGCTTGGAGAAGGTCCATCTAAGTGGACACTGGCTTGGCTTCCTCCTGCTGTCGCCAGGGCGAAACCATGCAGCAACCCCCACGGCCCTGAAATGACCTCTGGGGCCATGCCAATGAGGTCAAGCCAATTTATTGTTCCTACGTCGTTTATTCAGCTGAAGGTTAGGGTTAGGGGCAGATGATCTGTAAACCAGGGAGCTTAGAACAGGTGCTGACGCTTGGTCAGTGGAGCTGGGTCCACGCTCTTCCAGGTCCCGAGGGAGGCACGGGTGGGGAACCTTGAGCAGGTCTTGGCCCTGAATTCATTAGGAGGCTAAGCACCGTGTAGAAGGCGGAGCCCGGGGAAGGTCTTGAAAGTTGTTTGAAAAGAGAAACAAGGCTGGTTACAGTGGCTGTGCCTGTCACCCCAGTGACTTGGGAGGCCAAGGCAGGAGGATTGCAAGTTTAAAGCCAGCCCCAGCAACTTAGAGAGACCCTCTCTCAAAATAAAAACTTTTGAGAAAAAAGGTCTGTGGTGAGGCGCTTCCATGCGGGGACGTGGTCGGAGCCCCTTGGTTCCCTTTCTCCCCTGCTCTTTCAGAAGAGACCTAAGGGGTGCGTCCCACTAAGCTTCCAGTGTGGATAGCTGGGCTGAGGCCAGACTTGCAATGCACATCCCTCACAAGTCCTGCAGTGATGTCCCTGCTGTGGGCCCCCAGAGCACAGCTTGAGAACCTCTGCTCTAGACCTGCCCCAGGATCTGCCCCAGCAGGGCCACCGATACCGCTGCCTGGACTTCGGATTTCCACCTGCGTCCTGAGGGGAGGGCCACCTGCTGGTCTGGCCTCCTGGGAGGGACTGGAGAACAGTGTCCCCTAGGCCCATCTCTGGCTCTGTGGCTGTGCCTGTGGGGCTCTGTGGACGGCTGGTTGTCCTGTCTGTCCCCTTTCATCTGCCTGCTGTGCATTTGCTGGTCTGGTTCCCACGTTTTGTCACACTGCCGAGGGATGACAGGACACGTCCTGGGTTGTGGTGGCCGGGATATCAGTCTATGCCCTCAGCTGGCTCTCTGAGGAGCCCCTGCCTCTCCTGGGCCATGGAATTGACAGGTGGCACAGGGCACCTAGTGGGGCTGCTGTCGGGGGCTGCGGGGGACTCGACCCAGGCCTCGCTGTCCTACGTGTGTAGAAGCCAGCACTCTGGCCCGGGGCCCTGCCGAAGGCACTTTATTCGAGGTTGCCGGGAGACAGGAGGGCGCTTGAATCTGACCCCTGAGTGGTCAGTAAAGAGGGAATTTACGTGGCCCTGGGGAAAGGGGAAAGGGAGCAGCCTGGTGTGACCCGGGGTCTTGGCAGAAGTCAGCGCAACGTCCAGGGGGGACTGGCAGCTGCTTTGAAGTTGGGGAGCTTCGGTCTCTCCATTACTGACCAGGGTGAGGGTTGGACGTGGCTGGCTTCTGACCCGGTCCCTAGTCCCCGAGGCCTGTTCTCGTCCTTGAGGTTGCACTTGTCGGAGACTTTGGTCTCGTCCTTGGGTTCTGCGCCTGCGTCCTGAAGACCAGCTTGAACAGCCTGGAGGCCAGGGAGTTGCCCTTTAAGAGGCGGGATTCACCGGCCTGTGCCAGAATGCTGGGGCTGGCCCTTCTGGGTTGTCACACTGTCCAGGGATAAGAAAGTTCTCTCTGCCCTGCCCCCGCCCCTTTAAAGCTCCCCCCTGCAGTGTGATGTCCCTTAGGAAGTCCATCCCACCTGACCCCACAGCTGGGCCCTGGGACCCCAGGACACACCAGGCCTGGGGAGAGGACAATTTCTGAGGACCAGACCTGCTGACAAATTCCAGCTTTGAGCAACTTGGAGCCTGAGGACCTTCCCCTCCACGCTGGAGGAGGGGGTGACGTCAAAGCTGGGCCTAGGAAACTGGCTCTGGGGGGAGGGTCCATCTGTGTCCTTTTCCCATCCTGTACACTGGAGTCTACTCCAGTCCCTTTGGGTGTGGTTGAACACTCTTTAATGTGACACTTGCCGAAAATGGAGGTGCCCGGGGCTGAATTCTCAGAGATTCTACATCTATGTCGGGGCCTAGAAGTCAGGAATTTTAGGAAGCTCCCGGGTGGTTCCGGTGCCGACGGCTCTCAGATCCCAGAGTGAGGAACACTGGGTATTTCAACATTAAAGAGGAATTTTGGTCCATATTTTGTGGTCATCGTCGGGAAGGACTTGGAAACATGAGATCAGCATGAGTGACACAGACAGCAGGATCTCATGAAGACTGGAACAGCATCAAAATATCCAGATACCTGAAAACAATGAGCTGGGGAAATGTTTGGTATTTACTGAGCTCTTACAGATGAAAACAAAACCATTGCCAATCTTTCATAGGCAAATCACAAAATAAATAAAAGCGTTCTCCAAACATGAAAAATGTTTCAACCATATAGTTTTTGCCCATCAAAAAAAAAATCAAGCTAATATTCAAATGCTTGTAAAATAGGCTCTCTGATACTGTAGTCCTATTTGCATAAACTCTCTGGAAAGTCATTTGATAAGAGGTCCAAAGGGTTCATGTCCCTTGCTCTATGATTCTAGCTCAAGAACTGAAGTTAATAAAGCCAGAGCTATTTGGTTCCAAATGAGAGACCAATTCAACTTGGCTTAGGATAAAAGATGATTCATGGAGCTGTCGGAGTAAAAGACCAGAGAGCCTAGCTTGAAGCACAGCTTCATCCGGGAGCACCTGTCAACGGAGTCCTCTCTGGCGTCCGGCTTCATCCTCAGGCTCAGCATGGACAAGCTGGCCCCCAGCAGCCTCGGCCCTGAAGCTCTGAAGGCAGAGTCAGGGGAAAGGAGAAATAGTCTCTTTCCACATGCTCCTGAGCAAGTCCCAGGATTCACCGTGATTGGGTCATCTTGGGTCATGTCCCCCTTTCCACAAATGACTCATTGGCCAGGCCTAGTCTACAGGTCCATTCCTGAACTAACCTCTCTAACTGGGGTCCAATTTTTGAGCTTTGGGGAGATGGAACATCTTCCATGGCTAGCAGCCATTCCCCTGGGGCCAGTGGTGTGTGCCACATGAGCCCCATGGACTGAGCGAAAGGGAAGGGGCTCCCCCAAAGGGAAATCAGGACACTGTCATCAGAGGGAGACAGGACCAGGTGCCGGACAAGCAGACACAGATATGCTCGGGACAGAGGTGACTACGGTTCTCTACCAAGATGTCCATCACACCATTGTGTAGAGCAGCCCAAACAGGAAAATGCAATGATATACCCCAGGGGGAAAGCCCTGGAAATTATGATAAAACTTTATGATTCTGCAGCCATCACATGTTCCCAAAGCTGTTTAAGGAAAACTCTCTCTAGGGCATAAAAATAAGTGGGAAAAAGGAAGGAAGAACATAAGCCAAATTTAGTAAAAAAAATATATGTATAAAAGTGTAGAGCCGGGCACGGTGGCACACACCTGTAATCCCAGCGGCTCGGGAGGCTGCAGGAGGATCCCGAGTTCAAAGCCAGCCTCAGCAAAAGCGAGGCCCTAAGCAACTCAGTGAGACCCTGTCTCTAAATAAAATACAAAATAGGGCTAGGGATGTGGCTCAGTGGTCGAGTGCCCCTGAGTTCAATCCCTAGTATCCGCCCACCCCCACAAAAAAGAGTAGAAAGAAACACTCTTGGTATCCTCAGGGAATTCGTTTCAGAACCCCCAAAGATACCCTAATCAAAGGGTGTTCAAGTTCTTTATATAAAATGGTGTAGTATTTCCATATAACCTGCTCACATCTTCTTGTATCCTTTAAATCATCTCTAGATGGCTCATGAGAATGTAAATGCTATGGGGGCAGTTATTGCATTGTTTAGAGAATATGACAGGAAAAAAAGTCTGTGCGTGTCCAGACAGATGCATGTTTCTCTCAAACATTCTCAATTGGCAGTTGCTCCGAATCCGCAGGTGCACAGAGCCAGGTGCACACCAGAGAGTTGCTTCTGAGAGAGAGGATCCTGGCCCTATGAGGCAGTAGCAAATACGAGACTCACCCATTGTGGCAGGTTGAATAATTGTTCCCAAGTTGCCACCCTGGGGTCACATACACCCATCCTTGAGCCAGCGCCCCCTGGTGGACAGAGTATGCATTTCCACCTCTTGACTTTGAGTTGGCCATGTGACTTGCTTTGGCCAATAAGATGCAAGTGGATTATGACACCAGCCAAAGTTTAAAACATGACTGTGCAGGGCAGCTCACTACCGGTGAGCTTGACTGGTGAGAATGTTCCCTGGTTTCAGGAAGATGAAGGCCACCTGGAACAGATACAGAGTCAACCTGTAACACCGATTCACCTGAATAATCCAGTCATCAGTCAACCCACAGGCCCATCAGAGAGAAATAAATGGTTATGAGTATAAGCCAGTGAAAGATTGGGGCTGTTTGTCACACAGCAATAACTGTCTGATACACCCACATACTCATTCACATTCCATGTCTCTCCAAACTAAGAGTCACCTCACACGGGGAGCCAGTCCACCTGATGGAATGGTGTACCCCAGAAAGCTGGGGTACTTAGAAGTAGGGAAAGACTCTGCCACGGGTGATAGCAGTTAGCTCTATATCAGAGGATTCTGGTTTTCTATTTTCTTCTGTATAATTCTTTTTCTTTTGTATGTTTTCCAAAGTTTCCATGTTTAACTTTTATAAAATACATTTTGTTTTGAAAATTGGAAACCAACTGTTCTTGCATCTCACTGACCCTAAGCTGGGTGTCCCCAAGATCAGGGCTCATTGTCAGGTCTTTCACCCACACGACTGTCTTCAGGGCTCTTGGAACCTGCACATTTTCTTTCCTCAAAGTGCATCTATCACCTCTGGTGCCCCCTCCACCGGCCCCTGCTCTCTGGGTAGGTCCTCCCCGCTCTCTAGCCTTGAAACTTGGTGTCCTATTCTGATTCTGCTCCCCAGGTAAGGAGGCTAGCAGACTGTTTCCAGGAAACATCTGGAAGAGGCTTCCTTACCACGGCCAGCTGGGGAGGGGCCAGGCACCCCAACCTTCACCCCTGCCCCTCACACAGGGCTCCATGTCCTGTCCCGTCCTGCCCTGGGTCAGGAAGGGCGGGGTCCCTTGGAGGTTTGTGTCCTGAGGCTCCAGGTGCCAGCCTGGCCCATGGTGCTCCGGGGGAACTTCTCCACATCCTCACACCTGTGGGTTCCTCTGCCTGCCTCTGCCTCCCGGGGCTCTCACCCTCATGGGAAGCTGCTTGGACTTTCCACAGACACGGTCACGTGTGAGGCACTGAACCCACAGAGTGCAAGAGTGGGCACCCGGGGCCCCTGCTGTTGGGCACCGTGGAAGGGGCAGACACTGGGGGCGGGAGGTGGCTCCCTGTGCCTGGCTGGAGCTGGATGGGTGTGGAGGGGTGTGAATGGGGCTCCCGATGGCCCCCACTGTGAGAGCTTCCAGATAAGGTGCCCGAGTGCTGCTGGCAGGCCACTGTGCCTCCCGGCGCCATCCCCATGCTCCTGAGCAGAGGCATCGGACTCCTGCCTCCCTTTTATGGGTGTCACGCACTCGAGTGCATCGGGTTCCAACATGAACAGCCCTAGTGCGCATGAGAACAAGGAGGCTCAGGGAGCTGCGGCCTGGCCAAGGGCTCGTGGGACAGGCCCCAGGGCTCCTTTCACAGTGGGGGCTCTCGGCCACTGCAGGCTGAAGGACTGTAGCGGAGTCTGGGTGGCTTCCCTGGGTGGAGCGAGGGAGGCGTGTGCTCCTGAAGGCCCTGCTGCTCAGTGTGGTGGAGGACCTGCATCTGGGCACCTGCTGGGAGCCTGGGAGAGGCAGCCCGAGCCTTCTCACAAGTGTCCTGGTGGCAGCGCCTGGTGGAGCCCGAAGGTGTGGCTCTCCTTGGCGGAGCTGAGCCTGGCATCGCCCTCCAGGGAGGGAGGGACCTGGGGACGGCAGGCCACGTGGAGGGCTGGGGCAGCTCTCTGCTTCTGAGCTCCCCTGCAGGGCTGAGGATGCCAGCCGCCCGTCACTGCCCGCTGCCTGCCGCCACTACTGAGCTCACGCTACAGGACCCGGGGGAGTGGCGGGGGCAAGTACCCTACCACGTGTGCTTCTGAGCAGCCCCCTTCCGCGCTGGTGTCCTCCTCTGTTCTCTCTTCAAGCCTCACCTCCTCCGCCATGAAGCACTCCAAGCAGAGCTCTCCCCTGGCCCCAGCCCCTCCCCAAGGCGCCCTCCCTAGAGTACTGCGTGCTCAGTCTCCACTGTGTCACCCAGACTCTTCGCCCCTTCCCTCGAGGAGTTCCCAGGAAGAAAGGCTCCGTCCTACCACACACAGCACCCACCCAGCGGGCAAACTGGCACAGAACATCCCTCTGTGAATGTGTCAGATGAACACAGGCTCAGAGTAAATGGTGAATGCACGAATGAAAGTCTTAAGCAAAGAAATTAATATCTAAGTGAAAATTTAAGGAATGTGTAGGAGCCCAAAGTGAGGGATATTTGGTGGGGTACAGAGGAACCTTGGCTAGCACTCAGGGTCAGCCATGTGCCGTGCACAGGTGCTGATGAACGCCTGGGGCCACGGCAGGCGGGCAGCCAGGGAGGCTCCTGTGTCATCGCACACTGTGGGCGGACTTGCCCAGAGCGCAGCAGAACCAGTGTGCCTCAGGCAGGGATCTGGGCACAGCTTAGCTGGGTCCCCTGGCTCAGGGTCCTCCATGAGTGTCTATCAAGCTGCTGGCCAGAGCTGTGGTCTCCCCTGGAGGCTCAGTGGGGGATCTGGAGGAAGCCAGGCCTGAAGCTCATGGGCAAGGCTGTGGGGAGCTGAGGTTCTCACAGGCTGGCGATTGAGGGCCTCCAGAGGGTCACCCGGATCTGCTCACTTCATGAGAAGGTGAGAGAACAAGGGGACCGAGCAAGCCAGGCCACAGGCTTTTGGGAACCTAATCTTGGCAATGACATTCGTCACCGTGGTTGTGTGGCCAATGGAAGGCAGCCCCGCTGCAAGGGAGAGCCTCACAGGAGGGTCCTTTCCCCGCAGGTTTTGTGGAGCCAAGAACAGGTCTGAAGTCCAGCATCAACAGCAAAGTTTTATTCTGTGGCCAAAGAAGGGGGCAGCAGGAGCCTGGCTCGGGGACCAACCTCCCCACCCCCAGGGGAGGCAGAGCCAGATACGGGCTGCAGAGCTTGGCAGGAGGGGTGGCACCAGGTTTTCAGGAAGGGGGTGCAGTTTCGGCGACCAGGCACCACCTGGTGTCTTTCCCTGTCTGGTCCTTCCTGGCCGCGACCATGGCCATGGTCAACGGTCCTGGCCCTGCTGGGTGTCATTGGGCATGGAGATTAGATGATAAGGAGGCTCGGGTCTGTCAGAGGCCCTGGGCAGCCATCTTGCACCCGGCTGGTTTCCGCTGGTTCCTGCAGGAGAACCTCCTGGCGGCCTGCTCTTGAGGAACAGCACGGTCAGCGGGGCGGGCCGACCGTGGAGACCGGCTGTGCCCTGCTCTGGCGGCAGCTGTGCGCTGTTGATTAGAGGTGAGTGGCTTGGTCCATTCCATCCTCAAGGGAGTGTTACTCAAGGGCTCAGGAGAGCGGGGAGGGTCCCTGGGGACAAAAGGCAACAGGACTTTGTGTCCCGCCACAGGGGAGCCAAGACAGGACCCCTGGAAACCTGCCACTGACCTCAGCTTTCCAGAGACCAGGCCAAGGCTCCTCCCACTGTGGAAGCCAGGGGCATCTGTCACCTTGCCCAGGAGGCACTCAGCACGCAACCCTTGCTCTCTGAACTCAGAGCCCAGGCCCCGAGCTCACAGCCGGGCAGCCCTCTGGGAACCTGGCCCGTCACTGTCCTTCTGGGGCTGTGGGCCCTGTTTCCGCAGCAGAGGAACCCACCGCTGGGTGGGGCTAACTGCTTGGGCTTGCCTCACTTCTGAAAGGCCAGAGCAGCTGTTTGTGCCGCCCGCTCTCGGGGCGCAGGAAGCCTCGTTCCTTTGGTGGACTCGGCCTGCGTGCCCATCTCCCTGGGAAGAAGCCAGTCTCCCTCCCTCGGGGGCTCCCTCTCCCTCCTCCCCCTCATGGTGATTGTGCGGTCTCGGCAACTCCTTCAGTGCAGAAAAAGGGCACAGCATGACCTGTCCTGGGACCCATGGCCACACTCCTTGTTGAGCCACCCGGTGTCCTCAAGGGCAGGACGGGGGTCTCTGCCAGGCCAGGGCCCAACAGTACAGGCAGCTCACGCCTTTCCTCTGATGATGCAGTGGGTGACAGGTGGCTGGGGGGGTCTCCTGTTCCGCCCCAGGAGACGCCTCTCTTCTGACACACTCCTTCTACCCTGCCGTATTCCAGAAACTTCTCCCTTTCAGCTAGCTCAACCTCCCCATTCTCTGATCCCATTTTTCTTCTTGGGAAGATCTTTTCCCGACTTGCCCCTGGGGGTGGGAGCTAGGGCACCCACTGAGCCCAGGGCCCCATGGTCCTTCTCCCTGGGGCTGGGGCCAGGGGAGGCCAGGCCGGCCACTCCAGCTCTTCTTTCTGATCTCCCAGCAGGGGAGACCCAACACATCCGGCTCATGGCTAGGGGGTGTCAGCGCTGACCTGTGGCCATGGAAACTCCAAACCACGCAGGGCCTGTACTTCACAAGGGGCGAAGTGCTTTGCCTCAGGGGTTCCTGGTTCCCAGGCAGAGCAAGCAGTAAGTGCTCGAAATGGCACCAGGTGAAGAGCCCAGGAGGGGCCTGCGCTGCCCTGGCTCCCCCAGTGCGGGGTGGCCGCCTGAGCCTCCCCTGCAGCAGCTCCGCCTCGTTACCTGGGGGAGGGCGGGCGACCCCCGCTTTCAGGCCCAGACACAGCCTCGAGGAGCTCCCTCCTGCCACTTGTGCATCTACACCTTCTAATGTCACAGGGCAGCTCTCAGGCCTCCGCGATCCCTGTCCCCTCAGGCTTAGTCACAGGGGTGAGCAAGAGTCAGGCCCCAAGCCTCTACCAAGCAAAGCCACATTTACTGGGCACTTACTGGATACCAAGTACAGGGTCAGGGTCAGGGCACCCCACTTTACAGACGCGGAAACAAGGCTCAGAGGTGTGACTCATCCAGGCGGTGATGCCAAGGCAACTTGGCACACGTTTGGTGCCACTGCCCACCCTCATCGTCACCATGTCTGCTGTCCCCTCCAAATCACAGTGTCAAGGAGTCAGCACTCAGAGGACAAGAATCTCCACGTTATGGAGTGGGGGATTCATGGCTGCTGGCCAGTCTGGGAAAGCTTCCTGGAGGAGGAGGCAGACGGTGAAGGAAGGTGGGATTTCAGAAGCAGAGCCTGTGAGACGGGCGTTCGGGAGGGCCAGGTGCTGAGCGGTGGGAAGGCACGGGGAAGGCTGTGGGCACTGGACGCCATCCTCCGAAGCTCCCTGAGGAGTGGGGAAGTCAGGAGGAGAACAGGAACAGTGCGCTGGGGCCACGTGGGGAGTGAGGGGTCCGACCTGGGAGATGCCTGCATATGGCCGGCCTAGGAGGTCAGACCATGTGTCCCAGACATGGGGACAGCAGAGCCCAGCCCAGGGGGGCCCAGCCAGGTGCCAGGTCCTCTGCTGGAGGACGAGACACCCCAGGCCTCGCTCTCCCCAGGACTGGTGAAGCCACGGCCTCTGTCCCCCACTGGGCACCTGGACGCTGGGCAGCAGGGGTGCTGGGAGAGGGGAGTCGATTCATGGGTCACCCCAGGCAGGACCCATGGACCCTCCCAGGGCAGCCCCAGAGCCTGCTCATATTCTCAACTCTGAGCCACCCTGAAGACAGACTGGAGGCTTGGTCAACCTTTCTCCCTTCTAATCAGCCCTTCACCAAGCTCAGGAAGAAGCCTGGGTAGTTAGAGTCGGGAGAGATGACGCTATTCTTTGTTCATTTGAGCTTCAACGGAAGAAAGATTCCATTTCACATACATTGGGATTCAGGGCATTTTGTTTGAAGTCCTCACTACTATTAAACTTTTTATAACCACCCAGATTGTCCCACCTGCTCATTGAACGAGAAACAAGAAGCCCAGAGAGGACCTGGGAGTTGCCTGAGGACACACAGCATGGAGGGCAGAACCTAGAGCCAGGGTCCCAGTGTTCCTTGTGGACTCCAGTCCATGCTCCCTCCACACACCATGAGGAGCCTGGGGCTGCGGGGCTGGGGGGCGGGGGGAGTGGGCCCGGGGCTCAGGTATTCATGCAGCTCGTTCAAGGCGGCAAACTGAGGTGACTCATGGTCTCACCCATACCCCAAAGCACACCCCATGAAGCCACTCCTGGCTCAGTCATTCCTCCAAGTGGGGAGGAGGGGGGCCTCACACATCCTGAATTGAGCAATGGAGGAGGAGTCAGAAGTCCAGGGGTCCAGCCTTACCTACCCAGCAGCTCTGCAGCTCTGGGCTGCTCCTGTCACTTCCCTCGCTGTAAAAAACAAAACAAAAAAAATACCAGCCTGTGGTCCCAGCTACGAGGGCCGACACAGGAGGATGGCTTGAGCCCAGGAGTTCAAGGCCAGCCTGGACAATGTAGTGAGACCCATCTCAAAGCAAAACACAAAGTCAGAAACTTTCCAAAAAGCAAATAAGCGCATGGGAGTATGCACATCTCCTACCACCACGCATATGGCTCTGGTAGAGCGAATTCGGAACCAGCTCTGGAGTTGGACACCTGGGACTAAATGAAAATTGCTTGCATGCGGTGTAGATTTGGGCAAATAACTTAATCTCTCTGTGCTTCATGTCTTCATGTGTAAAATAGGGATAGTAAAAACAGGACCTACCCCCATGAACTAAGAAAATCAAGTAAGATAATATGTCTTCAGAGTTTGGGACGCTGCCCAACAGGGAGTGCTCTGTGTCACCTGCAAACAGCTGCTATTGCTGCTGCTCCTTCAGCTTCTCTTGACCCCATGGTCCCTACCCACTGTATGATACCCCATTGAAGACAGGTGTTGGTCTGCCCAGAAGCCCAGCCTGGGGCCTGGGGCACAGGGTAAGGGTGGGGAGGAGAATAGTCTCCTGGAAGTACTAGTACAGATGCCCCACCTTATGATGGGGTTACACCTGAAATCAAGACGATGATAAGCCAGATGTGTGTTCAACACACCTGCCATCCACACACACCCGCCATCCACACACACCCCATTTAGCCACCCGGCACTCGGCAGAGCCTCCCTTATTTCTCCTTCTGATCACGGTGGACCGGGAGCTGCCCAGTATCCTAAAGCAGTATCAGATGAATATTCCAAGCCCAGAAAAGATCAAAATTCAAAACTCCAAGGATCATTTCTACCAAATGTGATCGCTTTCACACCATGGCAAAGTAGAACCAAGTTGGCACCTGTACTCGTAAAATGGGTGTGTGCCCTGGGGTATGCATGTCGGACGGAGTACCCCCACCCCCACCACCAGCACAGTAGCTCCTCCAGGGGTCAAGTGAATGAATCTTCAAATGACAAATGCTCCTCGTTTGAGGCCCAGTAATAATGAGCTTGCCAATGTGAGTCACCCACACCTGGTTCATCGTCTGTTCCTCCTACACACCCCTACAATTCCAGAGCCACAGCGTCAACCATGCTGAAAATTCAGCCATTCAACAAACATCAATTGGGTGCATGGCAACCTACTGACTCATGAGCCGGAAGGGGGTAAAATATTAGTGGCTAGACAGGGGTGGCAGGTGTCTTGACGTTATTGGACATATATTTCTTAAGTGCTTGTCTAGTCTCATCTTGAGCAAACTATACTTATGTGACCTTGTTTATGAATTAATGAGGGCCAGCTAATATTTCAGGAGACTGCAGTTTGCTATTTCAGTTAAAAGCCCTTCAGGCTTGACAAATGAGGACCTAGTCTTCTTTGGGTTGGGCTAACTCTTAGGCTAGTTAAAAATCTTTCTGTATCTTTAAAAAGGGGTGGCATCCTGTCAAATGGGCCCTGAAACATAGGCTGAAGGCGCGTGAAGTCCCACCCACTTTCTGTGACGCCTTATGTCCCGGCTTCTGATTGCTCACTTCCGACGTCAATCGCAGGGCGTGTGTCTTGCTGGGACACAGTGGCGGTCTAACCTTTGCTTTGCGGAGCGGTCGGGTGTATTCTCCGCACGCCCCCCACGCCCTCGAGGCCCCCGCCGCCCAACCCAACGGTGGAGCCGACCAACGCCTCCTGCGGCACCCTCCCGCACCGGATCGCTCCTCGCTGGGGCGGGACGTGGCCCGACGGCGCCGGTCACTATGGTCAGTGTTCAGGGGGGAAACGGGAAAGGGTGCGGGGGCGGGGTCGCCGCCTCCAGAGCGCATGTGCACTCGCGAGACTGGGGTCGGCGCGAGGGTCGTTCTCCAGCGCTGTCCCCGCGGCGTTCCCACCCCCGGGAATACTAAATCGGAACGGGTACTGGGGCCCCGGTACGCGTCCCGCTGTTCCCTAGGGATGCCCAGCAGAAGGGCCCCAGCTGGGCCGAGGTCCCCGGGCTGGCACATCGGCCCCAGGTGGCCCATGAAGTCGCGAGGTAGGCGCCCCGCCAGGAGCAGGGGTGGTGTGTGGAGTGGGGATGGGGGCGGGCTCCAGGGCTATGTTTGTCCCCTCTTTGTTAAGTAGCCCTCCCGCCCGAGGCTCACAGCCCCACCCACCAAGGGCTCGGCCATCAAAACCCACTCCTCTCCTGCCGCTCTGCCTCTGCCCCAGGAATGGACTTAGGGCTGACACGGGTGGCCAGGTCCAGGTGCTTGTCCCTGTGGGTGGTTGGACTTTCGCTCAGATGTCAACAGGTCTTTGTAATTAGGAGAGGCTGCCTCAAGTTGGGAGGCATGAGTTAGGGGAAAGCCGACTAGAAGGACCCCTGAGCAGAGTCCTGTCTGCACAGAAAGAGCCCCAGGAGAGGCCAGACCAGGGCTTGAGCATGTGGGGACACAGGCCAGGCAGAAGGGGCTGCTTTCCCACTGGGATGGGACTTGGGTGGAAGCTTCTGGGCTCCTGGTCCCGTGCTCTTGGTGTAACCCATCAGCACAACTTCCAGGTGGCCATGGGACTGGGCATTTTGGCCACCCAGAGCACCTCAGCCCTGCGCAGGGGCTGGGGGTCGGGTCGGGGAGCTCACCTCCACCCCTTGGGAAGCCAGAGGCTTGGGCCAGGAGCTTTGCATATCCCTGACTGGGCACTGCTGAGAGGGCTCCAGGAAGGGAAGCCTGGGCAGCCCTGGACTCAGCTGCCGCCTTTCTGCAGAAGCGAGTCCTGGAAACAGGTGTGCACAAGGTGCCGGGTCCTTTGTGCTCGGCCTCCTCCTTCCCATGTTGGGCGGAAAGCAGGTCACCTCTGTAGGAAGCTGCGGGGCTGGGGCGGGGGCCAAAACCTGCTCATGGCCAGGCGTGCTCTGAGGGAGTGTGGGCAGCCAGGGCACCTGAGCCCGGCTCTCCCAGACTAGCTGGCCTCATGCTGGGCGTGTCTGGGGGCCTCTGGGGCATCTGGAAGCACCAATTTCCTGCTTCTTCCTGGTGCCCAAGAGTTTCCCTGCTGGTCCTGGAAGGAGGCTCAGGTGTTTTTGCATTACCCACCAGGGACTGGCAGGAGCTGAGGTGATGGCTGGGCCACCTGGCAGCTGGAGGCTGGCATGCCCTCTGGCCACCACAGGGTAGCAGAGTACACAGGGGCAGTAGGGGCCAGGCCTCAAGTTCTGACCTTTTTGCTGTGCAGACTCCTCTCCCATCTGCTCCGGACTCAGGGGACCAGAAGTTAGAGGGCAGCTGGGGACCTGAGCACCTAGGCCTGACCCTTACCCTTGGGGGTGAGGGTGCCTTGGAGGGGATGAAGTGCCTAATCCCACAGGACGCCTGCCTGGGAGTCACGGTGGTGGCAGTGTTTAGGAACAGTACTGGAGGCTGTGCAGGTTTGCTCTCTTTTGTTCTCCTGGCATTTTATTGAGCACCTACTCTGGGCCCTGAGCTAGGTGGTGGGTTTACAGTGTTTGAGCCTGGTGGGGGTGGTGGTTAAAAGAGAATGTCCTTAGAAAAGATAGCTTCTTTGCTTTTTGCTTTCCAGGCCAAAGTCACTGGGCGAAGCCTGAGGCAAGGTCCTGGGTAGAAGCCATGAAGCCTCTTGGCAGGATGGGGGCTGCCACTGGCAGGGTCTACAAATAGCAAGGGGTCTCGTGCTCCCTGAGGGTGCATTTTATTCCTGATAAGTGAGGGGATGTTGGATGTGAACAGTGAGCCCAAAGGTCTCTCTGTGCGCCATCTCTGGGCGGGTGCTAGGCAGGAGTGAGAGAGACAAGAGCTGGTCCTCTTGGAGCTCGCTGCCCGTAGGCCAGGTGGGCTGGACCCAGGCAGTCCTGAGCCAGTGACATGGCTGAGAGGGGGCTTTGCGGGCACAGCGAGAGGTCAGTGCACTCTGGGAGAGTTGGGAAAAGCTTCACCGAGGAGGTCTTTTGAGTGGGGCGTTGGAGGATGCGTAGGAGTGTTTAGGAAGCGTCCGGTCCAGGCAGGGGCTGAGGGGTGCGCAGCCTCTGTAGGCCAGGGACCGGGAGCAAGGCCAGGAGGGAGTGGAAACCTGCCGGGGCCAGGCCAGCTGTGGAGGGCCTCCTGCGGTGCCGTGGAGCCTCCCTATTGCAGAGGGACCAGAGCATTTTTGACAAGTAAGAGGTGGTTGGTGTGGGTGGTCTCTGCAGTGAGTGGACGCAGGTGGCAGGGGCCAGTCCACGACCCGCTGGCCCGGTTCCCTCTATGCCTTAGTTTGCTGGGCTGCTGTAACACAGCGCCACACACTGGGTGTGCAGAACAATGGCGATTCCTCTCTCAGTTCCGGAGGCTGGAAGTCCCAGATCAAGTGTGTGCAGGGCCACACTCCCTCTGAGGACACTAGGGAGGCGTCTGTGCCAGGAGCCTCCCTGAGCTCCTGGTGGTTCCTTGGCTGTGGCAGCCAAACCCCATCTCCACATTCCTGTGCGGGCGTTTCTGGGTCCACATTTCCCCTTTTCACAAGGTCACCAGTCATAGGATGAGGGACCCACCCCACTCCAGTGTGACCTCATCTTAACATCACAGCTTCAAGGACCCTGTTCCCAAGTTAGGTTGCATCCGGGGGTCTGGGAGCTGGGACTTCAGCATAGCAATTCTGGGGGCACAACCAACTCATTTGGGTTGTCACAGTGTGTCGGATGCTGGGGATCCGGCAGTGACAGGTGGAGTCCCAATGGTCATTATGTGAAAGATTTTAAATCTCAAGGTTAAAGAGTGATCTTCTGTTTTAGTTAGCTTTGGCATCATCCCGACCAAAAGACCTGATGGGAACAACTTAGAGAGGAGAAGTTTATTTGGGGCTCACAGTTCCGGAGGTCTCAGTCCACAGATGGTCCAGTCGTTGGTCTGTGCCCAAGGGGAGGCAGCACATCATGGGGGAGGGCCCAGGGGAGGAGAGCTGCTTGCTCCTGGCAGTTGGAAACAGAGAGAGAGAGAAGGGGCTGCAGGACAGATGCACCTTTCCAGGGTGTCCCCCCCCCCCCAGTGACCCACCTCCTCCAGCCACAGCCCACCTGCCTGTGGTTACCACCCAATAATCCACTCAAGCCAGGATGGACCAATTAGGTTCTAGCTCTCAAAATAAAATCATTGTACCTCTGACTGTTCCGGCATTGTTAGCAGGAACTTCTGGGGGACACCTCATATCCAAACTGTATCATCGTGCTCGACTCCATGTCCTGCCTCCTGGACACACGGAGGCAGGAGTTGGGCCCCCAAGGCCTTGGGCAGCCATACCCTGTAGCTTTGCTGGGCTTAGACGGTGCTGCCCTCATGGAATTGGCAGTCTGTCTAGAACACAGCTGAACAAGTAAGCCCACCTATCAGATCATGCCCTGAGAAAGTGAAGCAAGATAAGGCAATAGGGGTGTGGAGAGGAGCTTCAGTCAGGTGCTCTGGGAAGGCCTCTCTAGACGTGTAAAGAGCAGAGGAGCATTCTAGGCCAAGGGAGCAGCATGTGCAAAGGCCATAAGGTAGAAATGAGTGTTTCCCATTGGAGAACAACAAAAAAGCCATCATGGCTGGAGGTTAGGGAGAGCAAGGTGAGCAAGGACCAAATGTGTCCAGAGCTGGGAGTTCATGGTCAGTTCAGGCCTTTCCTAAGTGAGGACGCCATTGATGCTGTAGCAGAATATCATAGACTAGGTAATTATAATGGACAGGAAGCCACCTCTTCATACTTGATAGTGGCTTGGGAGGGGACATCTAAACCACAGCATTCTTCCCCCACACCCCCACACCCCATGTCCTCACATATAGAATACATTCATTCTGTCCCAGCATCCCCAGAAATATCCACGCATTCCAGTCCCAACTCAGAAGACTCAAGTACAGAGTCCTGGGTGGGGCAGGTCCCTGCTGTGATCCTGTGGGTCACACAGTTGATGTGCATCCAGCACAGTGCCCGGTCAGGCACGGGACGGACACGCCATTCCAAGAGGGAGAACGGAGGGGTAGCCAGTCCTGGTATGTCCCACACCCAGCAGCGTCGTCCTCTGCTCTGCAGGGTCAGCCCCATGTGGACAGGGCCAGGGCCCACAGCTGTGGCCACTGGAGCCACCCAGCCACACCCAGGCGAGGGCTCCACTGGACTGTGGGCTGCAGACACCGTGCCCAGCTGTCCCTCCGGCTCCTAGCTCCTAGTTGCCTCCAAGGTCTTGAAATGCCTCAGGTCTTCTTTGTCCCACTGTCTCTGTGAATGGCACCTGGTCCTGCCAGCCATCCACACTGATCTCATCTAAAAGGGCGGCTTGGCCGAGTCCTGCATTTGCTGTCCTGTGGGGACATTTCATGCTCTGCTGGCCAGGTTCAGGGTTTCCACTTCTTTAGTTATGAACTCCGCCGTGGGTTGTTCGCATCGCCTGCCACCGCAGCCCCGGCCTCACTGCCCGGGGGCTCCTTCCTCCAGGCCCCTTCGTCACGGCCCCACCTTCCACAGGGCGCTCGGGCGCGGACACAGGCGGCGGGTTCCTTGGCGCTTTATGGTGAGGATGGCCTTGCCACCCTGCTCCTCGGCACCCTCTGAGACCTCACGAGCATGGCCTACATGTCCAGGGGTCCACCGGTGTCCTGGTCATGGCCACTTAAGTAGTCTCGGAGAACCAGACTTGCCCGTGGCTCTCCTCTCCTGAGCCTCAGGAACGGCCCTCGGTGCTGCGTTCACCATCACAGAAGTGGTCCCCCGCATGCACTGTCCCAGCCGCGACCCTTCTCCAGTTCCAAGGCCACCTCCATATTTTCAGGTGTGTGTCACAGCGACAGGCCACTCCTGGTTCTGACTTTGCGTCTTGGTCCGGTTGTGCTGCTGTGACAGAGTGTCACAGCCCACGTGACTGTAATGACAGGGATTTATTTGGTGAGTGTCTGGAAGCCAGGATGTCCTGCTCGGGCGCGGGCAGCAGGCCGGGTCCTGCTGTGTGTGGACGTGGTGGAGGAGTCCCGGGGCGAAAGGGCTGGAGAGATCAAGCGGGGCATGAGTCCACTCGTGGGGCAAGAGCCCTGCCTTTTAATACTGTCACAGTGGCAGTCAGAGTGCCACATGAGCCTGGGATGGGACAGACACTCTAGGATTCCCCGACCATTAGCAGCTCTCACTGGCTGTGTGGGGACCATGTCGGGGTGAGCTGGAGGTCGGTGGGGACCGTGTCGGGGTGACCTAGAGGTCTCTGGGGACCGTGTCAGAGTGAGCCAGAGGTTGGTGGGGCCATTTGGGGGTGAGCCGGAGGTCGGTGCACACCGCTGCGGCCTCACTGGGGAGTCAGCAGAGGCTCAGGCCAGACCCAGGAGCACAGCCAGTGGGGGGGAGAGTGGAAGAGGCTGGGGGTTGGGGTGTGTGCTAGGGAGCTGGGAAAGCCAGCAGGTGACAAGGGGGAAGCTACTGGGGACCAGTGAACTGGAGCTGCTGCTCAGACATCCCCGTGGCTGGTGACCTTTTGAGGCCAAAGACCTCTGGGTCACCCCGACACGGTCCCCACCGACCTCCAGCTCACCCCAACACAGTCCCCCGTCCTCCGGCTCACCCCGACATGGTCCCCACACGCCGGCGGGTGAGGCCTGGCAGGAGATAGACTCAGAGTCCGTTGGGAGGATGTTCGTGAGCCCAGGCAGCACTTGAGGGGGCAGCACCCAGCTCAGGGCTCTGCAGAGCCAGCCAGCGCTGACCTGGGCCGGGCCCAGCTGCAGGCCTAACAGAACTTCTTAGCCAAGCAACAGAGGAGGAGCATGTTGTGTGATGTCTGCGTCCTGCCCCTCAGAACCCAGGGACATGTTGCCATGGCGAGAGGAAGTCACAGATGAGATTGAATTAAGGAGATGACACCAAGTCATCCAGGGGGTGCAGTGATGTCACAAGGGTCCTTACAAGAATAAAGAGGGCAGGGGACTTGGAGTCGGTAGACGTGATGGTGGAAGGAGGTGCCAGAGCCATGCATAGAAGGAGTGGCGCACTGGGACAGGCAGCTTCCAGGAGCTGGGAGCAGCAGAGCGGGAGAGTCCCCGGGCCTGGCAGAAGCCACTCTCCTCCCGTCTTACCTGCAGCCCAGTGAGACACACTTTAGACTCCTGACCTCCAACTGCAAGAGAAGAAAATTGTGTTGTTTTAAGTCACCAGATTTGTCCTTGTTTGTTGTAGCAGCAACAGGAAACTCAGGCTGATTGTTGTCCTTACACCTGAGGCTTCCAAACACTCGATCGTCACCTCATCAATGAAAGCTTTGAGGACTCGGTGCATACCTGTGTCATATATCATGTCCCCAAGGAGATGTTTGCAAGGGGCATTTCCTTCTAGTGCCTGGAGCAGCCCATGGCAGAGACCCCAGCCCCAGGCAGGCAGGGCCAGGACCTCCAGAACTGACCTGGACCCTCTAAGAGGGGATGGTGCCCCAGTTCTGAACCCTGTCTTGCTGGCAGGTGAGGCTGGAGTCTCCAGCCTCTTCTGGGATGTGGCTTGAGGTCAGGCTGCGAGGCCAGCTGTGGCTGCTGGAGGCAGGGCCTGGTTAAGGAGGCTGACTCAGCCCAGGGCCAGCCAGCCCTGTCCCTGCAGCCCAGGGGGAAGATGGGCTGGCCAGGAGCTGGGGATGTGATGGTGGGGGTGGCACAGGCATGGCGGGGAGCCCGACCTCAGGTAGCCCTCAGGTGCACGCAGACAGGGATGTGGGGGAGGGGCGGCTGCCGGCAGAGGTGTGAGCCAGAGGCCTGGCTGGAGATGCTAAAGACTGTTTCCAAGCCCAGGTGCTCTCCTCCTGACTTAATTAATCAGCATCTATTTGCAAACCAGCAATTAAAGATCTGAAATCCTTTGATGTGGCCTGATGAGGTCTGGCAGAGTATAGAATGGAAACTTCTAGAAATGAACTCAGGATTCCTCTCCCCTACCCAGACCTTTGTACCTCAGGCCCTGTTTGGGAAGACTTTCTCTTGCTCTCTGGGGTGACAGCTTCTCCCTGATCCTCTGGGGAGCTGCCAACCCCCCAAGTCTGGGGGAGGGGAGAAGAGGGACACGTGCGGGTTCCAGGGGAGCCCAGGCTGGCTCCGCAGGGTGGCTTTTATTTGTTCCCTTGACAGACTCCTTATCCCTCCCTGTGCCAGGCCCCGTGATGAGCCCTGGGTCTCAGGACACTGGAAAAGGCAGACAGTCTGACGAAGGGAGGCCAAGTGGCACTGGAGACATGGAGGTGGGGACAACCCTGCCTTCTAGCAATGACCCTTGCCAGTCCCAGTGCCTATTCCCTGGTCTGATGCTGGGTGTAGGAATTGGGGCCAGAGAAGGTCGTTCTGAGAAGTTTGGAGTCTGTCCCTGTGGGGACAGGAGCAGCCCTAGGTGTCACCAAGGCCCCACTGTTGCCCTGGCTGTGCAGCTTTGGCAGGCTAGTCATCACGGCCCCAGAAGGCTTCTCCCAGCGGTGTCAGGGTTTGTGACATCAGAGGCACTTCGGGGTGTGCCCATTACTGAGTCAGCCATGAGGCCGACAGGACACTTGCATGTGGTCAGAGGCCCAAAGTGAGAGACAAGCTGAGCGACAGCTAGGTGTCAGGGCCGGAGGCACAACTGGTGGGGTACTGGGTTTCCATTACAGAAATATGGTGCACAGCCTTCCAGCTGGGTACCCTGTGTGACACTGGCCTCCCTGGGTTGCCGGAGCGCTCACTTTGACCCAGGAAGTGTGAGCGGCCTGAGTAACACTTCCCCTTGCCGTGTTTTCATGGTGACGTGAGGGTGGATCTGGGGCAGGTTGGAGGCAGGAGTGGAGGCCCGAGGCCTTGGGAAGCTGGCAGAGCAGATTCTCCCGTGGTTTCCCTGGCCCTGGGAAAAGGCCCTTCCCCGCCCGCTGAGTTCTCAGCCCTGGAGAGACCTGGCTCTGGGAAGCCAGTCCATCTTGACTGGACTTGACCTTGACTTAGCTGGGCTGCAGCGTGAGCTTTGCCGGAGGCCGTGTGGGGAGATGTCTGCTGCATGACCCCAGATCTCCAGATCCTTCTGGCACCTCTCAACCTCCCCCTGCTGCCAGCGGGGACCTCCTCATCACGGGCTTTTCCCTAGATATGAGCCTGGCCGGGTGGAGGGGCCTGGGTGCTCTCACCTGTGTGTGTGTGACAGTGGCCTTGGCAGGGGCTGGATGTACAGGAATGTTTGAGCGAATGTCCAGGCAGGATGGAGGCGCAGGTTGGAGGTTTTATGTTTTACAAAATGGGTCAGTCTGCGGGTCACAAGTGACTTTCCTCAGAACCAGAGATACCTCTTCACCATGCTGATCCCGACCATCCCTGTCCTAGCACTGTGACAGTCCGGGTGGGCATCTAGGATGCTGGCCACGTGCCCAGGCTGGAAGCTCAGAGGCCATCCACCAGGTAATGGCCGGGTGACCCCGTCGGGTGCTTTTGAAATCATCACAGCAGTTCTACCTTCCCTGTCTTTCAGAGTGAAACATCTTTCAACCTAATATCAGAAAAATGTGACATTCTATCAATTCTTCGGGATCATCCTGAAAATAGGATCTATCAGAGGAAAATTCAGGTGAGGAGGGGACAGGGAGGCTGGGGGTGGTCCTAGATGGAATGGACTGGAGTCAGGGGTCAAGAAGGTGCCGCTTTGAAGTCTAAGAGTCTAGTTTGGGTTCCTGGGCCGATTAAAACACTCCAGATTATTCAGCAAGTAATCTATGCCTTGTTTTGTTGTTTGTTTGTTTGTTTTTTTTAAAGACATTGTTTTAAAAGCTGAGCACTATCCCAGGTGCTCAGTTCGCTCACTAAGCTTCATCACTGCTGAGGGCAGGGACTGTGCATCCCCACTTCACAGCTGGGGAAGCCAGGGCACCGTCAGAGCCTGCTCCTGAGCGGCCCAGTTGGAATTTGGACTGGGCAGCCTGATTTCCTGGGTCGTATTCAAAACCAGTGCACCAGGGGACCTCTCAGGAAAAGGAGCCTCCTGGGGGCTATGAGGCTCCCTCTGGGGACAAGGACAGGGAGGAGCAAGGCCCCTCATCTTGGGCAGATTCCTCCACTCCTCTCACCAGGGTGGAGTGGGCTTGCTCCGGCACTGACAGGAAGTGCTGCCCACCCCCCAACCCTTCTTCTAGTTCTGTAGACCCAAGCTGCTAAGGGCTCCCTCATGGGGTAGGTGTCCTTCAGCAGCTCAGGGTGGTGGCAGTGGGTGGCTAAAGATCCACAGGCCTCCCCAGGGTGCACTGCCCGGGGCAGGAGCCAGGCACTTCCTGCCACCCCACCAGCCTTCTCAGGTGGCCCATGCTCTGAGCCTCTCGTCGCTATGATGGGACCTGGGGTTCCTGACCCCTTGAAAACCACGCTTTGCTGGCAGAACCCTGACTGCGGCCCCATGGGATAGGAAAGGGGATCCAGGCCACTCGCAGCCAGGAGCAGAGTCCCATGGAGTGGCATGGCCTTCCTCTGTCCTGCAAGGAATGTCTGCAGGACTGTCCACATGGCCGTGTGCATCGAGGAGGCCCCTCCTCCCACCTGTAGCACCAGTGCCCACCGGCAGCTCCGCTGACCCCTGGCCCACGCCTGTCTGCTGACACGAGCCACCCCCCACCTCCCGGAAGCTCTCTCTGATTGCTGCAGTTGGTGTGGATGTCCCTGCCCCAAGTCACCCCTCCTATCACCATCACTCAGCTACCTGTCACCTCCCCTACTGCAGGCTGCCTGGGGATAGGCTAGGGTCCTCCATGCATGACACTCAGGCCACGTCAGTGTATCTGTGCATTTGTGAATGAGCGCAGGTGGGCAGCAGGGAGCGAGTAGGTGTTACCTAGGAGGAAAGTCACTGTCACATGTTACTGCAAATGTCCTCATGTCCTTCTCTCCCGGGACCACAGGAACTCAGCAAGAGATTCACCGCAATCCGCAAGACCAAAGGGGATGGGAACTGCTTCTACCGGGCCTTGGGCTATGCCTACCTGGAGTCTCTGCTAGGCAAGAGCAGAGAGATCCTCAAGTGAGTGGGTCGTGGGGTGGTGTGTCCCTGGGTTCTCTGTGCTGGGTCGGCCCTGGCTGTCCTGGAGGGCAGCACAGGTGGTGAGTTGTTGGCGCTGGGGAGCCTGCTGCCCTCTGTGGTAGAGGCGAGGGCTGCCCAGAGGTCAGTGACCTTCCAGGAGCTTGGCAGCCCTGTGCACCCCTGCACGTCTGGGTCAAGCCAGGCAAGTCACATTGGCTGGGTACTTGGTGACCTAGGCCAACAAGAGAGGAACACAGAAAAGGAAGCTTACCCTGGTGTTCTGAACCACCCTGCTGGCCTGGCCCCAGTGAGTGTGACCAGGTATTCAGCTGGCCGGGTGCCTCCAAAGCTAATGCTGCAGAGGTCCTGACCTCTCCAGCCTTAGTGTCCCCATTTGGGAAGGAGGATAATATAGTGCACTTCAGAGCTGCCATGAGCATTCAGCAGGGTGATGCTAGCCAAGCCTGTGCCAGCTCCACATGCGCTGTTCCCCTCACCCCTGTTCCTGCCGGGGTGCCGGCCCTCAGCTTGTCAGTCATCATCTGAGGTACCACATGCAGACCCAGCTCCAGCCTGGGGATAGAGTTGTGAGCAAGAGACAAAATCCCTGCCTCGTTGGGCTTGTGCCCTGTGGGAGAAGATGGAAGTATGTGGGTGCCATGTTTGGTGTGCCTGGTGGCGATGAGTGTCGTGGGGAAAAATCAGGCCCAGGGTGGCTGAGGAGCCAGGGCTGGGTGCAGTGCAAAGCAGAGTTGGGGGCAGGGCACACAAGGCTTCTTGGACCTTTCTAGGGGTTGTGGCCTTCAGCTGAATGTTCTGGAGGCCACCTAGAGACTGAGCAGAGTGGGGACCTGACCTGCTGGCTCTTTGTTCAGGTGGAGGCATGGTGGGGACACAGCCCAGGAGGCATGGCTGGGGAGGGGTC
Source organism: Marmota monax (assembly GCF_021218885.2). Lineage (NCBI taxonomy): Eukaryota > Metazoa > Chordata > Mammalia > Rodentia > Sciuridae > Marmota > Marmota monax. Next base: position 3,363,498 of record NW_026695241.1, on the reverse strand, counting down.
CAGAACAGAGATGGTGGTGTGAGGAGCATAGGGAAGGGCCGTGGAGGGAAGTGTCAATTCTAGTTTTCTGAGAAGGTGGCGTCTACAGGTTCATGCAGGACTTGAGTGTGGCCCGTGGGTGGAGACAGGGTCCAGTCGCCTCCCCTGTGCTAGCCTGGAGTAGCCATTGCTGCAAAGGGCAGGCAGGGAATTGTGGAGCTCCATTTTGGTGATGCTAAGTCTGAAACATCTGGGAGCCATCGAGTGCAAGTCTCCCCAGGTACTGGGGTGTTAGGAGACCAGTATTCCGGGAACAGGCCCTGCGCCCAGTGGCCACCAGCATTTTCTTTCATAAACAAATATGGGATCAAGTCACTCCCTGTTGGAAATATATCCAGGCCTCCAGGAGCCCAGGAAACCCTCCCTCGAGGCTCCCCAACCCCTTACTGCCACCTGCGTTCAGGCAAAGGGTCCATCAGGATGATGGAGCTTGCACCTGTCACACTGCCAGACATGGGCTCTGGCCCGACTCTGACTGTCCTGTCCATAGTGCCCCAGGAAGGCTGCATGTCTGCTCTGTAATTCCCTCTCCCCAGGGAGTGGTGGCTTGCTGTTGTCGTGGGCATTAAGTGGCCGGCTCCTGTGAGTATTTAGACCATGACGCGTGCACCGTGTCAGCTCTTTTGTCATGCTGTTGGCCCATGGCGCAGAGACGCCCACACGGATGGGGAGCTAACCCGAGGGTTTGCCCCACTCAGCGAGGCCTGCGGGTCACTCATCTCCACGTACCCCAGGCCTGGCAGAGAGGAGCCCACAGTCTTGGTGAGGAGTGAATGAGGCAGGGGCTCAGGGGTGGGTGGCCCAGGGGCAGAGGGGAGAAGGAGTGGGGGGCAGGGATCCAGGAGCAGAGCTGTGTGCTCTGGCCTTGCTGGGGACAAAATGTGTGGACCCAGAGAGCTGCAGCGGCCTCCTGGAGCGCTGCCAGTGCCCAGGCCACAGCTGGGGACAGGCAGGGGCCACCATGAGGCTGCTGCAGGTCAGACCCTCAAGTTCCCCTGGGACCTGACTGGAGGGGGTGCTGGTGGGCAGAGCAACAGCAGCCACAGCAGTAGAAAGTCCTGTCCTCACGCAGCCCTGCAGCGGAGGTCTGTAGGCGCCCATGTGTGTGCAGACAGGGCCTGAGGCCACAGCTTGATGGAGTTGGGGAGCTGTGGGCAGAATCCAGCTCTGTGTCTGTGCCCTCCCCTGCGGCACCTCCTGGTCAAATCAGGGTCTCAGGTGTGTGCGGCCCGGAAGTGACCAGGACGCCTTTGGCAGGAACGCCCACTCCTGTTTTAGCTCCCCCACCCCGAGGCTCTCCAGGCCTTGCCCAGCTCGAAGCTTCTCCAGCAGTGGCAGGCTCTCGTGACACCTTCTGCTTCCCAGGTCCTTGTCAGCTTTCCCAGGGGACAGGCTGCTGGGCTGGAGAACTGAGCATGGCAAGGGGCCACGTGTGCCCCTCACTTGGTCCCTGCGTGGCACGCAGCCCTTCCCCCACAGCCTGCGGTTCCTTGGTTCTGCTTGTCCTGGTCCCTGCTGTCAGCTCTGTGTGTCTTGGAGCCAGGGGTCAGGCAGGGGCTCCTTGTTCTGCCCCCGCCAGCATCATGGCAGGTGCCAGGCAGGCTCAGTGTGAGAGGCTCCGTGAAGGAGCAGAACTCAGAGCAAGACCATGGACGGTGACCGGTGACGGGGTCCTGGCAAGGGTTTAATAGCTGTAGGGTGGGGGTGGGGCGGGGCCGATTTCTGTGGTGTAAATACCAGCAAAGAGTTGGGAAGAAACCAAGGTACCACACATGGTAGTCCCTACTGTGTGCCCACCAGACACAGTAGGCCCGTGCCCTCATGAGTATAGGTGACACCAGATAATTAGAGAAGGATGACCTTTGAGTATTTGTCCTCTTTGTTTTTTAGTGTGTGGTGTTTCATCGTAAGTTTATACCGTTTGGATTTTAATAATGACCATGTGAACACCTGGCTGCAAACTCAGCCCTTTCGAGGGGGTGTACACCAGCTCTGGCAGCCCCTCAGGCGTGTCCTGCAGAGGGTCGCAGGGGCTTCAGGAGGAACGTGCCAGTGGGGAATGGCAGTGGGGGCCCGTGGCTTGCTGTTGGGTTGCCTGTGAGGTGCCAAGGGACATACGTGTGGGGGTCTGTGTGCTATGGGCAGAGCAGGAGCATTCCATGAGAGAAGCGTGTTGGTCACTCCAGAGATCCCCATGGAGGGGGCGGGGCAAGTGCAGGTTGCATGGAACTGAGAAGGTGGGGCCACAGGGACAAGGAGGAGGACAGCAGGCCTCTGAGAGAGGAGGACGAGTCCCTCACCTCCTCCACTGCAGCACGGTAGATGACTCCCGGGTGGTCACGTGGGGACAGGAGATGGTCAGTGTGGAGTGCTTGGAGAGGTGGACAGGTGCTCTTCCTGTACCCCCTCGGTGTGTGTGGGGTTGGCATGGGCTGAGCAGTGGTCATTCATGGTGGCACCCTGTGTTCTCCCGTAATCACCCAGTCTACTGGCCTTCAGGTTCAAAGAGCGTGTCCTACAGACTCCAAGTGACCTTCTGGCTGCCGGCTTTGAGGAGCACAAGTTCCGAAACTTCTTCAATGCTGTGAGTTCACCAGGGCCACACTGCAGGGGAGCCAGGGCCCTCCACACTGTGGAGCGGGCAGGAGTGCCCTGCTGAGCCCTGGGCCTGCAGCTCTGCACCTGCAGCTCTGCACCTGGGACCTCTGTCTCCTCCCATCTGGGCCTAGGGAGGTTCAGGATTGCTCCTGCTGGTGGCATGTGTGGACACAGGGGGCCTAGTGCCCTGCCCTCCTTGCTGTCCCCATCTACTAGTAAAGGGGCAGCTTCCAGGACTCCTAGCCCTGTGCCACGCTGAATGTGAGGTGGAGGAACCCTGCCCATGTGGTGGAGGGGCCTGTGCCTGTCCCTTGCAGCGCCTCTGGTCTGACACACTGACCCCATTGCTTGGCCTTGGCAGACTCTTAAGAATGCTGTCCTACCACGGCCCGAGAATCTCAAAGTGAACCCGTAGGGAGCCCCTGGGTGGGTTCTGCTGGGTCTCCCCAGCTGACGGCCAGCGGGGTGCAGTTTTACAGTGTGGTGGAGCTGGTGGAGAGGGACGGCTCCGTGTCCAGCCTGCTCAAGGTGTTCAACGACCAGAGCTCTTCCGACCACATCGTGCAGTTCTTGCGCCTGCTCACATCAGCCTTCATCAAGAACCGAGCCGACTTCTTCCGGCACTTCATCGATGAGGAAATGGACATCAAGGACTTCTGCACTCATGTAGGTCCCCAGGGTCTCAGGCCTTGGGGACACAGCCCCGCCCCTGGGCTCTGCACTTGTCCGTCTGTTGCAAACTTTAGCACCACTGTCCCTGGCCAGGGGATGGTGGGCGTCAGGTCTACACTTGCAATTCAAATTGCGCTGGGTTCGCAGCAGCACTCGGGCCTCCTGGAGCTGCCTGATCCAGGTGACTTAGGGCAAGTCACTTTCCCACCCTGGGCATTTCCCCCTGGAAAACCAGGGCTTTGGACCAGCCTGTTTACAAAATCTGAGTCACCTTGGCCCCCAGATATGTTTTTGGTTAACGGTGTATTTTTCTGAAGGAGGGGCCAGTATTTAACAATTGGGTAATTTTTATATGAATATCTGGATGTCTCTAAAAAATCAGAAGATCAAGCCCGAGGCCCTAACTCTTCATGGCAACAGCAGTAGGCCCTAAGTAGCAGCTGGCCTCTCTGTGGGACACATCTGCCACCTCTACTGCCTTTCTCCATGGTCTCGTCAGCATCCAGACTCAGATACTCACCCACCCACCCTCTGGCCTGTCTCCCTGAGCACTTTGGCCTGGAAGCCTTTGATGACAGGGTCCTTTCATCCCTGAATCTTTGATGACAACCTGAAAAGTTCCAGCCCCCTTTTCAGATTCCTCATTTGGAATTCCGCATCTGCAGCTCCAGTGATCTCCCACTGAGTCGCTTTCTCTAGAGCCTCAGCCTCCTCTGCAGTGAGGTCAGCTCCTACCTCACGCATGGTAGTGAGATCCTGTCCCAGCACAGAGTCTGTAACCGTGGCCCAGAGAGCCAAGGCTGAACCCACCTGTCCTCTACAGGGCCTCCCTCTTAAGCTGGTTTGTTTTTCATTTTGGCTTTGCAGGAAGTGGAGCCCATGGCCATGGAATGTGACCACATCCAGATCACAGCCCTGTCCCAGGCGCTGAACATCGCCCTGCAAGTGGAATATGTGGACGAGATGGACACCGCCCTGAACCACCACGTGTTCCCCGAGGCCGCCGTCCCTTCCGTGTACCTGCTCTATAAAACATCCCACTACAACATCCTCTATGCAGCTGATAAACATTGATTAACTTTAGGCCACGCAGTGGAACCTTCACCTCACGGGACTGCACTCTAAATGGAACATGCCGGCTTTTCAGTTTTTTAAGCGATTTGGACTCTAACTAGAACATGTACAGCCTTTTGGGCAGAGCCATGGGAATGAGGCCTGCCCACTATGGATGGTGGTAACTTCGTGTATTTTTTGTATTTATTTTACGAAGGATCAAATACCTTCTAACTCTGGGCCAGAAAGCCAGGATCCCTGGCTCCGCATGCCAGCCAATAACCGTGAGACCCTGTGTGGGTCACCTGCCCTCTGTGGACCTGTTTGTTCATCTGGAGGAGGTTCCTGCCAGTGTGGACATTCTGTTGTGTAAAAACGAGGAACTCGTGTTTCTCCTTGCCAGGTCCAGGAGGCAAACCTCAAGTCAGCTATTGACTTGGTGATTGACCTGAAGCTGTCAAGGTCAGTCCAGTCTTGTCAGGCTGGGCTTGCTGGATGGCTGACTGAAGGTGAGGGCTTCCTTGTGGTTCCTTCCATTCATGATGGGCCTGTTTTCCCACCCTTCACTTACAGAGAAAGAGAGACTTTTATACCAAAGTCCAGCAAAGGGCCTTTAGCCTTCAGAATGAAACTCAGGTTGTTGGAGTCCCTCTACCTCTCAGGGGAGAACAGCCTGGCTTTTAAAGACTAGATGAAGTCTAGGGTCTGCACCCAAATCTGTGTGTGCATGGCTGGGACTAGGAAGCCGCAAGTGTCCTGCCAGCCCCAGTAAGTCCTAGATTACATCAAGGAAGGGGAGCTTGCAGCTGTGGACTCCAGATGAACAGTCATTTTGCAAGGCAGTCTTTGGCTCCTTCCTCCCACCCGTTTTCTTTATGGCCTGACGAGGGGTTGGTGGGAGAGAACAGAAGAGCAGCCGTGGACGCTGGCAGATTTCCTTGGTGAAGACGGCCTGGCAGCCCTGGCTAGCAGCTTCTTCACTCGTCCACCTGGACATGCCCCCCACTTAGGAAGCTCTTCGCCCTGCTGCCCCAGGACCCCTATGAGTCCCCCCCCAGGCTGGCAGGCAACGCCCCAGCAGTGGAGCATAATGACACTGGCTGGTTTGCGGTGCTGCCAACCACCTGTTTGCTGCAGGATTACAGGGAGACAGAGGGTGTAGAATCACCTTCTGGGGTCCCTATTTAATGGAAGGCCATTTTCTCACAGGTTTCATTGTGCAGGGATTTGTTAGAATCTATTGGTGCTACTGAGGGAGTCTGCTGACAGTCTACGCAGGACTGGGCAGCAGACTCCTAAGTCTTGACACAATCGTCACATTTGTATCACTCTTGCCTTGATGAAAGCCAGCAGCATTCTCAGAGTTGGGGTGCTTTAGTTCCAAGTGGGCCCTGGTTCCCACTGTCCTTCATTGGCATTTGGACTCACGGGCTCAAGCTAAGTGATTATGTCCCTCTTTCACAGGATGCCACCTGACTGTCATCTCTATATTTGTTGTAACCCACCCTGCTCTGGGTAGGACAAGTACCCAAGACAAGTACCGCAAGACTCGGTGTATCTTCTGGTATCATCTGCCAGACAAGATCCCAGGGTGTCCTTTTCCACACTGAAGGGCATGAACACACGATGCTGGCTAATACCCGGGCCGCTCCAGGGGGTTGTGAGATGGGTCCTGGGCACTCCAGCTGAGCTCTTAAGCACAGCAGAAGCCAGCCGTAGCTACCAATTCACTGCTTTTGTGGCTGTGATATTCTGTGTGGCTCACCTGACCTTGGCTTCCAGGCCAAGGTCAGGTGAGCTGCACAGAGCTGCACTGGGCCCTTTTCTAGGAGAGAATCAGCCAGTTAGGATCAGGATGCCCACAGTCTGGCAGAAGCAGGTCATGTCATCTCCGTGGTCGTATCCTCTGGTTTTCTCCTTTTACATAAACCCACCGGTCAAATTCAAACCACCTGCCCTCATTGCCTCCACATCTTCCCTCAGACCTTTGTCTCAGGGAAAGAACTGGGGAGGAAGAGGCGTGGCAAGACTCAGGAAGCCATGTGGTCACCTGGTTTGTCTGAATGGTGTCAGGTTGGCACCCCCACTTCCTGGGTGACCTGCTGTCCCCACAGAGCCGCCTCTTTCCAGACCAAATGCTGGAAGGAAGTTGCTTTTAGGGTGTGAATTACAACTGCATGTGTATGCTTTTTTTCCAGAGGAAATAATTGAAGGGAACTATTTAGCAACAGGAGGAGCAGTGTGCGTGCTTTGGGCTGGTTTCCCATTTTAAGCACAAATGAAAGGGCTCTAAAACCTGACACCTGGGTTCAAATACCAGCTGTGCCTCTCATCACTTGTGTTGTTTGATCAAGTCTCTTCACCTCTCTGAGCTCATCCTCACATTTGCAAGAGACAGCAGGTATCACAGTGGTGAAATCACGTATATGAAAACATGTCACACCTGACCTGTCGGTGCTCTACCCATGGGACACAGGGAGCAGAGCACTGCTAGATGGGGAAACCTGCCACCTTGGTAGTGACTGTGGCTTCCCTAACAGTAGGAACATCAGGGGAACCATCAGACAAGTCTAAGCCAACACGCTGCCACCATGAGTAGTAGTGGGAGGCAGGGGCTGTGGCCCAGTGAATGCTCAGAGGTCATACCCTGCTGCTTCCCTGGGCAGCCAGTGAAAAGTTTCCTAACATTAAAATGTTTTCCATAAACAACTTTTGTCCCAGCTTCTTTATTTTGAGTACCTGGCATGTCCCCAAGGGCTATACCACCCTGCTACAGGGCTCTGTATTGGAGTGAACTATGCAGGAGGAATGTTCCTTACTTAATGGGTGGTCCAGGACACTCGGGAGGCTCTGCCCACATGATCTCTCCCAAACCTCTCCACACCAGCTGAGAGAACAGCCTGGAAAGCTGGCTCTCTCAAGAATCTATGTCTGGCCTATGACAATGGCCTTAGGCCTCCCATGGCCCAGGTGCTCCTCAAGCACCTTAAACCTGCTTATTGACCCCACTGTGTCTGCCTCATTTGGAGAGTGGAGTTCCCCTGCTCTCTGGCACATGTCAGGAGATGACCTCCCACAAAGGGGCGCTTTCTCCTCCTGCTCAGGTCACCAGTTGACACTGGGAGCCAGGAAGGTGTATTCCCTGGTGACACTGCTGTTTCCCAAGAAAAAAGCAGTTTTCTGAACCTGCCCTGTGTCCAGAGGGCAGATGCTCTCCGGTTCTAATCCCACTTGGCTATTGTGTGGCCCTGAGCGTAGCCTCAGATTCCTCACTTAAGCTTTGCCTTGGCCTTAAGGAAGACTGAACTGATAATCAAAATAGATAAAAAGCATCTAATAACAGCTGGCACTTAGTTGACAGTGCTACCTGAATCTGAATCTGTTCAGGCACAAGGCCAAGTGTCCTGTCATTTATCCAGAGGGGCTCAGGGAATCCTGCTGCCATCCTCCCAAACTTTCAAGGCTGAGGGAGGCCAGGGTCCTCTTGTGTACCCTCTTCAAACCCATAGGGCCCCGTGGACCAAGCAGGTGTGCTCTGCGTGAACATCCAGATGAGCTGTGCAGAGATCTGTGCTCCTCCTATGTTGTGGCAGCTATGGGTGCTCCCCTAGGGAATGACCCTGGGCAAAGCTGGGACAGCACCAGGACATTCGTTCCCTCAGCACAAATTTACACCAGGTCTGATGCAACCCTCAAGGGCCCAGTCGCCCTGGACCTCAGCCCAGGGAATGCTACAGCAGGTGCTCTGAGGAGGGACCAGGGCACTGAAGTGCACTGCAGGGAGAGCACTGCTGCTCCTGGAGGACACAGCAGGGTGGAGAGTGCACAGGCATCCAGGTTGAGGGGAAAGCTGTTTTGGCCAGCAGGGAATGGCCCAGAGCTAGGTGGCTGGTAGGGTGCCGCTATGGCCAAGGGCAGGAATACGTGCTGAGGTCTTAGAGCAATGTGCTCCAGTGACCAGCTGCCAAGGCCTACGATACGGTTCCCACCCTCTCCAGGAACTAGCACTGTGCTGACCCAGGGGAACCACTAAGTTAATTAGGAAACTGCACACCCCATTTCCTGGCTACAAATATAAGAAGACATTCTGTCTCCAACCATTGTTTTTAATTCAGGAAATCAAAGAAGCCTGTATACACTGGAATACAGAACAACAAGCTGCTGTGCAGGATTTACTCTAAAACAATGTAAACCTGCCTGAGACCCCTCCTGCTATGGGGAAAGAGCAGGAAATTTTCCTAATGGGTTGAAACTGAGTGAAGCACAAGGGTGGGAAGAAGCTTTTCGCATACAACCAGAGAACAGACACCATGTGCAGACACCAACACTGACCAGGGGCAGTTACTCTGCACTTGTACTTGGCTGCGGCAGTCCTTGCTGCTGCTCTTTTGGCCTCTTCTTCTTCTTCTTCTGTTTGGAGAGGCAGCTCAGTGCTGACTCGCCAGTCCTTGGGGCAGCTGTGAGCTGGGGCAGTCTGCCAGACTGAGTGGGATACTTGGTTTTCAGGTCCTCTTTGAACAATGGCTGGGAGAGCAGGTGACGAAGCTCCTTCTTCAAGACTTTCATCTGTTTTTGTCGCCTACGCTCTTCTTGCTGGTCAGCTTTTCCTCCTGGAGGGAACACAAACAAGCTCATATTTACTAGGATGCACAGAAGCATGTTTCCTTCAATGGATAATACAATAAAAAATGTAAACCTTCCAGAATCTTTTAGGGAGGCAAGTTAGCTTGATGGGATCTGTGAATAGCGTGGACTTCTGTTTAGGAGGAATACACAGGACCACCCTGTCCTTTATTCCTTATAAAACCCTTCTAAGAAAGAAATCATCTTCATTTTACAGAAAAGGCTGCTTGGATTTAGAGGGGTCACTTGCCTACGGAAACAGAGCTAGCTGTCAAACAGACCAGAATGCAAGACTCCAGCGGCAGATCGGCTTCCTTCCTGCCTCCACTTACTGCCCATCTGGGGCCTGGCAACATGACTGGTACCACCAATCCCTCAGGAGTCAGTGAATATTTCTCTGCAGCCTGGCCCTCCTGCACCTCACCCAGTGCTGGGACTGCATGTGCAGAGGTGGGCCTAGCCAAAGGACTCTATCCCTGTCATGTCCTCAGGAGGGAAGGCCAGGGCCTCCACACCTTCACCTAAACCCCAGGCCTGAGCTACAAGAACTTGCTTGTTGTCATCACAACCAATGCTTTGGTTCCTGGCTTCCATGAAAGGACAGCAGTAAGCTTGTTTCTGAAGCTGCGGCCTCTGACACTAGGATGCCATCAACTCAGCTCAGCTGCATCCTTGATGGGATGGAAGGAACCTTGGTGCCATCAATTCTAGATGCGGTTCTGCTTCTGAGACTCCGAAGTTTTCCTAAGCAGGGACTGTGCAGACCCACAGTCTGAATCCATATAGAGGGGGCTCAGGCACTGCTGGTGGGGAAGCTGTTTCACAACATAAATCCCCTCTTTCTGTGAGCCTCTAGTAATTCTGATTTATTCATGCCATCAATCTTGTGGACAAGATCAAAGGAGATGGTGACACAGAAATGCTTTGTCAGTGTGGAAGATAGGTATAGTAGTAATAATAATGATAAATATAACTTAAGAAGTATCATAGACTTTGTTTGCCAGGCTCTGTTATACACACTTTATACTCCTTAATCAATCTTCAATCCTATGAGGTAGTTTATTACCTCCATTTTATAGATGAGGAAAGTAAGATACAGCAGAGAGGCTTGACTGGTCACATAGTCAGTTAAGGGAATGGGCTGGCAGCAAACATGGGCTGCCTGATGAGAGGGCCTGATCCCTGCACTATGCATGTCCAATGCAGGATGCAGGCAGTTAGAGCTCCAGACAGGTGAGACAGGAACAGACAGGCCAAGGACATCCAGTTCATCTGGGATTAGGGACCACCAGCAAAGGAGGAAAGGGCTCTGCTGATTCTGACAGGGCTCACAGCAGTATAGATGGTTCTGACAAGGCAAAAGCTGAGGGATAAAAGGAAAAGCTGAATCCTTCCTTAACTCCCATCCAGCCCAAAGGACTTACCTTTATACATCTCTTCTTCCAGTTCAATCTCCAGGGCAGCTGCTGCCTGCTCAATCCAAGAGTTGTGCAGACAAGCCTGGAAGTTCCGGTACTCGGCTTTCTCAATCTGTCGAGCTAGACGGATTCGCTCCTGGGGGAAAGGAACACAGTATTCATTTGATGGGAGTTCAGGTCTGTGGGAAGCAAAGTCTCACTGAAATTGTATTCCCAGCGGGCACAGTGGCACAGGCCTATAACCCCAGTGGTTTGGGAGGCTGAAGCAGGAGGATCATGAGTTCAAAGCCAAACTCAGAAAAAGAGGTGCTAAGCAACTCAGTGAGACCCTGTCTTTAAATAAAATAAAAAATAGGGCTGGGGATGTGGCTCAGCGGTCGAGTTCCTGAGTTCAATCCCAGGCACAATCCACCTACCCCTCAAAAGTTCCTGAGATAAGTGGTCAGAGAGATGCAGCTCAGCTCCTACTGAAGTGCATCTGCTTGGGTTCCTGATAAACCTGATAAAAGCCCAGAGGGCAATCACTATACACACATGCACATATCCAATCACAGGCCTCAGCTCTCCCAAGGATAAACCCTAAATGTCTCCTTGGAAGTCCAGCCCAACCCAACTGCCAACCTACAGGTAGGGGGAGAGGCCACAGCTAGTTCTACAACTCTCCTCATAATTTTGGGGTTAGACTACAGTGACAAGAATCTTTCCCCGTCCTCCCCAAATGGGAGAGATCATGTAATGCAGGAGTCAAGAACCATGAAAAGCAAGGGTGGCTTTCAGTCCTCCTTATAAGGAATTCTCTTTGAATTCTACCTTTCCATCATCCCCCACCTTTCCCCACAGAGCTAATATTCCTTTGGAGCCAGAGTAGACACCAGTCCTTGAACCATTCAATGCCTTTGGTCCCTCAGTAGCCACATACCAACTAACACCACAGTGCTCCATTGGTACCTGAACTTTAGCACGGACAGGCCTGCTCACAGGCTGGTGAACTCCTGGGGAGAACCCACTTTGCTTTGGTCCCTGACACACTGTGGTCCACAGTAAGCATCACTCACAAATGTGTGCCACTGAGTTAGCATGAACTTCCAAGGCAGGATTTACTGGCTTCTGTTTCAGGGATGTACCAAAATCTTTTTTTTTTTTTTTAATTTATTTTTTTTTAGTTTTCGGTGGACACAACATCTTTGTTTGTATGTGGTGCTGAGGATCGAACCTGGGCTGCACGCATGCCAGGCGAGCGCGCTACCACTTAAGCCACATAACCAGCCCCCCAAAATCTTTAGTATCTACTTCAATGAGACACATTTAACTTGCTGCTCACAGCCCTCTGATAGGAAACCCATTTGGCCAAGCCCACTGCACTCTCTAGTAGAGATGGAGGTGTGACCTTGGGACCAGAGTGAAAAAAATGGATGAGGGAGAATATACCTCATACCTTTGGTCACTCCCCTTTTCTCCCTTTTCACAGATTCCCCCATTCAGCTGTGTGCAGGACATAACCTTGGTTTCCAAGAGTAAGGATGCTGGAATCTCAGCAAGGTGCTCTGTGAGGAGTAGAGGGTTCCCTCTTAGCACTGGGGTTTGAATTTTTTTCTTTTACCTTGACTACATCCATGTATTTTGTCTGCACAGGGAACAGTGGAATGTCCTCATCTTTCTTAAGGGTTTTGTAAATCTTCTTAAAGTTGATCACATCCTCAGGCCCAATCAGCATCAGGCTTAGGCCTTCACTTGTGGCTCGAGCAGTTCGTCCGCTTCGATGGATATAAATCTCTGAGGTGCGAGGGACCTGCCAAGCAGGAACTGGGGTCAGCACCTGGTGCCAAATACTGTTCTTCCCCTCATGGCCAGATCCCCAAACCAAACCCTCCTCCAAGCCAGCCAGGTAGGTAGAAATCTTTCTAGCATCACGAACCTTCTCCCTTAGGCCCACATTCAAACTGTCCCTAGGATTAGCCCATTCATTGTGCATGCTTTGCTCTACCATGCCCCCTACCCTGGCTCAGGTCCTTCTGCCTACTCAGGTAGACCATGACAGTCCCTTCTTATTTGATCTCTAGTCCTCCATACTCCTACTGTTCCTGCCTTGGAATGAGCTGACAGTGTCATCTTCTTGAGTCTCATCTCTGATCATAATCTCTTCCAGCTAAAGAAACTCCACAGGTTCTTCGTTAACTTTGCACAGGTGACTGACTGATGGTACTAACACCAACATTTATTGAGTAGCTGCATTGTGCCAGAAAATTCTAAGCACTTTGCATGTATTATCCCATTTATTCCTTATAATAACAATATGAAATACTTTATGATTATCCACATTTTATAGACCAGGAATCTAACCCAGAGAGATCAAAACAACCCCCCCTTGGTCACCTAAGTGGTGGAGTCGGGATTTATTATGAAGCAGCTCAGCAGTAAAGACCATGCTCTTAGGCTACACTGCCTCTATTCCAACATATACCGGATGTTTACCCATGATAATGTGGCATGGTGCTGACACCCCTCTCTCCCCCAGCCTCAAGGCAAACACCATTAATGAAACACAGAGTCTTCTCCACTGGGCCCAGATTGCATTTCAGTATTGTTTTCAATACAAAATTCTAGAATGATCTGCTCCTAATGGCTCTAGAAATAAGATCTATTTGCCATTCTTCACTTACAGGATAAAAGTCCTTCAGTGACCTGCCCCCAGTGCATTTCCTTCCATCCTCAGCAACTACTCAAGTACTCCTCTCTAAACATATCCCTCTTTAAACTCTAGCCCAATGTCCTCTGAACTAAATGCCACGCACCTCTGGAAAGCACTTTCCCATCTCCCAAACTAGAAATTACCTCTTTTCTAATACCTTTTGCCTTAAATCACAGTGATGGCCATCTACTCGTTCTGCTAGACTTGACACCTCCTAAGAACTGATGCTGTATTAGGTTCACCTTGGTATTTCCCACAAAGACTAACCCATAGCCCCTTCCCCAAACAGAAGCAGAGATTTGCTAAACTGAAACTAGTACCCTAAAATATTTTTATAAGAGCAAAGAAGAATTAAAGAGGAAAAATAATAATAAAGATATCATAATAACTACCACTTATGGAGTACTTACACTATAGGTGCTTCATCAGCAGCTCGATTCAGTTCTCATAACCACCCTCTCTGGCAGGCAGCATTATTAGTTCCATTTTACAATGATTCTGCAACAGGAGTACTATAATAATATGCCCAAGCCAGTCAACTATGAGGCATGAGTGTGGAGAATGCAAACCTGGCAGTTGGCTTTGGAACACATACTCCTAGCCACAACTACAAGCTTACACTAATATCTCTGCTACTACCAACATATGCTAACATTTAGTAAGTGCTTCTGATGTGACAGGTGGTTTCCTAAACTCTTTCCATGAATTACCTTATTTTACCTTAATGAGAATCCTACAAATTAGATACTACAGTAATTGTCATTTAACAAAAAAGAAAACTGAGGAACGGAGAGATTAAATATCTTGTTCAGGGTTACAAAGATGGGATTTAAGCCAAAGGAGATCTTAACTACAATACTTTCACACTTTTCTACATCAGGGTAACCACTCGATATGCTGACATGTTTGAACATGGTTTGTCTCTACTAAAACTCAAGTTGTGTCTTAATTCCTCAGTTCAGCAGTGTTAGAGGTGAGGCCTAGTGGGAAGTGTTTGGGTGGAGGTTTCATGAACAAATTAATGCCATCTCAAGGGAACGAGTTCTTGCTTGCAAGGGACTAGAATGTGTTGTTACAAAGCATGGTTGTCTCTATTCTGTTTTCCCTTTGCAGATGCTGCCTGCTTATTACACCTTTCCACCTTGAGGCTCCCAAACAGAAGCTGAACAGATACTGGACTTTCTATTTCTAGCCTCCAGAACCATGGGCCAAGACAAGCTGCTTTTCTTTGTAAATAACCCAGTCTGAAGTATTCTATAATAGCAACAGAAAACTTAACTTATATATTTTCCATTGCATGGAAAACACTAAGATTCTAACTTGATGATATTAAGTAGCTTGGAGGGAAGGGCTCTTTGACATTGGACTACAACTTCTGAGACTGAATCTTATCAGTGACATCAGTGGTTTTTAGATGCTAGTGGTTATTACCTGTTGTGGAGGCCTCAGAACAATAATTTCTCCTCCTTCCTCCAAACTTTGCTTTAAATTCCCCATTCAATGTAGGAAGATGCTTTCAAACCCCCAGATATCCCTACCTGGTAATGAATGACATGCTGGACTTTAGGAATATCCAGACCCCGGGCTGCCACATCTGTTGCCAAGAGAACGCAGCTGTGGTGGAGATGGAAAGCACATTTATAACTAAAAGCAATCATTATTTAAATTCCCACTATCTGCTGAGCACTCCATAATCCTTACAACCACCCTACAAGATAATACTATTGTCTCCTTTTATATGTAAAGAAACTGAAGCTCAGAAAAATTAGCTTCCCAAGGTACAGACAGGTCTATTCAGGTGCATAGGCCAGGATCCAAATCTGGATCCCACTGACCCGACTAACATGCTACACTCTGTGGTGACATAAGGCCCCCCCGGTTCCTCCAGAGAAGTGAATGAGGCAAATGACAAACGACATGTGCCCTAGGGTCTGACAGACTTGTCTGATACCCAGTTCTATACTTCTAGGCTGAAAAAACTTGGGTAAGTGGATCAGCTTTTCTATATCTCATTTTTTTTTTTCATTTATAAAATGAAAATAGTGACAATGAAAACAAATGACAGCTGGACTAGCAATTATTAAAGATAATATTTAGTATGCACATACTATATGCCAGAAACTGTTCCAAACATTTTACATGAACAAATTTTCAACCACCTTATCCTTATAACAACCCTGAGGTACTTTCTATTATTATCCTAATAATGAGAAAATGAAGCATAGAGAAGTTAAAAAACTCGACCATATACAAGTAAAGGAGCCAAGATTTGATCCCAGGTATTCTGATTGCAAAGTCTCTGCTCTTGGCAGAATTTATTCTGCTGATTCTCAAGGATGTTAAGATAAGTAAAACAATGGGGAGATGCATCTAAAGTGCCAGCACAAGACTATGTCTGTGTGTTCAATAAGAGTAGGTTATCACCTACTCTTTGAAAGTTTCTGTAAGACATTAATAGCAACCAAATACTAAATGAGGGTGACCTTGCCAATGCTGTGCGGGACTGAGCGACAAAACAAACTACCTTCTATAGATAAAGACTTTATGACAGAAAGTAGCTTCCACTGTTCTCCCTACCAGCCTGGCCCTCTGGCCCAGTCTCTGGAAACAGGCTTTTATTTTTTGGTGGTGCTAGGGATTGAACCCAGAGCCTTATGCATGCGAGGCAAGCACTCTACCAACTAAGCTATATCCCCAGCCCATGGAGACAGGCTCTTGACTTACTCTTCCAGACGGGCAAACTGCTCCAGATTTCTGAGCCTCTGTTTTTGGTGCATGCAGGCGTGCAGGGTGAGTGGCATGATATCCAGGACTTTGAGGAGCCCAGAGAGCCGTTTGATACAGGAGATGCTGTTGGCGAACACTAAGCTGCGACCTGGATACTGCATCAGGAAGTAGTACAGATACAAGTCTTTCTCGTCCATCTCACAATGGATCTTGGTCTCTGTCAGTGTCTCAACTGTACCCTCATTCCTTGTGAGGTCAATGACTTTTGGCTTGCCCCTCATGCCAATCTTCTGCATGAGGAGGTCAAGTTTGGCAGTTTTGTCCATTTTCTTTATGTGCTTCTTATGAAGGATTCGAGTTGGAGCTTGATGTACCAGTGTCAGTGTGGCAGAAAAAACAAGTGTCTGTCTCTTTGGATTGTACTGGGAATCATTAAGCATCTCCAGCAGCTGTGAGAGCTCAGCAAAATGACCTTTCTCAACCATTCGGTCAGCCTCATCCACTACCAGGCACCTGTAGATCCAGAAAGAGCCACATCACTGGTTGGTGGTGGGTCACAGAAATCATACAGCAGTACTCTACTCCTACCCCAACCACACACACACTCACACATGCAGGCACCCCACCGTCACTACCAGGGCCTCCCTTTGCATGCTTGGCTCTCTAAAGGCCTAGGCCTGGCTGGTACTATCCTGTGGCATTCTTTTGACAGGGAGAAGGCATTGCACATAGCATCATGTCACCTCAGGCTCACTTCAAAGTGGGTAAAGTAGAAAGGAAGAGGTACCATTTCTCACCTGAGCTGCCGAAGGTTGCTCAAATGAGGGTGCCTTTCTTTAACTAGCTCCCACAGCCGACCTGGAGTGGCCACCACAATCTCAGGATGGCGGTTCAGCATTCGCTGCTGTTTCTGTGTGGACATGCCACCAACCAAAATAGCAGTTTTAATTCCTATAGGACAGAAAACATAGGGATGCTATTATTCAGTCTGGCTGCTTATTCTTTTACATGGCTAATATAGCACCCCCAGAATGGCCCAGTCACCAGAACAGCTCCCCACTTCCAGAAGTGCTAAAAGATAGTACTGGCCTGAGTGCTGAACCTACTCCTAAAGGAATTATCCAAGTATTCTGTGACCTGGGCCTGCCTACTTCTCCAATCTCATTTTTTTCTACTTCCTCCCTCCAATCACAACAGAAGGTCTGGATTTGAACCCAGTCAAGCTCTGGGAAACATGAGCAGTGCTGCACTACAATGCTGGGAAAGATGTTACCTGCAGCTCTGACATACCTTCTGAAAACCCTTCCCATTCCCCTCATTAGCATTAATGTGAAGTTCCTCTAATGCCTAGTGCGCTGTTTTTCTCTCTAATGTAGGACTTCTCACAGTATTGAACAAACGAATGAACAGAGGATAATGCAGATAAAGTGTGAATAACGACAACTTGATAACCAAATTTCCATTGTAAATCTCCTTCCTCAAAGGAGCCCCCTGAGAAAATTAAGGTCTTACTCTAAGGCATGGGTCACCAAACTTTGGGAGGGGGGGAGTCATTAGCAACCTCACTGGCCAGATGGTCTGTCATAACTAACTCTACTCTGCTCTGTCTTTATAGTACAAAAGCAGCCACAAACCATATGTAACCCCTGGTGCAGTTATGTTCCAATAAAACTTTACTTACAAAAGCAAGCTGTGTTGCTAACCCCTGACCTAAGCATCCATTATATCCAACATATTAACTGTTTTCCTATGTATCTAGAATGACTTAAGCTATGTAGTACTGTTGGGAGGACTGAGAAAATGTCACTCAATTAATTTTCTTCAGGGCTTAATTCCAGGAGAAAGGTTTCTCCTAGCTGACAAGAACGGCAGCTTATTCATCTTCATCCCTGGAATGTGGATTTGCTCAGGAAACATATTAAATGAAACTAAACCTCACCTGTAAACTTGGCCACAGCATCAATATGTTGTTTGACTTGGACGGCCAGCTCTCGAGTAGGAGTCAGAACCAGGCCAAGCAGAGGACGCTTTGGATGCGATTTACAGGGAGCAATTTTGCTATCTACCAACTCCTGTTTTAACTTTCCAGTCTGCTCTTCATCAAGCTTTTCCTCTTTGTCCTCATTCTGTTTGGGGATAGGCTTATCTGTGATCAGGGAAGAAGGGCCTTCACCAGCATCATCATCACAGAATGGTGTCTGGTCAGAGACTGAGGCACTGATCTTGCCTCCGACCTCAGTTCCAGCCTCAGGGAGCAGAGCTTCACTCTCAATTACTGTCTCATCAGGCAACATTCCAGACCCAGTAGTGGCCTCACTTGGTGATCCAGTCTCAGCTCCAGCCGAAGTCTCTCCAAGTGGCACTCCAGTGTTACTTGGGATGGGCGAAGGTTTCCTCTTATGCCACTGCAACACTGCATGAATCATTGGGATGGCAAAGGCAAGAGTTTTCCCACTTCCTTAGAAGTAAAACAAAATAAGAAAATAGTCATCAACTTAAATGCTGTTGCTTGCATTCATATAACCCTTATTTAACTTAACAATGGTCCTAAAGTACAAAAGTAGTAATGCAGGGAATTCAGATATGCCAAAGGAAAACTATAAAAGTGCTTCCTTGGGGCTGGGGATGTGGCTCAAGCGGTAGCGCGCTTGCCAAGCATGCGTGCGGCCCGAGTTCGATCCTCAGCACCACATGCAAAAAACAAAGATGTTGTGTCCGCTGAGAACTAAAAAAAAAAAAGTGCTTCCTTTCATTGAAAAGGTGAAAGTTCTCAACTTAAAGGGGGAAAAAAAATGAGGCTGTTAAGATCCACAGTAAGAAGAAATCTATTCATGAAATTGTGAAAGAGAAAGAAATCCATGTTATTTTGCTGCTGTACTTCAAACTATAAAAATTACGGCCCCAATGCATAGTAAGTACTTACTTAAGATGAAAAAGGCATTAAATCCGTTAAGTATATATGTACAGGAAAAAGCACTATATGGGTAGGTTCGGTATTATGTGCAGTTTCAGGCATTAATGGGGGAATCTCAGAAAGTTTAACTCAGGAAAAGCTGCACTGAAGAGCTACAGAGGGCAAAGTACTGGGATAGGGGGAGGTGATAGGGCACAAAGCATCCATATACCTCTCTGGCACACCTTCTATGAATTCACCAGCCTAGAAACTCCAAAAATACTGTCATAGGGTTTTTATGGTATTTCTATTATGTAGGCATGACTGATAAAATCAATGGCCATTGGTGACTGAACTCAAGTCTTCAGCCCTTCTTTCCTCCCTGGTGGCCAGGAGGAAGAGTTGTGAAAGTTCCAGCCCTCTGATCACTTGGTTGGTTATTCTGACAATCAGCTCCCATCCTGAAGTTATCTAAGGACTCCAGCTGCCAAGTCATCTTATTAACATACAAAGATACTCATTGGTCCAGAGACTGTAAGGGTCTTACAAGGTCTAATAGGAGGAATGGAGGACCAAGATCAAATATTGTAAAAGATGCAAGTAACAAAGGTTTTACAAACTCTGTACCAGGAACTGGATCCAGAGAGGAAATATATGTTCACAGATACCATCTTTTTTTAAAATATTTTTTTTAGTTACAGATGGACACAATACCTTTATTTCACTCATTCATCTTTATGTGGTGTTGAGGATTGAACCTAGTGCCTCACCCATGCTAGGCAAGCACTCCACCAACTAAGCCATAACCCCAGCCTCACAGATCCCATCTTATTTCCTTAATCATTTCATTAACTATAATTTTTTATGTTTTTTTAGAGGTTGCTTTGGGATTCACAGTATATATATTTTTTCTATCAGTTTACACCAAGTGTAGCAGTACTTCACATAGTATAGGATTAGCACCTGGAGTGGGGACAATCATATTGGACTGAGTCATTAAACCTAAGAGTAATGACATAAACTCCAGGTAGACAGCATGAGAATTTAACTGAATTGTAGGGGCATCCCACTGATAGATCTGAAGAATAGGATGTCAGTGTGGCAAGAACCCACACAACATGGGATGTCACAAGTATTCTGTAGGTATAAACAGATCTTTTTTTTTTAAAATTTTTTTCTTAGTTATTGAAGGACCTTTATTTACTTATTTGTATATGGTGCTGAGAATCGAATCCAGTGCCTCACACATGCTAGGCAAGCACTCTACCACTGAGCTACAACCCCAGTCCCCAAAACAGATCTTAATACAGGTTAAACATCCCTAATTCAAAAACCTTAATTTCAAAATGCTTCAACATCGAAATATTCTGAGTGCCAACATGACACCATAAGTAGAAAACTGCACACCTGACCTCATGTGACAGGTGGAAATCAAAAAACAAGTGCACTAAAACTTTGAATAAGATCACTTCCAGGTTATGTGTTAAGGTATATATGAAATATAAATGAATTTCATGTTTAGACTTGAATTCCATTCCCAAGTTATCTCATTATGTAGACACATTTTTTTTTTAATCCAAAATCTAAAGCAATTCCAGTCTCAACCATTTCAGATAATACTCAATTGTGGTGTCACACACACACAAAAAAAACCCAATCCCTCATAGGTGAAAAAGGAATAAGGAACAAAGAATAATTGTGACAAATAGAAAATACCAAAACAACACATTTAAACTCAACTATTTTCAATAATCACACTAAATATAAATGATTTCAATAAAATAGCAGAAATTGTTAGATTAAAAAAGATAAAATTATATGCCAACTCCAAGAAACCCATATTAAATAAAGTTTTTCAAAAATACAAGTATGGAAAAAAGACACACCATAGTATCATTAATCAAGGAATAGCTATATTTATACCAAAGCAGATTTTAGAGCAAAAATTATTATCAGGGATAAAGATGTTCCTTTTCATAATGAAAAGGAACCAATTCACTTAGAGAATATATGATAATGTTTTAATCCATAAAACATTATGCCCCTAAAAATATGATTCAAATACATGAAACAAAAAATCTAATAAAACTGCAAGTAGAAAATTATCACAAAGAAAATTACGTATCTTTAGTGTTTAGAAAATTGAATTTGTAGTTAATAACTATCCTACAAAGAAAAGTATAGGCTACCCAAATTAATTTTAACAAATATTCAAGAATGAAAAAAAAATTCTAAAAAGCTCTCAGATAACTGCATAGGATATACTTCAAAAGTCATTCTGAGGCTAGTATTACTGAATTTCCAAAACCAGACAAAAACATTACAAGAAAACTACAGATAAATATCCCAGAAAAATAAATCTAAAAATTCTCAGCAGAATTTTAGCAAATCAATTTCAATAATATATAAACAGAATATATTGTGACCAGTTCAGTTTATCCCAGGAATATGTTTAGTTTCACATTTGGTATGTGTGTGTGGGGGAAATTACCATTTATAACATCAACATGAAATATTTAAGGGTAAATCTAACAACAAACATGCAAAATCTACACAATGAAAACAAAAAATTGCTGAGAAAATTTGAAATGGAGGCATATACCACTTTCATGGGTTGGAAGAGTCAATATTAAGATGACATTTGTCTTCTTAAATTCGTTCTATAATCAATGTAATCCCAATCCAAATATCACCCTGCTTTTTTAATAAACTTATTCTAAAATTCATATGGGAATGCAAAGGCCTAAAATAACCAACAGTACTTTTAAGAAGGACTAAGCTTAAAATCACAAAAACCTGATTTAAAACTTTTAGCTACTACAAGCAAGTTAATGAGATAGTACTGATGGATACAGACAAGTAGATCAATGATTTTCAACAAATATGCCAATTCAGTGGGAAGAATAGTCTCTCAATAAATGGTGCTAGAATAATTAAATATCCATAGGTAAAAAAACAAAAATAATTTTGATCACTACCATACATTAGAGTTAAGTCAATAAGAATCACAGACTGAAACATAAGGCTTAAAACAAAAAACTTAAAAGCTAAGACTTAAAGAAGACTGACACTTCTAGAGGAAAACAGGAAAAAATTCTTTGTGATCTTGACTCAGGCAAAGAGTTATTAGATAAAACACCATCCACAGAAGAAAAAGTTGATAATTTGAACTTCATCAAAGTAAAAAAAAAGGTTTTTTTTCCTATCTTATTTCTTTTGCAGTGCTAGGGATTAAACAAAGGGCCTTGCAAGATTAGATAAGCACTCTACCACTAAGCCCCATTCCCAGCCCCAAAGACCTTCTGTTCTTCAAAAAACACTGCTAAAAAAAATAAAAAGACAAGCCATATACTAGGGGAAAAAAATTTCGAGTCACATATCCAATAAAGGATATGTACTTAGAAAGCATAATGAACTCTCAAATAAAGAGACATCAGCAAAGTAGGTGGTATGGATGACAAACACATGCAAAGATGCTCAAAATCATTCATCACTAGGGAAATGCAAATTAAAACCACAAGGAAATAACACTAAAATTTTAGAAGTCTAAAATAAAATTAAAGACTGACCATACCAAATTATTCGCAAGAAATGGACCAACTTGAACTCCAGTACCTGGTGGGTATATAAAATAGTATAATCATTTTGGAAAACTCCTAAAAAGTTACATTTACCAGAAAACCTGGCCATTTCACACCCAGGTATTTGCACAATGGAAATCCTAAGAGTATATCCAGACAAAGACTGTTATACCGATTGTTTACAACAATTTTATTTCTAATAACGAAAAATTTGAAAAGCACGTAAATGTTCTATGTTTAAATCAGGTTCTATTCATTCATCAGAATATTGCTCAATAAAAAGAAATGAACAAACCATTGATATTTGCAATACCATGGCTTAATCTCAAATTATGCTGAGTAAAAAACAGCCAGATGTTATTTGCAGGTGAATGGATGGCGCTGGAGAGGATGGTTAGATGAAGTTGGCCAGTCCCAGGGGTACAAATGCGTTTTCTCTGATGTAGGGAGTCTGATTCATGGTGGGGTAGGTGATAGAAAGCCTATGGGTGACCAGGTATGGCGGCACACTCTTGGAAACCCAGCAATAGAGGCAGAGGATCACAAATTTCTGAGACCAGTCTCCACAACTTAGCGAGGCACTAAGAAACTTAGTGAAATCTTGTCTCAAAATAAGAAATAAAATGGGCTGGGGATATGGCTGAGTTATAGAACACCTCTGGGTTTAATCCCTAGTACCAAAACAAAACAAGTAGGTGGGAGGGAGAGGGAGGGCTATCAGGGAGGAAAGGACTTACAAAGGAACTCACAGTATCCTTTGGGAGTAAGAATGTATTCATTACTGCATGGTCAGCAGTCTGTCCACAGCCCCAATCAAAATGCATGGCCTATCCCAAGTCTTTTTGAGTCTTAGACTTGCATATTCATAGCATTGTATGGGAAAGTTGTGTTATGGAACCAAATGTCAGGTTCTGGTCATAGTGGCTGACAACAAAGACTTTGCCTTTGCCTTCTAGAGACCCAGTTCCAGGACTGTGCACATAGCAAAGCAGTACAGCAAAGTGTTTAACAGCATAAAGGCCTACCTTAGAATACAAACATTACCACCCTTTCAGTTTTAGGGACATCATCTATCTTCTGTGAAGCTGTTTCCTCACTTATGAAATGGTAATAATGTCATCTACCTCAGGGTGGTTATGGGAACTGAGTTCATCAAAATAAAGCACTTGACATAGTTCAGGACATATTTTAAATGCCCAGTAAATGTCCTAAGTTGTTATTATTACCTCCATTTCCCTTTACATGGAGTTTCTTTGCTCTTCAAATTATGACTTTCACTTAGGACCATATCCCTAGTTTTCTTGGCCACTATTTCAAAAACCCAAGGCACAACATGTCTAGATAGTCTAGTTTTTGGTGGCTACTGTACAATATTGTACGTATGTATTATTAGAATGTACGTATTGTTAGAATTAATTTTCACCTTTTACTAACTTTAAAAAAATGTCTCCCAGAAATTTAAAATTATATATGTAGTTTGTATTATCTATATTTCTACCAGATACTGCTAGTCTAGCTGGACCAATAGTTCGAAGCTGTACAAACGCCTCCCCAGATGGTAATCTAATATACTCCAGTCAATAGGTCATTGTTTCCCAAAATCTTAGCCCAAGGGATTAGGAAATTTAAGTCTCTTCACACCTACGAAATATACCCAGTATCTATCCACCACACTCAAATCAATGACAAGAAACTCACCAACTCCCAAAGCAGCCCTTTCTATATTTGGATAAGTCTTGAGAACAAGATGATACTTCCTTAACCTCATGAACATCTACTTACCTCCCCAGTAGGCAAATTTTAGCCTTACATTAGTCCTTTGAGCTATTCAGAAAGGCTCAAGAACAGAAAAAAACCACCATTTGCAGGTCATTTACAAAGAACTGTGTAAAATTTACTATAGCATTTAATCTTCACAGCAATGTAAGAATTACTGCTGTTTTCTCCATTATAATGGGGCCTTCAGGGCTTAGAAAAATAAAGCTAGGATATCAAAATCAGGAAAAGGCAGATTTTAACCAGACCTGGCTGACTTCTCAACTACTTCATTCTATACTGCTTTTGTTGGTTACGCTCTCAACATCCCCCTCTCCCTAGTTCTCCCACCTGGCAGCTACAAACTCAATCTAGATGCAATCCTGTTCTGGCCAGAGCTGTCCTTACCTGTCTCAGCAGCCCCGAGGATGTCCAGTCTGTCACGGATAGCAGGTACCAAAGTCAAAGCTTGGATTGGTGTGGGTGCAGAAAAGCCTAGAAAGCTGAGTGCTCGGAGAACTGGTTTGGGCACAAAGAGGTCCTTCCAAGCTGACACCTCTGCCTTCTGGTCATGTACCTCAGGCATCCATGTCTTTGCTTTTTTTGGTACCTTGGGGGCAGTGCTCTGCGAAGGCTCTAATCTTTTTTTCCCTTTGTTTTTCTTCTTTTTTGGAACAGTATGTTCTGGGCTTTCTGATGCTATCTCCCCTACCTCTGAATCAGGACAAATAGTGTCATCTCCCTGAGGCTCTGGCTCAGCATCTTTGACTTCAAAGTCTTTCTGGGTAGTAATGATTTCTTCAGTAATTGGTACCACAACTTTACTCTTCTTCAATTTGATCTTTTTCTTTGGAGAACTAGACTCTCCTTCCTCTTCTTCTGAACCAGCTTGTACCTTTCTCTTCTTGAGCTTCTCCTTTGAGAAGAGATTGGAGGGATTCTTGACAGCAGAGACCAATCGATAATCTGTCAGTTCCTCGAAGCATACCAAATCATCCATCTGTCCATCTGCAAACATGTTTGGGTCAATCTTCACCTGCTTCCATTTCCCCAAAACTTTGATGCCTTTGGTCTGAAATTTGCCACGGCTTGGTGGCTTTGGCCTTGATTTTGTCTCCTTCAACTTCATGGTTGCTAAAAAGGAGAGAAATGTTCCTTTAGGTTGGTGACTGAAAAGCATGGGGTTCTAAAGCAACAAATAATTTCTGGGCAATCTGTCAAGTACCAGGCCCTGCAAAGAACTAAGAATACAAAGATGGCTATAACAAAGATGCTCCAGCCAAGAAAAGATGCTCCAAGCTAGAGAAAGAAATACACCCACAGCACAGGTGGCTTGGCCTGGAACAGGAGACACAGGAACTGGAGCAAAGGCATATGAGGTAAACCTGGTTTGAATTCCAGACCCAAAATTTAATGCGTGCCTGACCCTGCGCAGGGCTGCTTATTGTCTCCTGAACCTTAGTGTTTTCTTTTTTTTTTAAAATATTTATTTTTTGGTGTAGATGGACACAACACAATGCATTTTATTTTTTATGTGGTGCTGATAATCGAATCCAGGTCCTGCCTGTCCTAGGCGAGCACTCTACCGCTGAGCCACAACCCCAGCCCAACCTTAGTGTTTTCATCTATAAAAAAGGGAAAGGGACCTGTGTTTTATGCAAATATGAAATTATATAAAGCATGGAGAATGGGGCTTGGTTGATTCCTAAGCCATTTGGAAGACAGAATAAAAATCTGAGTTTTTGTCTGGGGGTTGGGGTGTGCTTTATTAAAAAGTGCACCGAGGGGCTGGGGCGCGGCTCCAGCGGTAGTGCACTCGCCTGGCATGCGCGCGGCGCTGGGTTCGATCCTCAGCACCACATACAAATACAGATGTTGTGTCCGCCGGAAAAAAAATTCTCTCTCTCTTAAAAAAAAAAAAAGAAAAGTGCACCGAGCTTCCTCCTTCAACCAAAAAGGCAAATGCCTGTTCCGTCCCTCTGGCTTTTACCAAACGGGTTAAAACCCACCCAGCTTTTTCGTCACGTTAAGTGACTTAACGTCCAGGCGCAATTTCTTCGGGTGGCACTCGGCCCATGCCTCTACCTAACGCGTCAAAGTTAACAGATCCTGCGCAATACGGACCCACCCCCGACAGCCCTGGGTCTGGGACGTGTCAACCTCCGGGAGCCTCAGTGTCCCCGTCCGCGGGATGGGGCCGCGCACGTCCCGCACTTAACAAGCGAAGGTGACGCACATCAAAAACCGCCGTCGAAGGGAGGCCGGTCGATGCCGGCTGCGACCGCGGTGGGCAGGGGGCGGGGACTGTCACTAGGACGGGGTCGAGGTGGCGGCAGAGACCTGCACGGAAGCTGCCCCGCGCGGCCCGCGCTCTCGCCCCTGTAGCTTATTCACAACCGAGGCCACGGGGCAGAAGCCCGAAGAACGGGGGCTGGGCGCGAGGACCGCGTGCAGCGCGCTCGGCGGCCTCCCTCTGAACCCAGCCGCCCGCCGAGGTCAGCGCCAGGAGCCCCGGGTCCCGCCCCGGCCGGGTTTCTGCTCGGGTACTCACTGCGTGGGGAAAGCGGGGACCGGGCCGCAGCTCCCTCACGCGCGGGTCAGCAGCCTCAGAAGCCACCACAGCAGTGCCTCAGCTGCAGCGTCGACCGCAGTTCCGGGGCGGAGCTTCCACTCACGCGTGCGCGCTGCCGCAGGAAGTTCCGCCTCCACGCCAACTCCGCGACCTGACGGGCTGCTGCGCGGCTTCAGCCCTAGGAGCTTGGAGAGCGAGGCGGAGCGTGTCCCCAGCCTCACGCCGGGAAGCTCTTCTGTGGCGTAGGGCTCGGCGCAGGCCAAAGGTTCGTGCGCTCCATTCCTGGCGGCGGTTCGCCGGCGCAGCCCGGAACGCAAGCCTTCTTGCGGGAGTTGTCCACCTGTTGGGTACCCACTGTGTGCCTGAAGCTTTGCACACCGTTTTGTCATTTAACCGCTGAAGGTACGGTCTCCTCCAGGGTTTTGTGCCTTGCCCGTTGCACCCGGATCGTTAGGGTCGATCTGCTCGACTCAAAACACAGGCTTTAACCGCCAAGCGGGCTGGCTCCTTTGTTGTAATGCAGAGAAGTTGGCTTCACAGTGAGTAGTGACCTTTACCTCGTGGCTGTCCCGGGGCCACCTGAAACTCCCTTCGCATACCTCGTGTCTGATGATGCTGGGAATCACGACAGGACATTCACGGGAAATTGGCCCAGCTTCGGTCCGTTGTGCACTCGCCCCTCTCCATCATGGAGCCACCGTGGCTCAGGGCTTCACCCTTGTCTTGGGGGGGCTTGCCATTTGTATCTCCAAGATTTGAGGTAGCATAGAGCCTGTCTGTAACTGGTGCCCGAAGAAGTCTGACAAGAGACTGGAGCTGCCCCTGTTGGCGGGGCGAGGAGAAAGGGCTGCAAGTCCCTGAGTGGCAGGTAAGTTGTGGGGTTGTCTTTCTGGAACCTTACCTAACAGGGCTGTTTGCTGGGGAAAGGAACCCCAACAGAGGGGCTGGAAGTAGACCCCTGTGGTGGAAATTGGGAGCATCTTTCCGAGTCAGGATGCTACCCTGTGTCAGGATTCTCCAGAGAAAGAGAACCCACAGGACTGTGTGTGTGTGTGTGTGTGTGTGTGTGTACATACATTTAAAAGAAATCGGTTTAATTTTTTTTTAATAAGAAAGAGGGAGATTCCAGCAAAAGCAAAAGAAGAACAAAGATTGTATTATAACAGTGGAAACAGATGTTTTTTTCTCTTCTTAGTATTTTATTTTCTAAGGAAATAAAAATGTGTGATAATTTAATAGACAAAGAAGCAGGGCTTTTTTCAGTTGGTAAAAGTAATCAAAATCAAGGCAAGTAAGGAATGAGTCCATGAACCCCAGGGACCCAAGCAGAAGCCTCCAAAATCATTGGTTGCTGTGGGTGTACTTAACAATGTGTAGGTATGTCTTCAAAAACAAAACAGAAGAATATATGTGGATCATGTGGTTATCATCAAGAGTGCACCTGAAACAGTTGGAGATGGTGAGCTCATAAAACTCCCCAGTAAGAAGGTGACATGTCAAGTGGGGGAGAGCTCCTGGGGAGGGCTGAGGGTCTAGAATCAGATTACCTGGATCTTGATCTAAACTCTGTAACATGAGCTGTGTGACTTTGGCAAATTATTTAATCTGGCATCTGTTTCTTCATTTGTAAAATGAGAACAGTACTGTTATGGGGAGCTGCTTCAGAAAACACTCTTAGTCCAAATTCAGATCATTGAGAGCTTTATTTACCTGGCCAGGACTGTCACCCACCCATAGAGACTGAAGCTCTGTAGGAGAACAGCAACTTCCTGGCCTGTATCCTGGGAATTTCAAGATGAAAACCACAATTCAGGGGCTTTCCTTAGTGTCATGCAAGTAAGCCAATCACAGAAATTAAAACAATAGTTAGTGGGACCTGGGAGCTCTAAGCAGGGCTGGAATTTTCCAGTTAGCAATCAAGGACAGAAGTAGAGAAAAGGCAATCAGCTTTGCAAGTCAGTTAACCACATTTCCAGGTTCAAGCAGGTGCGAGACAGCAGTATCCTGACTTTGAACAGGGGTCGGCCAGGGATAGAATCTATTTCAAATTCATGTAGACCCACAAGTGCACTCAAACCCAGGATGTAACTCTCCATGATCACCACTGCATCCTGAGTAAGGTATAATTTGTGGAGTACAAAGTACAGAAAAACAGTTTTTATAGCTTTCATTTCAGTTTCTCAGAAACAGCTCTTGTAACAGTTTTTATTTTTAAAGAAGGCAGCAAAATGGAGTCTTAGGCCTGTCTGTGACAGCTCTTGCTTTGTAATTGTCTTATCTCACTTATCATATCTATAATCTATATTTTTTACTAATCTGTAACCTATAGCTTACACTCTTACTGATTTTGATTAGTTTACACCACAACAGTACCAGTAACTCTCAGAGAGTTGTGAGGATTAAGTGGGATAATCCATGTAAAGTGCTCCCTGTGGGACCTGGTGCATGGTGAGGCCAGGTCAGCCTTAAAACTATTCCTGTTATTTTCATCATGCACTTTCTTCTAAGCATTTTTTTTATAATACACATCAAAATACAAAAAAAGTTTGGGGAAAACAGTTCAGTCAAGTGCCCCACAGTGTTATTTCAACCTTTTGCTGTTATCAATAACACCATGATAACTATTCATGTGCATATGGTTTTTGCACATCTCTGATTCTTTTTTTTACAACGAATGTGAAGATGAACAATTTCCGGTCAAATGAACTTATACTGCATGTTATTAAATTGCTGACCAGAAAGTCCATGTC
Source organism: Marmota monax (assembly GCF_021218885.2). Lineage (NCBI taxonomy): Eukaryota > Metazoa > Chordata > Mammalia > Rodentia > Sciuridae > Marmota > Marmota monax. Next base: position 3,334,128 of record NW_026695241.1, on the reverse strand, counting down.
CACCCTACCCAGCAGGGAAAGAGAATTTGTCTAATCCTTTCCAAGTCTGCAAATGCTGGTATTTTCAGGTTTTTGCTTTCTGAGCAGATAATAAGGACATACTCATTTTCATTCCATCCCTGCCATGAACCATGGAGGAATAAAAGATAATGACAACAAATTGTTCTGCAGGTGGCCTGGACTGTGCCAGCTGACTTCCCTGTGCAGGAATGTGAAGGTGGAGGGGAAACAGGAACTGTAATTCTGCTTTTGCTGCAAGCATAATAGTAGGGACTTAATTGAGTCCCTATTTGATCCTTCCTTCCTTCCTTCCTTCCTTCCTTCCTTCCTTCCTTCCACCCAGGGGCATTCTGCCACTGAGTCACATCCCCAACCCTTTCTATTTATTTCGAGACAGGGTCTCACCAAGTTACCCAGTCTGTCCTCAAACTTGAAATCCTTCTACCTCAGCCTCCCAAGTCTCCAGGATTACAAGCGTGTACCACTGTTGGTACACTGGTGTTGGTTTTCTGGGTGTTGGTTTTCTGCAGAAGTGGAGTTCCAGGACCCAGTTCTTATCCTATTGGACATTTTACTGCCATAGATGACACTTGCAGTTCATCCTCTCTCAGCCTTTTCTGTAATATATATCATTGTGTGGTGTGTGATTTGAGTTATAGATATTAGTAGTTAAGATTGGAATGGAATGAAAGAACTTGGGGATTGCCAGTGTCATGACACTAGGTGAATCTGAGAGGACTCTGAATTAAAGCTGATGGAATTGATGTAGCTTGTGAATTTATTGTTAGTCAATAAATTCTGATATTGTGGAAAGACACAAATTTGTCCAGTCTATGTTATTTTCTTGTGATACATAGGAAAGGCGAATTCAGTTCAAGGTCATGCTTTGCATATTCAAAAAATGGCAGATGGGAATGCCTTCCTCTAAGGAGAATTTAACATTATAAAGAACAAAGTTTACTCTGAGGTCATCTAAAAGGAAAGAGTCTGAAGGACTCTTTTTGATTAGCTCCTTGTAAGATTCTCAGGAGGCTCTTACCTGAGACAAAAACAGAAAACAACTTGAGTGAGTGAGTTTTAACACTGGTTAGCAATGGTTCTTCCCCACATTCCCCAGGCATAGGTGATTGTCCCAAAAGCACCTGCTTAGCAGCTGGGGATCACGGTAGCACCAGTTCATGCTGACTCCCTGGTTATTGTTACAGCACTAGAGATTCATGCTGCATGAAATAAGCCAGTCCCCAAAAAGTCAAAGATCAAATGTTTTCATCGGTATGTGGAAGCTACACAAAAATAAGGGGAGAGATGATTCATAAAAAAGAGGGGAAAAAAGGGAGAAGGAATTTCATTGAAATAGAGAAAAGATTAGTAGACAAGGAGATTGAGGAGAAGAAAGGAGGGACAGGAAAAGGGAAGAACAGTGGAACGGCCAAACTTTGGTACGTGCGCCTTGATATGGCAGAGGAGTCCCCACATCAGGTGTATCTACAGAACAATTTTTTTTTTTTTTTTTTTTTTAGTTTTCGGTGGACACAGCATCTTTTGTTTGTATGTGGTGCTGAGGATTGAACCCGGGCCGCACACATGCCAGGCGAGCACGCTACCGCTTGAGCCACATCCCCAGCCCCAGAACAATAATTTAAAAAACAAAATAAACTGTAAATGGATTGAAGAAGATGGAAGGGAGTGGGTGCTGGTGTTAGAAATATCAGGGTGCCGCAAGAATTCAGACACGCACTAAGTAAGTTACTCGGCAAGGCAAATTTTACTTCTGCAGAAGGTAGTGCTATCAAAACATCTGGCAAACTAGTACACTGGGCAGGAAGTGTGCCCAGGGCTTCATCCCTGAGGTGGCACTGCCCTTTGCTCTGATAGGAGGAGTTGGAGTTACAGTCCAAGTGATTGACTAATTTAAAAGAGGAGGGCAAGGGGAAGGGTTGTAGTTATGATCAGATGATTTCCTACACTGCAGGCATTATGAGGACAAAGGGAGATATATTGGGGGCTTCAAAATAGCTACATTTCAACCACATGGTTTAGATGACAGCAAACACATTTTTTGTTACGTATGAGGAAACTCAGACTATCGGTTTAACTTTGACAGAAAAGAGAATGTGAATCTTACACTGGGGACTGAATTGGAGCGAGTTGTGTTCCACGCTTCTGTGATTGTGTCAGACTATATCCTGGTGTTGTAGATAATAAAAAGCAAATTTTAAAATTAAAGCAGTTTAACATAAAGGTCTTAACTTGCTTTATTTGAAATTCTAGATCAGGCAATACTTCATTTCATACAATAGGACCCTCCCCAATCTGGCCACAGTGGCACCCTGACCCTGTCACTTGGTCACTGGTAATGAGCCTTGCCCAGGAAAATCACCACAGTGACTAGTCTCCCGTTTCCTGTTCCTTTGAGCTTCAGCATAGCACAGTATCTCTTGCCCTCGACACGCCCACTCCAGGCCAATTCTCCGAAACTGAAGTTGCCCTCCGACACAGCCCACTCCAGGCTGATTCTCCGAAACTGAAGTTGCCCACCGTCTGGACCCTTTGCTTTGACAACTATGTGGAGCTGGTTCATTAAAATCCTCCACTGACCCCCTACAGTGACCTTTAACCCTCTGCGTTCGTCTCTGCCTGTGCTCTTGGCAGGGAATCCTGTAGCCCTCACTGGGCTCTAGCTGAGGGGCTGCTCTGTATTCTGTATATGTGTACATACATCGTTGTATGAAGAGTGGTGTGTGACTTGAGTGTTATATATATTAGAAATTAAGCTTGGAATGAATTAAAAGGACTTGTGATTGCCCAGCGGATGACTATTAGGTGACCCATGGGTATTTGGTGAAATCAATACTACTATAAGTGGTTTGCTTGCAAATTTATTGTTATTCAATAAATTCTGACATTGTGGAAAGATACATTGAATTTGGCCTGTGTTAGTGGCTTAGCTTACCCACAGCCACTGAGCCCATCCTTTGCAAGGCAAGTTTAATTGGCACTAATCCTTGATTAATTTATCTATAGTGGGATGACAGTATCCCCATTGACCTTTGGGTATGGACTTCATTCAGGCAGGGCTGTTTAGCCTGCCTCCAGCTGCAGAGACTGTTCTGTGTTCTCAGGGTGGACAGGAGCCTGGTGGGAAATGGATAAGGAGAAGGAGCAACGGAACCCTGAGTACCTTTCTGCGTCCACCCAGGGCCACAATCACCGTGATCAGAGGTGAGTGTCTGCTGGGAAGGGGCTCCAGCCTAACCTCACCCTGAGCCTTTGGGAGCAGCTGACCTGGTCCCAGCCTGGGCTTCCCTTAAGACCTAAGACCTGCTTGGGTGAGGGTTGGATGGGCAAGGGACAGAGATGGAACGTTAGAGAATAGGACCATGGAGACAGGGACCCTAGAAAAGTTACTAACTTTAAAATCTGAACTGTACATATTTGGATGCATCCTGGAAATGGCTCACAAACCGCAATAGGACACAGGACGTGTCACCAGAACTGAAAGTTCTGCTACTTGCTGATCCACTAAAGCTCAGGAGACAGGTTGATGGAGGAAAACAGGTTTAGTAGATTGAGCTAGGGAGTGCTGGCCTGAGAATAGATAACAATTTTGGTTTTCCGGAACTTTTGTGGCACCTGCTCAGGCTGGTCTCATTCTCAGCAGGAGGAAACTCAGTTGCAGACAGACAGTTCATCAGGACACTGGGAAGCCTGGGGCTTTCAGTGTTAAAGGGCTGTGTTCTGTGCTCACCATCAGAGGGCACTCCCGTGTTACACTGTTTCTGGGAAAGGCTCTAAGCCTTGGGTGCTTCTTCACTGCCACCAAGATGTCAGCTGGAGCCACAGAAAATGGGGAAAGAGTACTGCTGAGTCCCTTCTGCAGAAATCTCAGTCAGATAGAAAGTTCCTGGAAGGAGGTTCCAGAGGGTGAAGTGGCCCAGGGCTTGAGGTGAGGGTAGAAGCTGTGGCCCAGGGGCACAGAGGGTCTGGGTTCTGGCCTGGAGCTGCCCCTAACTTGCACTGTGTCCACGTGAACGTCTTCCCTCCTGGGCTCCAGCCTCCCACTCTGATTTGAGGGGGGCCTGCCAGCTCTCTGTTGGTGGCTGGGTCTCATCCTGTCTCCCACTTGGGTTCACCCCTGGGCATGCCTTTCACCTGTCAGCATAGCTGCCCCTAAGACCCCTCCCCCAGTGAGAGCTCCAGGGAGCTTCTGGAAGTGAAGGATACAGTGGGTCCCTCGGCTTCATATCCTTCTGGGGCCCCTGGGGCCTCTGACCACAGCTGCCCGCTCTGTATGCTCTTCTTCTTCATCTTTTTTAGGGGAGGATGAGATGTCCCAGTCATCTAGTGTGGCCAAGGCCTCCACTGGTTCTGTCCCTGTGGGGGCCCCAGGACCAGCTGGACCAGGGTCTGATCCCCCACATGCCCACCCAAGGATGGAGATAGGAATTTCTCCCACCTGGTAGGTATCAGAATCCGCACGCCGATCCTCAGCCTCCCCAACCTCCCCCTCAGCTCAGCTTCTCTGTTGTGTTAGAGCACGCTGCCCTGATGGTCTCCTCCATGCTCACTCGGCCAGAGACCACAGTGTGGGAGTCCTCTGGTCTCTGGGCCTGGGTTAATTTGTTTCTAAATGTAGGGGTAGGCTTAGGCCACTCAGATGTCTCCCAGCACCAAGTCCCATCCAATTGGGTGGCACAGAAGCCCTTTACACTGGCCTTACGTGCTTTACAAAGGCCTGGCAGCTGGCCAGTACGGGCTGAGGCCTGCTTCCTGGACCTCTTGGTCCAGCCCATGGCCTGTGAGCTTCAGTCTTGCTGGCTCAGAGCCTGGTCCATGGTGTCCTCCTCCCAGCACCTGTATTGAGCCTTCCCCTGGGAGCAAGGCAGCAGAGGCACACTCCTATTTTTTTAATTGTGCTAAAATACAAGTAAAATAAAATTTGCCATATTAACAGATTTTAAGTGTATACTTCAATAGTGTGTACTTAAGTACATACACACTCTTATGCAACCATCACCAACATCCATCTCTGGAATTCTTCTTCTGTTGCAAAACTAAAACACAGTTAAACACTCTGCATTTCTTACTCACCCTGGCCCCGGGCAGTCACTTTAGGAATTGGACTACTCTCCTACCTCATAGACGTGGAAGGTGTGTGCCCTTATTTCACTCAGCATAATATCTTCAGGGCCCATCCATGGTGTAGTAGGTGTCAGAATATCTTTCCTTTTTAAGTCTAAATTAACATTTCATTGTATGAAAGATGACATTTTATGTATTCATTCATCCATTAATGGACACCTGGTTTGCTTCTATCTCTTGATTTTTGTGAATAAAACTGCTCTGAACATGGGTGCATCAATCTCTTCAAGATTCTTTCAGTTCTTTTGGCTATATACCCAGACACAGAATTGCTGAATCACGGGGTAATTCTATTTTGAACTTTTTGAGGAAGTGCCATAATGTTTTCCATAGCAGCTGTACATTTTGTATTTCCACCAACAGCTCACACTTGTTTCAATATCTGCACATCTTCCCCAAAACTTGCTGTTTTCAGTTTTATTGATAGCAGTCATCCTAACAGATTGAGATGGTTTAGATTTTGTGTTTCCTTGATGATTAGTGATCTCAAGCATCTTTTCATATGCTTATTGACCATTCCTATATCTTTTTTGAGAAATGTCTGTGTTGTTAGAGTACTTTGCTCATTTTTAATGTGTTTTTGTTGTTTTTAAGATGTAAGAGTTTTTTTATATTTCAGATATATGATTTTCAAATATTTTCTCCTAGGCTGTACGTTCCCTTTTCATCCTGTTGCTTATTTTTTTATGAGCAAAAGTTGATTATATCTCTTGATCCAGGAACCTTTTTCTGTAATACTGTGTGTCTCTTTGATCCTGTGCCTGGGCCTGGCACAGAGGGGGTCAGAGTGAAGGAAACTTGGTCCTTGACCGTAGAGAGGTCAAAATCCAGCAGAGGAGACAGATCATGACATTTCATTGTGGAAAATTCTGCAGCAGAAGCAGCATAGTGGACTTAAACTTGAGTGAGTGGGTAGAGGTCCAGCAGCTGAGAAAGATTGGGAATGTATGTTCAGGGGAGACTTTCTGGAGAATGTGACAGATGGTAGGAAAACTGGCCTAAATCTCGCAATTAAACGACCCAAGGCCTGAAGGAGCAGGAAATGGCTTCTATTTATCTCACAGAACAGGAACATTAAAATTATATAGGTTCATATGGCTAAGGGTTACCAATGGGCAGCATAGGCCTAGGGTATGACCAAGGAATGTGGCACAGAGTCCAAGATCTTTGGAAGTAATGGAGGAAGAACAGAAAGACCAACTTAGTGGATACCCATAGTCCACTGTATTTGTTTATTGCTTTTTGCAGTTTCAGTTACCTGTAGTCAACTGGAGTCTAGAAATACTAAATAGAAAATACCAGAAATAAACAATTCATAAGTTTTAAACTATATTCTGCTCTGAATAGTGTGCTAAAATCTTAGGCCTTCCTGCTCCATCCTGCCTGGGTCATTAATCATCCTTTTTTCCAGCGAATCCTTACTGTATATGCTACTGCCTGTTAGTCACCTAGTATCTGTCTAGGTTGTCAGATTGACTGGTGGTACCACAATGCTGTGTTAAGCAATCCTATTGTACCTAATAATGGCCACAAAGCACGAAAATAGTGATATAAAGGAGACACCAGAACGTAAAACAGGACAGATGAATTTTGGTACTCTGTGGCAAAACTGCATGTGTGTATGGGCTTCAAGGTCTTGGAGTGTATCCCCATGTAAATAAGGGAGGGACTACTGTGTCATTTCAGTGTGTGTGTGTGTGTGTGTGTGTGTGTGTGAATGGAAGGAGAGACAGAGGTCATGAACCATGAGCTAAGGCTTCGGGAGCTGATCTTCACCTTCTCTCCCTGGACAGGGACCATGCCTCCTCTTCCTAGGGATCTGTCTGAGATCATCCTGCGGGTCCTAAACTCTCTGGAACCCTGGGTCTCAGCTGCCTGAGCACCCCGTCTCTACCCCTGTGGTGATCGTTGTCATATATGCACTGCCAACTCCAGGATCTCTAAACAATTCGGGAGGTCCAGGCATGCTCTGCCTAGTGTTAAGGACTCAGGCCCCACCCTGACCGAGCTCTCTCTTCCTCTCAGATGCTGGCTAAGTAAACCCCCTCCGTTCCCAGCTGGCTCAAGGGCTCCTTCCCACATAACCTCTGGCTGCAAGAGGATCAGAGAGGTCTACCCTGCCTAGGGTGCACGGTGCTGAGGGATCCAGGCAAGCTCACACCCAGTCACGTGGAGGGGCTTGGGCTGAATTACAGAAGTAACCTCATGCTCTCTGCCTTCCTGTGTCCTGTGTCTGTGCACCCTCTCCCTTCCAGAGGCGGATTTATTCCCCCTCCTTTGAATCTTGGCTGCTTTCGGGACCTGCTTTAGCCAATAGAAAGCAATGGAAGGGCCACATGGCCTTCCACTGTAGCTCCCAGAGCCCATTGCCACATGAGAACAAGTCAGGCTGGCCTGCTGGAGGTCATCAAGCACATGCACAGAGTGAGGCCGCCCATTCATTCCAACAAGGCTTCATAAGCTAGCCCTGCTAAGATCCGAAAAACTGATTGCAGCTGAGACCAGAAGAGCCAGTTGCCTAAATTGCTGACTTGCAGAGTCAGAAAAATCATGAGCTAAATAATTTTTGGATCCACTAAATTTTGTGGTTTCTTATTATCCAGCCATAGATAACTGACCACATAACATGATGTGTATAAGACACTGAGAGGATCGTGCTATTTGACATGTAGGACAAAGCAGTCAAAGATTAACTCTAATGGTGGCTATCTGTGAAGTCTTCCTGAAGGAGACGCTATCTTCAGAATTATATAGTTATAAATACCAGAAATTTGATTACAACTGCCTCAGAGTTCAGAGGACTCTATTGCCTTATTAAAATTAAAGAACTGAAAGAAAATACATACATTAGTCTTTGTTGTGTTACTACAACAGAAGACCTGAGGCAGCTAACATATAAAGAGAAAAGGTTTAACTAGCTTACAGTTGTAAAGGTTCAAAATCCAAGATCAGGTGGGCCCCACTGGTTTGGTCTCTGTTTGGTGCAATCATATGTTGGAGCACATCTCGTGTGTGATCCTGAAAGTGGTAGGGACATGTGACAGTGCCTGCCACAGGAGCAGAGACTGGGGTATTTGGACAGTTGAGACCCAGATCACATCTTATTCCTGTAATTTACTCCAAGTCCTTTAATGTGCGTTTGGTGGGGAGGGAGATAGGGATACCTAATGATGCCCTTAGAGAGTACACCCCCATGACCTGAGGACCTCCCACTCAGTCATACCTCTTAAAGTTCCACAGTACCTCCCTGCCCTTCTGGGGACCAAGTCTTTACATATGGATCTTTGGGGGACACTATCAGAGTAAGCTCAGCAAAATTTGATGTGTCTCTTTCCATGTCCAACTTTATATTGAAGTTAAAAAAAAAAAAAAGAACTACAACAAAATTACTATCCTAATTGTTTTTAAGTGTGCAGTTCAATAGCATTCAAGTATATTCACTCGCATTGTTGTGAACAAGGTCTCCAGCATTTTCTCATCTTACAAATCTGAAACTCTGTACTATATTGAGATAACAATCCCCTCTCCCCTTTCTCCCAGCCCCTGGTATCCACCATCCTCCTTTCTGCCTGTTTGAATTTGACTACTCTAGGTCCTCACATTAGTGGAAATCGACAGTTTTTGGCTTTTTGTGATGATTTATTTCACATAGTATAATGTCCCAAGGCCTAGCTTTGTTACAGCATGTGACAGAACTAACTTCCTTTTTAAGATAGCATAATATTCCATTGTATTTATAACTCACATCTTGCTCATCTCATTCTTCCATCAGGGAGCACTTGGGTTACTCCTACCTCTTAGCAATTGTGAATAGTTCTATGCATATTTTCTGTTTTGGAGAAAGCTCAACATAAATTTCAAAGCTGAGAAGAGTGAGCACAAGGAAAACAATTTTAAAGAAGTTAATTTATTCTGTGAGTCTTTACAACTGCTCTAGTTTTTTTGACACCTTCCTCCCCAGAAAGACTGTTTAATATAATTATTTGACAAGAATCAATCTTTTCTCTCTCTCCCTATATTTCAATTATGAAGCAATAATTTTAATCTTGAACAGGAATTGTAAAATAATTTTTTTAAAGACATAAAATATCTGAAGTGTTAACCACCATTGAAGACTGTCATTTGATGTCAATTAAAAAAAAAAAAAAACCTCTGGGAGAAAAAAACAGTATTTCTATATTATATTGCAAACAATCATTCTTAAAAGTCATTACCGTATATCAATGGTAATATAGTTGTTTTTAAAATGACACACCCTCCCATGGTTAACCCACAACGATTGATACAGTGGTCAAATCCCAGCTGGAAAACGGAGGAGAGTGGCGTCTCTCATTTTGTTGCTGGATCCCAGACCAGAGACTCTCCTGGGGTCCCAATGAACGGGATTCCGTCACCTTTCCACATGAGAAATCTGTTAGGTAGCAGTTAAGGCATGAGCAGGAGGTGAGAATTCTGAGAAGATACTCAGTACAAAGCCTATCAGTTAATTGACAGTCCTGTCTCAGTGGTAGTGGAAGGCCTGGCAAGACAGCTATTTCAGGACCCTTGCCTGATCTCAGCCCCATAGATGAATCTTCTTACAACTGGAGAAAAACAGATAAATCCAGGGGAGGACAAAGATAGGTTTGCTTAGCAGGGCCTAGTTGCTAAGACACCTTAAGCATGACCCTGCACAAAAATACAACCAGAGATTTCCAGGCTAGGAAAGAGGGGTGATCATCACTGATGATTGTGGGCCCCCTCACCATGAATTTGGCCAAACCAGTTCCAATTAGGACCTGTCAGCCAGGAAGGATGACCAAGAGTTGCCCTTTGATTGTTAGCTAGAGTAGTCCGTCCGACCAGAGCCCACAGGTGATACTTGGGTGAGACCTAACAATCTCCCTCCACCCCATTAAAAGCTGGGATGTAAGTGGGAGAGGGCCCACCTCTCTCCCTGTGGGTGCTCCCCCCACCCCACCCCACCCCTGCTTCTTTTTCTTCTAGTAAACATTGCTATACTTTTGCTAAGCCTAGTGTCTTGCCTGAAATCCTCTCGTGTGAAGACACTGTTAAGGTATGACTCCAAAATCCCAAATAAAACTCTAGGTCTTTTTGAAGTAAAGAAAAGGATTTCTTCTGGCCAGGGCCAAGAGAGCAGACAATAGGTGTGCTTCTGCCACCCTACATGTGCATTAAGCCATCTACAGGGAGCGAGGGTTGCTAACTGCCGAGGGAAATTCTATTAAAAATAAAAAGGAAACATTGGCTCTACTTGAGGCAATTTGATTACCTAAGCAGGAGGCTGTCGTGGCTACCCAGGTCACCAAAAAGGAGACTCTCTGGTCATCAAGGGCAATAATTTTGCCAATGAGACAGCTCAACAAGAGGCCCTGGACTCCAAACCAGAACCAGTCACCATGTTCCCTTTGGCCTTGTATCCCCAAACCAGCCTTCCTTCCCTCCCACATTATCTGCCAGAAGAAAAAGAGAAGGTTAAAGAAAAGGGGGAACAAAATCAGAAGCTGGTGGGTCCTCCTGACTCCAGACCATGGTACCCTGAGCTTTGGGAAGAACATTAGTATTGGATTTATGTGCAACAACTCCTTGGGGGAAGAATCAACTGGCTGAATTTCTAAGACATATTGTATCCCAGGGCTAAAACAACGTCCCAGGACATCTCTGGGCAATGTCCAGCCTGCCAACAGGTAAATGCCCAACAAGAAAGGTGGACCCATTCTGGGGTCCGCAATCGAGGAGAGCTGCCTGGAGATCACTGGGAGATTGGCTTCACCGAGGTAAGACCTCCCTCCAGTAGTTATACGTTTCTCTTTATTTTTGTGGATACTTTCTCAGGTTGGCCAGAAGTGTATCCAACAAAATTTCTTCTTAATAAAGTCCCACCAGGCTGTGAACTGCCTGTCACCAGAAGGTCAGCTGTCAGGCCGGCATTCACTGCAGCGACTGGAAATTTCATTGCGCTGACCAGCCTCAAAGTTCTGCACAGGTTGAGCACGTGAACCAGACCCTCAGTAGATTTACATTAGAGACAGTGCTGGGTGGCCAGTGCCTTTGCCTGTTGCTCTTTTGCGTGCCCGATGCACCCCTTAATCTTTGAGATTATATATGGGAGACCAACCCTTCTACTTCCCTGGGTTTCTGATATTCATTTGGCTAAAATCAGCCACCAGTCTCTTGTTAACTACCTTAAGTCTCTCTAACAGATACAAGAAAAGGCTTATAGACTCTTCCTTCAGGAGAACCAACCCAGAAAGTCCACTGGTTTCCAACACCCATTTCAGCCAGGAGGCAACGTCCCCACCTGCTTGAGACACCTGAAGGCTTTACAGTCAGTCTGCTTGATTTGCCCCTAGGCTTCACATCCAACCCAAAATGGAGAGAGTAAATAAGGTACCTCTACACATGAAGCTTCATGCGTCTCTTCATGGCTGGGCTCCAATTGGTCACCACCGGGAATCCAAACCCAACAAAATAGCGCTCCCTTAAAGCCTGTGTCAAGGTGATTAGTTCTGCTCACTGTGCCGAGTTTCCCCTCAAGAGTGCTTGAGCCCAAATGACTTCGGTTTCTGTTGTGACCGAGGCTCCAGCCTTCCAAGCCCCTTCTATGACTTGGCAGCTGCCATTGGATGGCTTTCAGCCTCAGTCAAAGGAACATGGTCAAGTTGGCCTTCCTGAGCTCACCTGGTCAAGCATAGCCTTGTAGTCGTGGAGGGGCTCAAGTGGGTTGTCTTCTAGTATCAGCCAGGTGGGGTTAAGGGCCCTTGTGGGGGCAAAGGTGAGTTGAGGGTGGTAGTGCAACAAACTCTGATATTGAATAATACGACTATTAGTCATCCATCTACCTAGTGCACCGTTTAGGAGGGTCTCTACAAAGTGTGGTCGCCACTCTGAGGGATTGTCCCAAAGTTAACTTATTGGCCTCTCTGACCATAAGGGCAGTGGCCATTATGATACATAAGCAGGAAGGCCATCTGGATGCTACCAGGTCCAATCTTTTAGATAGATAGGCTATTGTCCTTTTTCAGGGTCAAAGATCTTGTGTGAGAGGCCCTTTGGCAACCCTTGGACTTTTTGCCACAAGCAGGTTGAAGGACTCAATAGCAGCGGGCAGAGTCAGAGCAAGGACCTTGACCAGGGCTTGGTGGCCTGGTCAAAGGCCTGCGGTTCCTTCTTAGTCCATTTTAAAGGGCTAGTTCCTGTGGTGGCTTAAACAAAGACCTTGCTAGTTCTGTAAAGGAGGCAATCCAAAGCCTGCAGTAACTGCCATTCCTAGAAGTTCACAGATTTGTTTCTCTGTAATAGGGCTATGGAGAGAAAAAAATCAGATTTATAGTTCACGTATTTTCTGGTGCCTCTGAGTCAAAGTGGGAAAATGTCCTGAAAGCATTTTGCAGCTTTTCAAGGAATAAGCTTCGAGCTTTGTTGGGGCCTTGGAGTACCTCAGTAGTTCTAGACAATTTAATGGGCTTTTTAGTAGCCCCTTTTAGTCCCCCTAACAAATGCCGGTGATAGGCGTCCAAATGAACATTCTTTGCCCCAGAGTTAGGGTCCTAATCAGGATGGATGTCAGGAAGGGCCTCCTCTAACAATTGTTGTCCCTTGGCTTTGGTGCAACTGGCCACTGAAAGGATGGCTCTCTTGGCCTCCACCCTGAGGCAGTCCTGCTCATCAAAAGTGACAAGAGCCAGCAAGAGCTGCTGGCAGTCGTCGCAAGCAGACCTGTGCATGCAGAAAGTGGCATCGAGGAGTGAAATGAGGGCCTGTGGGCGTGCAGAGAAAGGAGGATTTTGATTTTTCCAATTATATATCTGAAGTTGTCAAGGGGACATACACAAAGACAGTGGTTCCATCCCTTCCTGAGGGTAGCTGCCGGAGGAGCAACATGGGAAAAGTTGGGGTTGGGGGAGGAGTCGCACCCTGGAAATCAGCAGCAAGGGAGCCGAGAAGAGAGATGGGGAAGACACCACCACTTCCGTCAAGTGTTTATCTCCCCGTGAGGATGGGGGAAGTTATGTGCCCTTCTGGTGATGAAAGAACAGACCCAGGGGACCTTGGGGAAGACACAGATGAACGAGAAGGAATGTGGGGCCCATGAGGAGCATAGGGAGGTGGCAACATTTCATCCTCATCTGAAGGGGGAAGAACAGAGGCAGAAGGGTGCCAAGAAGACTCTTAGTTCTTGTCTGTTACGACCCTGGAAACCTCTGATATCCTGAAGAGCCAGGACTTTGGCTGATCTAGGTGCATCCTTGAGGCATTTTTGTAAACATTTTGGAGGATTAAGAACCAAATCTAGTCATTGGTCTGTATATGGGAACTGGTCAGGATGGCCAGGCCTGCCAGTTACCACATTCCAGACCTTCTGGACTATGAGGGCTTCCAGAGAGCCCTCAGATGGCCATCCAACATTGAAAGAGGGCCGTTCTACCTCACACAGAATTTGGAGGTGCCCTGGTGTCACAGGCACCCCATAGTCAATGTGAAGCCCTGATGAGAAGTTTTTCAACATGTAGTTCAAAAGGGTCAAAAGACAGGACTGATTAGATCCCATGATAAGGCCAAAAGTTAGAACAACAGGCAGAAATGGGAAGAAACTGGTAGGCAAAAGTCAAATTAGATAGTTGGTGGATCCAGGGGCAGTGAGTTGGGAAAGAAGAAGGTTTTCTCGCTGGGGCAACAATGAAGGAGCAATGTTAGGTGGTCAGGCAAGCATGTAACTACAGTTATCCTCAGAAAACAGACTCTCCTCCATCCCAGTCCCAGATCGTCACCACAATCTATGTAGCGGAGCACCTGGGTCCAAAACTGGCATCTCGACAGGTATCCAGTTTATTTGAGACACAAGGCCTCACAATCCACCCAGCTGAAACACCTCTAAGGCTTGACAGTCAATCTGGTTGATTCTCCTCTAGGTTGACATTCAACCCAAAATGGAGAGAACAAACAAGGTACCTCCAAACACACGCAGTTTTCTTAGTCTTCCTTCAAGGCCAGGCTTAAGTCAGTCACCACATAGGATCCAAACGGGACAAAACAGAGAGCTCCCACAACTAGAGGGGAAGGTGCCCCTTTCTGTGGGGTGGGGGGTCCCGATGGGCCGAGAGGCACAGCCTGGACCCCAGAGGATATCTCTCTGGGGCTTCCCAATATTTAGGCACTATTCCAAAATCCCAATCTTTTTGAAGTAAAGACAAAGGATTTATTCTAGCCAGAGCCTAGGGAGCAGAAAGCAGACAGTTCTGAAGCCTAAGACACTGAACGCGGGTTAGGAGGCCAACATTGGTAGGCAAAGAAGACTCTTAGTTCTTCTTAAAAACACAAAGAAGGGGGACAGGAGAGGCAAGTACAATTATAACACACATTTCATAAAGTGTCACCAAGTTCTCAGAATTGGCACCTCCCGTACCCACTCAGGAAGTAAGCTAGCACCAGCTCCAGAGTGTCAGGGTGCAAGTGGGTGGGGGTGTCAGCTTCTATGCAAGTGGACTCTTATAGGAGGGGGAGCCAATTTTGCGCAGGGTGAGATGTCTGAGCAGAATAAGGTCAGCCTGACCTAACTTCCAAATTAGCCCATACAACATTAAGAGCTGAGAATATGATGCAGACTCTGGGAAGATTATCTCAGGTATGAGTTGATCTCCATTATCAAAAGTGATATAAAGCAGGTCGAGTTAGCACACGCCTGTAATCCCAACAGTTTAAGAGGCTGAGGCAGGAGGATTGCAAGTTCAAAGCCAGCCTCAGCAATGTAGCAAGGCCCTGTCTCTAAATAAACTATAAAAAAGGGATGGGAATGTGGCTCAATGGTTAAACACCCCTGGGTTCAATCCCTAGTACAAAAAAATAAAAATTAAATTAAAAAATAAATAAAGGGAAAGGAAAAATTAATTTGATTATAGTTTAGCCAAAACTGGGAAGACAGCTAAACTCCCTTCCCCCTTTCACAGAAACTTTATGATTAATAGAAACAAAAATCAGGAAATATGGCAGAGCCAGGTTAGGCCAGCCAGAGATCAGTTGTAATTCTGGTTTTATTGGCTCCTATCTGGGGCTTTTTGGTTTCCATCATCCACCTAAGGAAGCCAGCATTTCATGGTTGCCAGATTTCACTTTGGCCTCCTTAGTTTCTGTTTCCTAGGAAAATGAAACCTAGCTCCTTGGCCGCCCAAGCACTGGGCGTGCCCTGCAGCCAGTTGGCGGGGGCTTCATCAGTGTTGGGGCTGGACAAAGAACACATGCTCTAGATAAATACCGGGGTCCATTCCACACTCTGAGGACTTCCCTTCACCAGGTAAGGCAGGGAGGGTGGAAGGGACTGCCTCTTGCTGTGGCCCCCAACCTCAGGTGGGCAGTGCCCAGTGTGCACCCACTCTCCCACAGATCCTTTCTTTCATCCGGGTAGCTGTGATTGGAATAGAGGAAGGGGATCAGAGGGAGGGAAGAGAGAAGGGAAAACGAGGGAATGAAATTACCCAATTATGCTCTGTGCATGTATGAATATATCCCACGAATCCCACCATTATGTAGGTCACAGTATCAACTTAAAATGAGAAAAAAATAAGGTATCAGATTTTTTAAAAAGTTAGGTATTGGGAGTGAAGGGACTTGAGCCCCCACCTGCCCCTGACTTCTCTCAAGCCTCCAGGGTGGGTGGAGGTGAAGTGGGCTCAGGGGAGAGGTAAGTGTCTGGAGGGAAAGCATCAGTCACGATGTGCCTGTGAACTAGAAGTACCTGCCCCTGGCTGGCTCTTGCTTTGCCAAGGCCTGGGGCATATAGCATACCCTCTCTGGGCTGCACCCTGTTTTCCCATCCCTAAGGTGGGGACAGAAGCCCAAGTTTCTCATGTTAGTGAGATCACAGAGCAGCAGGCACCCACAGTACCTTGGCTGCTGTTCATACCTTAACAGTGTGACTAGTTCTGATTTCCCAATTTGGGTGCTTTTAAAATTGCTCCATGGAGATTTAAAGGAATCCCAGAAGTGGCTAAGTGGGTGCTGGGCTTTTCTCGAGGAAGAAAACAGCTGCTGGAGGAAAGACAATACCCTGCGGCTCTCCCCTAGCCCCTACCATGGGTCTTTTGGTAACCTTGATGCCCACATTCCTCCTTCCCTCACCCAAGCCCCCTTCCAGGTCCACTGTCCCCACCAGCTCACAGCAGACCTCTCTACCCATCCCAGAGCCCCTCAGATTTTTCAGGACAGTAGGCTGGAAGCCAGTTCTGGGGGTTCCATTTCTTCACCAAAGTTCTACCCTTTGGTAGGTTTGGTCCAATAGAAGCTTTCTGCTCAGCAGCATGGCCCTTACGTCTGCAAGCATGCTGGCCTCCTCCCTGGCCACCCAGTTAACATCAGCAGTGACCATGGCTGAAGCTGGCGGGGCAGCCTGTGGCACCCTCCTGGCTGGCCTTTCGTCACAAGGTAAGTATTCTTGGAAGGGGCAGGTGCTGGGGGACGAGAGGACCGCTAAGGAGGATGCAGAGTCCTGCCCTTGAGTGTCCTTGTCCTCCCAGCACATCTATATGTCCCCCCTGGCATCCTCTCAGAGAAGGGCCTGAGGGAGGCAAGACCCTGGCTGTAGGCCTAGGGGTCCAGTTCCCCAAGGGCTAGACCTAGGCGCTTCCTGCGTCTCCTTCTCTCTCCAGATGTGAGCCTCCTCATGTCCATGTCTACAGCTAGGGGTCGTGGGAATCTCTAGCTAGGTCCCCCTCCCTAAGTTTCCTTTGTCAAGGAGCCCCCTCTGGCGAGCCTTCCCTAGTAGTTTGTCCTACTGGATCTGATTTTGAGCATTGATCATAACGAACTTCTTCACTTCAGGCCCTCTTTCTTCGTGTGTGTGTGTGTGTGTGTGTGTGTGTGTTAGTGGAGATTGAATCTAGGGCTCCTCTTTGGTTTATTTATTTATTCCCATCATTTATGTTTCTTTTCAACTCCATTTACCTCCCCCAAAGTCAACCTTTCTCACATGTTTAATGTGTGCCTCCCTACCCATCTCAGCCTGTGTGTGTGTGTGTGTGAGTTTTCATGTTGCAGAAGAGACCTGCCCATGGAGCCAGAGTGGCCATTGTCTTGTGATTCCACAGGAAGAATTTGAAACCGGATGCACAAAGAACAGACAGCAGTGTATTAGAAATGTGCGGGATTGTGGGCAGTGCAGTGCTATGTAGGCCAACTCTGGAGAGACAGGTGGCTCTTCCAGAGTCTAGGGTCTTAGGATTTATCCTTTAGTCCTTGCCCTGTTCTCTCAAGGACCCTGTCAGTGCTTTATTAGCCCTCATTCACGTGCAGCAAATTTTCTTTGTGAAGGTTGCAATGACCTAGTCCCAGGGGTGGGTGCTGTTGGATGCTGACACAGTAGTTCCCTTAAGGAGTTATAATTGACTCTGGCTGGGAGGTTTTACATGACAATTTCCATTTTTCCAGATGTCTGTTTAGATAAGGTAATCCCCAGTCCTGTCACCTATGCACTCTCTTTGATGTGTGTGTGATGTCCTCCCTGTAAGCTCCCTGCTTCACTGTCCCTCCCCAACCTCGTTTGTGCCAAGTGGCCAGCCAAGAGTCCACATGGGCTGTTGCAGACTAGTGGTGGTTTTCATTAACGTGTGTGAGTTACACACAGGACAGTGTGTTGTGTATGTCGTGCTACTGGATTATTTTTTTCTTATGAGAACTCTTCCTTGAGATCCATCAGTGTCCTTAGGGGAGCTTCTGTCTGTTGCCAAGGGTTTCTCTGGGGTGCCTCCACTGCCTGTGACCTTTCTGTCTCCCTGGGTGGACACCCAGGGCTTCTTCCAACTCCACCAGCACAAATAGCATGGATGGGTGGGGGTGGAGCCTCTGATACCTTCCCTGACCTCTGACCCCCTGCTCTTCCCCAGGGGCCATGCTGGTATCCCAGGCTTCCCTGGCCCCTGTGGCATCTACTGTTGGCTCCTTCCTGTCGGGGTTCTCTGCTGTCACCTCGGCTGCTGCTCCAATTGGAGGTAACTGGCTCTGAGTAACAGATACCACTTGTTGGGCTCCCAGTTCTGCGTGGCGAAGGTCAGGGCCTGGAGCACACCGGCGTTCCTTTCGCCATCAGAAATGCAGTCAAATCCTCAGCTCATGGTGAAGAGATTCATAAGATTAAAATAACAAGATTGGTTAAATTTTATTAGTGTTTTTACATTTAGTTGCTAAGTCTAGCACTTGACATTTGCCAATTCATTTAATTCTTCTAACCACCTCAGAGAAGTTAATATTGTGCCTTATTTACCAAGGGACAACCATGGGCATTTGGTCCCACAATTATGCACAAAGACTGAGTCCTGAAACTGACAATGTGTTGATGGGGGTGGGGGCTGGGGAGCCTGCAAGCTGCAACTGCTTTGTTCTTGCCCGGCTCATGGGGCAGTGTGAGCTTAGATCTTAACTATGGCAGAACGTATTGAAAACAACCAACTGGCTTGCTAGTACTAAGGAAACATATTTCCCAGTGACAAAACAGGATGTTCTCATAAAATGCCAGGAAACATACTCCTAAAGGACTTATTTTTCTCCTTAATCAGGGTCATTATTAGTCTAGCATGAGGAGTTATGCTGTCCTTGGCTTTGGCTAATACACAGGAACTCCGCATTAGGATTCTTCAGGGTTGCACTCTTCATGACTTCAGGAGACTGGGCCCCAACACTGGATGGACATTCGGGGCTTCTTCCAACTCCACCAGCACAAACAGCATGGATGGGGGATAGAGCTTCTGATACCTTCCCTGACCTCTGACCCTCTTCTCTTCCCCAGGGGCCACGATGATATCCAAGGCTGTCCTGGCCCCTGTGGCCTCTGCCGTTGGACCTCTGCTGGGGGCACTGAATGTGGGCTCTGTGGCTGCTGCCCCAATTGGAGGTAACTGGCTGAGTAACAGATGCTACTTGTTGGGCTCCCAGTGCAGCGCAGAGAGGGTGATGAGAAGGTCAGGGCCTGGAGCACACCAGCATTCCTTTCTGCGTCAGAAATGCAGACAGATTGTCAGCTCATGGTGAAGGGATTCGTAAGACTTAAATAACAAGATCAGTTAAATTAATTATTAAGTTTTTTTTGGCTTAGCACTTGATATTTGTCAATTCATTTAATTCTACTAACAGCCCCAGAGAAGTTAATACTGTGCCTTATTTACCAAGGAACATTTACCATTGTCCCTGTGCCCTGGGCAGGGAGGAGGGGTGGGAGGATGTTTTCAGAGCTTGGGACAGGAAGTAGAACAAAAGTTTGGAGATATTCCAACAGCAGAGGGTGGGGTGGGGTTTGGGAGGAACCCTCAGGCAGGCCAGGTTCCGCACACACCAGGGGAAAGGCCAGCCACCCACACCCGTGACCTCTGGTTGAGACCAGCAGGCAGGCCATGAGATGGACAGCCTTCCATGTAAGGAGCCCAGTGTGCCAAGCTGCCTGCTGGCTGGGCGTCACCTTCCCTGCCTGCCAATAAGTTGAGCAGCAAATGCCTTTCAACCTGGTTCCTGGGTCCAGAGGATGCCCCTGGTCACTCAGGGCTTGACCTTCACATGCCTGTTGCCCAAACCAGGGAGAACCAGGACCCTAAACCCCTGTTCCCAGATCCTCTTGACCAGGGTGGGTAAACACATTCAGGACAGGTCCTTGATCTCTGAACTAAGACTCCCCAGCAATCACACCTTCTGCAAAGTCCTGCTTCTCTGAGAAAAGCAGGGAGGGGCAGGCAGGGGCCATTCCTTCCTGGGCAGCAGCTCCCTACAGTGGGTCTTTGGCAGGAAGAGGGAGGCACAACGTGTGAGCCTCACAGCATGTTCTTTCCCTTCTAGTCAAGGCTGCTGCAGTCGTGACTGGTGGAGGTAAGCCTGCAGGAAGGGGGTTCCAGCCCCGCTTCCCCCAAACCCAGGGTGCAGTCAGAGATGCCAGGGCTCCTCAGGAGGGCCTGAGGCCTGGGCAACCCATAGCAGTCCCCTCTGGGAGTGCAGCCCCCTGTCCTGGTGGCCCCCAGTCCTTCCCCCACATTCCCTGCCTCACTGCCCTGGGCTCATCACTGCTACCCTTGCCTGTGGTCTCTCCCAAGCTCAGAGCCCAGTTACAGACTCCGTGAGGCCTCAGGATGGGCCCAGAGAGCAGGGAGTCCTTCCCCTGGATCCACCCCCATGCAGCTCCTCTCCCCTACAGCCCTGACCGTGGGTGCCGTGCCCGTGGTTCTGGGTGCCATTGGCTTCACTGGGACAGGAATCGCTGCCTCCTCACTGGCGGCCAAGATGATGTCCATAGCTGCCATTGCCAACGGGGGCGGAGTCTCCGCCGGCAGCCTGGTGGCTACTCTGCAGTCAGTGGGTAGGTGTTCGGCAGGGCTTGCTGGGGAGGGGATGGAGGAACACAGGAGCCACCAAGGACCCAGCCCAGATCTCACCCGTGGCCCTCTGCCGCAGTCCTGCCTCACCCTCCTCTTCTCTCTCGGGTTTCTCTGAGGGTGGGGGGTGGGGGGAGCCCTGGCTAGAGCTGCTGGCTTAGGGCCAGGTCACTTGGAGCATCTCCTCCCACTTGGGGCTCAGCCTTCCTCTACGCGGAGCAAGGCAGTTCCCGCGGATCCACCACTGGAGTCCCTCCTGGGCCACTGCTGGCAGCGCCTCTCCCCTAGACCAAGATGCTGGGGTTCAGGAAACAGAGGGTCTGCTGTGGGGTGCCCCGCCTCGGGCCCTCATGAGGAGCATCCCTGGCCCTGCACTTTTGTCCTTCAGAGCTGCCTTGGCCCTCCCCCCTCTGCTCACCCTCTGCTTTTTCCCAGGAGCGGCTGGACTGTCCTTGTCGTCCAAAATGGCCCTGGGCTCTGCTGGGTCTGCCATTATGGCCCGCATAGTGGGTTTGTAATAGTTCCTGCTACTCCCATAGAGAAGAGGACCCCAGGAAGAGGTGGTACTGCCCCTCAGCCTGACCCGGGAGGGGCCAGTCCTGGAGGGTCAGCACCAAGGACATACATTTCTTGAGAATAAAGCTTGTTGTTGCAACCCACCCGAGCCTCGCCTCCTGCTTCCAAGATGGGTGGGAAGGGCCAGGCAGGGGCTCTCTCCCACCATGTGTGGGTGTGTGCTGAGCAGGAATGAAGTAAGTGTGAAGACAGGAGCTGTCCCCTGCCCTGCTACTGACAGTGTGTGTCACTCTGGGCGGTCACTCCTCCTGTGCCTCAGTTTGTCCTTCTCTAAATGGGGAATTGAACCAAACGACCTCCCACATCCCAGCCTGGGTGGGTGTTTGGCTCGGGTTCTGCCAGGAGCCACTTCCCTCAAAGCCAGATCCTACTGTCCTTGCACTTGCCACCTCCTTGGTGTCTGGTGGCCATTTCCCTAGTAGCCTGGGCTGTTTTCCTTTTCCACACTCTTCCACCATGATGTTCTGCCTTACCTCAAGCCCCAAGGAACGGGGCTGGCCATCTATGGGCTGAGACTTCTGAAACTATGAGCCCTAAATAAACTTCTCCTCCTCTAAAATTGTTCTTGTCAGGTCTTTTGGGCATGGGGGTGGAAAAATCTGACTAGAACAGACATGCTCAGAGGGGGACAGAATCAACTCTCTGGGTGTGCAGCTTCAGGGAGTGGAAGGCTAGCTTTGCCCTGTGTCCTCTCCCTTGGGCTCTGTTGCGGGGGCAGTGAGCCTTCTACACCCAGGAGAGGACAGCAGCACGTCAAGGGAGGTCCACAGCAGGGCCACGGGGGTCTGGTCTCCAGGAGATAGATCACTACCCCGCTCCCAGACTTTGGAGGATGTGGTAGCAGAGAAAGCAACTTCTCTTGTGCAATCCAGCAGGGTGTCTCTCAGTGCAAACAAACACATCCTGAAGAACACCAAGGAACCTTCTGACTCCGAGCAATAAGAGAATGAACCCAACAAAAAAAATGGTTGCTTTGACCTTTCCTCCCTCTCAAAAGAGCACTAAAATACCTGTCAGGGATTAAAGAAGCCATGGCCTATTAGGAGAAAGAGAAGGAAAGAGGAGATGACAGTAACAAAATTTTAGGAGCCAGAAATGACCTGGACAAGGGGTCCTACTTAGCAGCACCATGAAAGCAGAATCTTAGTTGTTGGTAAAGACAGGAGAACTCGCCCCACAGGACCCCGCGCAGCTCAGCCACTGAAGTGGCCCACGCCTCTGGAGTTCAGCACAAAGGTAGGCTGACAGCAAGAGGGCTGGTGGCCAGGCTGTTTAAGAAGCAGTCAGACCCCATGGGTTCCTCCCCACAGATCACTGAGGCTGGTATCTCTGGAGAGGTTGGTCTCTGGACCAGAGAGTACCAGGCACCATGGAGAGCAGGAGCTTCATACTGAAAGGTGAAAGCTTCCAAATAAGTGTGAAGACCTTCACTCTTCATCAATGCTCCTGGGATGTGGGCAGCAAATTGGACTTTGTCCTGCCAGAAGCAGGACTCGGTCACCCTTGACACGATTTCCAGTCCTCCACCCACCGCATGTTCCTCTCGAGATGGTCCATCCAGGTCCTCCTGGTGACCACCTCCCTACAGAGTGACTGGACACACCTGCCTGGTCACCCCACTGGCCATCGTCCTTGTGTGGACTGCACAGAATTGCCACAGGGACCAACTCTCCGTCAGTGTGACCTCCCAGAACTCTCGCCTGCTCGTTCTAGCCCCCCCCCCCCCAGCTAGGACTCCCAGGGGAAACCTGCTTGGCAATGCCCTGGTCCCCAAAAAAGACACTGGCCCAAGGGGCTTTTGCCTCTTCCTCCCACCTACCGGCTGAGCGTACAGGTGCCGGGTGGCTCCCTGGTCCCATGGCCCTGTGAGGCATGCTGCCCTCTCCATCTGGACCTGTGAGCAACCGGCTGCTTCTGTCACTTGTGGGCTGTGTCGAGCTGCCTCCTCCGTCTCACACCCGACCTCACCCCCAAGTCTAACTCTCCTCCTGCCAGGGCTCTGCGGCAGAGGGGCCGTCTTGGAGTAAGTGACATGGTCAGACAGGAGCCACAAGGACATGTGCCAGCATGAACAAGTCTCCTGTAAAGGGGACACCTGGTCGTGGTTTGCATACTTAGACATTAAATAGCTGTCCCCTTGGATAAAGAAGTATCCCATGAGCTGGGCATGATGGCACATGCCTGTAATCCCAGTGCTTCCAGAGGCAGGAGGATGATGAGTTCAATGCCAGCCTCAGCAACTTAGCAAGGCCCTGTCTCTAAATACAATATTAGAAAAAGTGGCTCAGTGGTTAAGCATCCCTGGGTTCAATCCCCAGTACCAAAAAAGAAGTATCCCATGAAAAGTTCATAGTGAACACCACTGACCAACCCCTGGAGTTCCATCAGGGAAGGTCTAGAGTTTACGGCCACTCTCCAGAGATCGAGAGCTCAAGACCTAATTAAAAGAGGCAGGACAACAATAGGAACAACAGCAGGGGCGGGCCTGCGAGGACTCTCCCAGGGAATCTCACCGGCTCCGGAAAACCAAGGCTCCCATGCTTACACCCAGTAAGGGGGTGGCCCTGTGACGGCTCAGACAGATCACAGAGCTGTCCCTGGACTGACAGAGCATCCTGTGGCAGAGCCTGATATCTACATTCCAGGAGGTTCCACAGAAAGGGAAGCAGTTGTGAGCCCCACCCCTCTGAAGCCCTCAGGGTCCCAGCAGCAGCCATTGCCTCTGCTGCGGTTGGAGCTGGCATCTTGCCATAGGCTGAAAATGATCTTCTTGTGGGTGGATCCTCCTTGAAGAAAAGAAGGCCAGTAACATACCACGCCTGGAAATGCTCCTTTCTGTCCCAAGAACCCAGCCAAGTTAAGGGAACAAGAAGAGCAGTCCTGGACGGGAATGTCTAGATAAATCTGTATCTTGAAGGACAGAGAGTCCTTTTGTCACATATATTGCAACAGGGCAAACCTCTCTGAGAACTGCTTTTTTGCATACATGCCAGGACAGCTGCTCTTCTGAATGCTGGTCCAAAGAGGATTTCAGGAACAGTTCAATATTGTGCTCAGTCCCATGCGATTGTGGGAGGCCCTGAGCAGTGGGAGGGATCTGTCTTAGACTGAGACCTGGGGACAAAGATTTGAGTGCAAGTTGTTTATTTGGGACGTGACCCCAGGAAGCACCAATTGGGAGAAAACGGAAGTGAGACAGGGACAGGAAGGTAGCCACAGAACGTCCACTAGTGGATGAGTGTGTACCGTGGGCAGCTGGGGCTCCATCCCACTGTGCACTCCTGGTTGTCCCATCCAAGGGGAGTTTATCCTCTAGCTCCCATCCATCATTGGTCCAGGGATATTCTTGAGGGGCCAACACCCCGACACTTGCAGCCTGCCTTGGGGCCTGCAGGGAGGGCCCTGGGGCAAGGAGTCAAGAGGGCTGGATATAGAGAGCAGCAGCAGGACCGGAAGCACGTGGGCGCAGAAGTAGGTCAGGATGGAGGTCATCCAATCTAGACCCACATCCCTCCAAGACCTGCATATCCCAGGCTGCCTGGATGTCCCCCTTCACTGACAGTCTTGTAGGTATTTGCCACCCACCATGTTGCCATGGAAACATCTAATTACTTATTTTCTCCTACACTCCCTCCTAGCAGCTGGGACCTGGTTCCCTGGCACACCTCACTCTCTGCCAGACTTCCATGTACCTTTAGATGACCACCCATTTGTCCTTCCTCCAGGAAGTCCCTCCAGCTGTCCCCCACAGGAAGAGATCCCTGTCTTCTCTGGACTCCCTGCTGTGACCAAAAACCATCTGTTATGTTTGGGAGACAAGGTGTCCCTCAATAGCTCATGTAATAGACAATAATGATTAGAAGAGCTGTGACCTAATCAGTGAATTAAGCCATTGGATGATTTAACCATTGGAATGAATTCCTGGATGCTAACTGTAGGCAGACAGGGCATGGCTGGAGGATGTACGTCACTGGGGGCGTGCCCTTGGGGAAATATGCGTTGTCCCTGGCTCATTGTGCTCCCACACTCTCTCTCTGCTTTCTGACCACCATTAGCAGAGCAGCACCTCCCCCATGCCCTTCCACCGTGGTGTTCTGCTTCATCTTGAGCCCAGAGCAATGGAGTCACCCGACCATACACTGCATCTCTGAAACCATAAACCTGAAACGAATGTTTCCTCTAAGTTGTTGCTGAAGGTATTTTGGTCATAATGACAAAAACCTGACTAACAGGCCATCACTACACTGAACAGGTGTCCTGTATCACACTCATTCATGTGAGTGCCAGTTCCTCCTGATATCAGACTCCTTGGGTCAGTATGGACCCCTCCTGTCCACTGCAGTATCTCTTGCGTGGACAACGACTGCAAGGTCTGGGTGAGGGCATGGTCAGGGTCCCAGAGTGTCATGCGTGAATTACAGTCTCCTTTTCTAGTTTCGGGATACTGAGGTTTCTGTTTTTGATTCAGTCTCCCTCGCCTGAGGTACCAGTGCCCAACTTTAACACTCAGCACACTGTATTTCCCTGGCAGTTTGCTTGTTGACCTCTGGACCAGGACTGAGGACAGGCCAGAAAAAGAGACTGTCTTGCTCTTCCTGGGTGTCTAGTGCCTTTCATGAGGAAGGGCTGAGGGCACTGGGGTCAGTGGTTCATCGTGTGTTCCAGCTATTATGGTCTGGATCTGAAATATTCCGCCAGAGGCATATGTATTGAAGGCTTGGTCCCCAGTGCCGCAAAGTTCAATGTTCTGGAGGAGTGACCGGATCGGGAGGGTTCTTACCTCATCAGTGGATTCATCCATTGATGGATTCCTAATTTGATGGCATATTAATGGGAGGTGGTGGAAACTCTAGGAGGCGGGGTGTCATTGAAGGGAGTGTGCCATCAGAGGGTGTGCACTGGGGGGGGGCTATGTTATATCCCATCCCCTTCCCCTCTCACTCTGTCCACTTCCTGGCTGCCAGGGGAGCAGCTTTCCTCCACCACAGCCTCCCTGCCATGATGATTCTGCCTTGGAGCCAACCACGGACTAAATACCACCGAAACCCTGAGCCCAAATCATTCTTTCCTCCTCTGTTTCCATCAGTTGTTTTGTCTCAGAAGCACAAAACTGACTGGCCCACTACACATCATCTCTGCCTGCCAACAGGAATGTCTGTCCCCCCACACTGAATAAGGGGTAAACTTAGGCCCACAGAAGTCCCTCAAACAGCTCTGGACCATTCAGTTCATCCCTTGCAAGGCTGGGACCAACCAAAGTCTTCCATCTGTTGACACTGTGCTGGAGCAACCTGCCCCCTCCCTTTGCCCTCTGTGACAAAGCTGGCTAGGAGAATCAGGGGGCTTGACACCCCCAGCTCACAGCTCCCCAGACAGAGCCACGAGGAACAGAGATGGGCGACACATTAGCAATGGATCTTTATTTCTCAGCATCCTCTGATCTGAGTGGGGGTTTTGGAGGTTCAACTTGGGGTACATTTTCTCTTGGCTGGTCCTCTTCAGCATTGGGTTCATCTGGGAGGGAAGTGGTAGTCTTTTTTGAACCTCCCAACCAGGCTCCAAAAGCAGACCCAACGGAGCCCAGGAGGATGTTAGATGAGGTGGAGAGCCCAGCTGCCCCTGGGGAGAGACAGAGGGTGAGCACAGGGTAATGGCCAAGCCTGAGGTCCAGAGAGCCCCTGGATCCCTCCTCTACTTCCTGAGTCACCCAGGGCTCTGCTTTGACAGAGAACTCTGGAGGTAGCTGAGAGACGACAGGATGAATCCATGGGAACTGAGAGACAGAGGAGAGGGGTCACCATCCACACACAGACCAGAAAGCTGCAGATTCACCACTTTACACAGGCCACCAAGTCCCAGAGAAGGGAGGATACCACCCAAGGCCACCCAGGGGTCAGATTTGGGGAGAGCTGAACCCAGAGCCTAGGCAACCTAGGTACAACCTCTTGTATCTTGGGCCAAACTTCTGTTTTCTCCCTAACGAGCACCTCTACACTTCCACCGGAATGTCACTCAGAAGGAACCAGAGGTGGGGACAGTGAGGACAGAAGAACTGCAGGGAGCCAGAAGAGGCAAGAGAGGAGCCCGGGGAGAGGACCCCCCCTGGGGCAAGGCTTCTCGTGTGGAACCTCACCTGGCTTTAGTCCTTACCCACTGACTGCAGTGTCGCCACCAGGCTGCCCGCCGAGACTCCACCCCCATTGGCGATGGCTGCAGCCGACATCATCTTGGCAGCTAGAGAAGAGGCTGCGATTCCTGCCCCGGTGAAGCCCATTACGTTGAGCACCACGGGCACAGAGCCCACGGCCAGCGCTGTGCGGGAGAGGCGCAGGGTCGGGTGGGGCCGGGGGAGGGACCCCTTAGGAATTCCTCACAGTTTCTGGGGACGGTCTGCTCTGGGCATTTGGGAGAGGACGGCTTGGAGGGGGACCCAAGGTAAAGGAGTTGGAGTAGCGTGGGGCCAAGAGGGGGCGACGAGGTGGCAGGAGGATCAGGAGTAGCCTGGTCTTGTCTTAACCTGCTGTGTGACGCTGCTATGTCGCTGTCCTTCACTGTGTGCCATCACCACTGTAGATTTTAGCAGCAATCGTCCTCACCTTCCCCATGTCCCCATGTGCCCATGATTGGTAAGGACTAAAGGAGACCCTGGGTAACTTTTCCCCCTGGAGTACTGCAAGTGCGCCCTCCTGGCCCCGCGCTTCGCCTAGGAAGCTCCAGGAATGGCCGGTGGGCGGCTGGGAGCCCCCTGAACCCTGCCGCGCCGCGTCTCCAGTCTCCCAGCTGCGCGGGGTCAGGAAACAAACCTCCTCCGATTGCAGCTGCAGCCGCCTGTTCTAAAGAGAGGGGCGGGAGAGCGAGTTAGCCAGGTGATTGACAAGCGAGGCAATCCGGCGGCTCCCCGGGCTTCGAGGGCCAGGGTCGGGGTGGGGCCTGTCCTTGGCCCAGGGAGACTCACTCAGCATGACGAGGCCGTCCCGGTCCCAGCTCCGCTCAGGAAATGACAAGGCTCTTGGAGGGTTGCTTCCTCGGGAACCAATCGGGACAAGGCCCGCCCTCGCAGCCCCGCACCCTGAGCTAAGCGCTGGACCCCGCGCTCCGCCCACCTGCTCGCCAGTCCCTGGCCCGCCGCCTCGCCCGCTGCAGGTGCATCCTACCGGGCGGGGGTGCGGGTGGGGGGTTGGTCCGTGCTCAGAATCTACCAAAGAGAAAAGAACTCCCAAGCCCCGAAAACTGTAGCAGGTGGCGCTGCTTCCCAGTTTAACCTCCCTCCTCCCCGTATCGGAATCAGTATTCGCTGCAAAAACCAAACAAAATAAAATCGAAAACTTTAAAAAGACAAACAAAATAACTTGCAAATTGCTCTTGTATCTAATTGGTCATTTAGATTTTCTCAGGCTGCTTAGTATTTTTCCACAAGATATTTGAAAGTCAAGTTCATTGAGGTCTAATTTGCACAAAATAAACGTCATCCCTTTAAGCACACCTCTGTGACTTTGGACAACGTCGTACAGTGCTGGAACCACCAGCTGGTACATAGACTATTTTATTTATCCATCACCCCCTTCTTGCGTGCTCTTTGGTATCATCCCCAACCCCCACTGACCTGTGTGCAGTCTCTCACATTTGCCTTCTCAGAACTCAACATGATATTCAATTGTCATCAAATATTCTGTCCTGAGGATTTTCTACAGTTCAACGCATTGTCCTCCCTTCCAAAAGATCCAAATTCCTCCTAATTTTGCTCTTAGAAGTTATCTTGCTAACATAATGAGGCACCAATATTTTCTGATAATATATCCCCAGAGGTAGAACTGCTGGGTCAGAAAAGGTATTTCAAGCCCGGCGGGGTAGCCCACGCCTGTAATCCCAGTGGTTTGAGGGGCTGAGGCAGGAAGATGCAAAGTTCAAAGCCAGCCTCAGCAATTTAGGCCCTAAGCAACTCAGTGAGATCCTGCGTCAAAATAAAACATAACAAAAAGAGGCTGAGGATGTGTGGCTCAGTTGTTAAGCACCCTGGGTTCAATCCCTGGTCAAAAGAAAAAAAAAGTACTTAATACCAATAAATTGCTCTCCAAAATCAGTGTATTAGTTTACATTCTCTCAGAAGTATTTGAGCAGATCTATATTTTTCTTTGTGTGTGTGTGTGTGTGTGTCTTCATACATGTATTTTGGATAATACTGTCCATCACATCCCACCATCATTGCTAACCCTGCCCTCTCCCTTTCCCTCCCACCCCTCTGCCCTATCTAGAGTTTGTCTATTTCTCCCATGCTCCCCCTCCCTACCCCACTATGAATCAACCACCTTATATCAGAGAAAACATTTGGCATTTGGTTTTTTGGGATTGGCTAACTTCACTTAGCATCATCGTCTCTAACTCCCGCCATTTACCTGCAAATGCCATGATTTTATTCTCTTTTATTGCTGAGTAATATTCCATTGTGTATATATGCTACCTTTTTAATCCATTCATCTACTGAAGGGCATCTAGGTTGGTTCCACAGTTCAGCTATTTTGAATTGTGCTTCTATGAACATTAATATGGCTGTGTCCCTGTAGTATGCTGTTTTTAAGTCCTTTGGGTATAGACCAAGGAGAGGGATAACTGAGTCAAATGGTGGTTCCATTCCCAATTTTGCAAGAAATCTCCACACTGCTTTCCATATTGGCTGCACCAATTTGAAGTCCCACCAGCAGTGTATGAGTGTACCTTTTCCCCCCACATCCTCGCCAACACTTATTGTATCTTTCTATCCCTCATCAGCAATGAGCTTTGTCATTTGAAGAAGTCTTTGTTGACTGGGTGAGCTCAAGGATGGAGCATTTGTGGAGCAGGCTCGAGGCCCTGGGTTTCATTCCCAGCACTGGGGGGAAAAGTGATCTTAGTTGTTTTAATAGATTAAAAAATGGTGACTTGTTTTAATTAACATTTCTTTTTTTACTGTTGAGAGAAGCTAAACCATTAAACCATTTTTAAGTTTTGGGGGCTTATGCAGTCCTTATTTTTTGAATTATCTGCTTATATTCTTGGGCTTTTTTTCTATTGAAGTATCTTCCTAATCAATATGTAAGAATTAATCATTACCTGTGTGACATCAGGTGCTGCAGTGAAAGAATCCATTGCTTATATCCACGTAAGATTGAACTGAAGACAATAAAGTATTCGACTGAAAATCCTTGATGCCTTTTTAAAAATTTCAATGATTTGAAAGAAGGGCTTAAGAAATATATCTATATATTTACAGATTTGCACCCAATTCCCAGGAATCTGACAACTGCTCATACAGACTGAGTGACATGAGTGACACCATGATTGACACTGCTACCAGAAACTTAATTTTCTGAGATGTTGAATAACTGTCAGTAAAGTTCAAACAAACCGAATAACAATTTCTTCCTGGTTTGCAGTATGACTGCATTCCTGAAAATTCCATCTATATTAGAACCATACAAGGAATAATGCATAGAACATGTAAAACGTGGTCAAGTTCTAGGCTTAGATAATGATGAGGGTTAAGGGACATTTAAAATGTGTATGGGATGACTTTAGTTATGCAGTATTATGAATGTCTTTCAGGGTGTCAGGCGCACCTAGCCCCTGTACACTAAATCCCAGTAGCATCCTTCAGTCACATTGACTTTTTGTTGAGAGCCACAGCCAAAGGGGCCCCAGCAAACTTCCAGCTGCCAGCAAACTTCCAGCTGCTGGCTGATGATTGGCTCACAGCGGCCCCAGCAACATCTAGCTGATTGGCTCCTCTGCAG
Organism: Marmota monax; assembly: GCF_021218885.2. Lineage (NCBI taxonomy): Eukaryota > Metazoa > Chordata > Mammalia > Rodentia > Sciuridae > Marmota > Marmota monax. The sequence continues at coordinate 3,303,302 of NW_026695241.1, read as the reverse complement.
TGATGCTCATTGGACTGTTTCCCTGCCCTTTCAGACCACGGAGCTGCTCATTGGGGGACTTTTTTGGCTCCGCCCACGTGACCCAGCCAATCGGCCTCAAGAGCAGGAGGATTGGGGGAGGTGGAGAGAAGCTTGTGTGGGAGAGAGAGGCTGTGGAAAGCCGGTGGTGGCAGTTGAGGCTCTGAGGGTTTTTCCTGAGAGGCTATTTTGTTTGTCGTGTGTGGTTCTAAAAATAAAGTTAGTTTCTTTTGACAAGTGGCTCCTGATTGTGCCCAGCCAGACTGCGGCAACTTTTCAAAGCACACTGTAAAATTCCCCAAGTATCCCACTAGGGGGCAGAATATCCCCGTTAAAAACTAACATCAGGTAGATATTTTTTAAAACCTAAGAAAAAAAAGAAAAAGAAAAAAAAATAAAACCTAAGAAAGTTTATGATTGTTTGCAGAGAAAATAAAGTCACATAAGTAAAAACAATGATATTAGTATTTCTGGCATTAGTTATAAGACTAAACTGTGCATTCTGAGTGCTTGTCTTGTGTATAGGAACTGGTTACATGTGACAGATTATGATTCCAATTACTTCAGAGATATAATCTTGTGATTGTGAAGTTGAAAATATTCTATTTTAAAAATAATTTTGTAAACAAATTTTGTTTAAGAAAATTTAATTTCAAAGTTAAATGTTTATTGTATTTTATTTATAAAATTCATCTAATATCAGTGTTTGATTACTTTCTATAAAATTATTAAGGGAATTTGATAAACCAAATTGTAAAAGTTCTCAGACTTATAGATAAAACATCAATATTATAATTTAAAATAGAAACTTAAGAATTACTAGATTTTTAATTTATTTCAATATATTTATTAATTTAAAAAACCCTAATTGCCACAAATAGCCTTTACTGTTTATAAAAAACTTCTTTCAAGAAAACCCCCAAACTCATATTTATACCAGTTACCTTCATCAGCTCTCCTGAGCTAACTGAGCCTTATAAAATTACCTGTAATATATGAACTAAAATCATAAGCTTAAACCAAACTCAGAAAAGTGCTGCACTTAGCTATATGGGGAAATATTATTTGAACACAATAAAATTAAGAACCTTTATTTCAACAAAAGGCATCATAAGAACAAGAACTGAAGCCCTCTACAGAGGGAGAAACTATTTGCCGTACATATAACCAACACAGCACAGAGATCCTGGGTATATAAATTACCTTTACAATGCAACAAAAGGCAAATAATCTAGTATAAAACATGCAAGAGGGCTGGGGTTGTGACTCAGCGGTGGAGCGCTCGCCTAGCACGTATGGGGCCCTGAGTTCGATCCTCAGCACCACATAAAAGTAAATAAACAAAATAAAGGTATTGTGTTCAACTAAAAAATATATATATATTAAAAAACATGCAGGAGACTTTAGAAGAAATTACAAATGAAGCTATTCAAATAACTAATACAAAAAATAATTAATACATAGGGAGAAAATGCACGATCTTCTTAGGAATCAGGAAATGTAAATTAAAACTATGGTGCAAGGAGTTCTGCTTCTGGCTAAGATGTAGAAGGACACTGAAGACCCTTTTTACTCTTGAAAAATAAGAAATCACCGAATAAGTGAAAAATGTATATTTTTCTCTAAAGCAGGTATTGACAAATATTCTGTAATAGGCCAGGGAGAAAATACTTTAGGTTTTCAGACCACATTTAGTTTCTGTTGTGTATTCTTCTTCTTATCTTAACAATCTTTAAAACTGTTTTAAGAAAACGTCATTGTTATATTATGATCTGCCCAAAAATAGGTCAGATCATGTTGGCAAAAGTAGACATAATCATAAATGGAGACAGTCATCCCAGTGTAACTTCAACCTAGAATATAATTCCAAGACCAACATTTCCCTGACTTTAGATTGTGGGCCACAGTTTTCCAACCCCTTCTTTAAAATCACTGAAGAGCTATGAACAAAGAAATCTAAAATAACCAACTCTAAAAGGATAATTCTCTCCTAGACACTGTGTCCAGCATCCAATAAAAATAATTATTTTTATAAGACATACAAAGAAACAGGAGAATGTAACCTGTAATCAAGGAATAAAAATCAGTTAACAAGAATGATTCCACAGATGATCCACATCTTAAAGTTATCAGAAATGTACCTTAAATAATTATGCCTCAAAAATGTACCTTAAATAAATATACTAAAAAATCTAGAAAGAAGTATAAATTTAATGTTAGGAGGAATTAGAAATATCATTAGATTTGTAGCTATAAAAAGGAACTATATGGAAACTGAAAACTATATGAGATTGTAAATTCACTGGAGGGGATTTATAGCATAGCAGACACAATGGGAGAATGTGAACTTGAAGACAGTTAAAAAAAAAAAAAAACCCAAACTGAAGCTTAGAGGAGGAGAGAGAGAGAGAGAGAGAGAGAGAGAGAGAATGATCAGAACGTCCATCACATGTGGAACAGCATCAAGTGGGCTAAACGTGTATAATGCGGTAACTCATTGATCCTGAAAGCAGACTGAACCCCAAAGAGGATAAACACAAGGGAAAATAAGCATATCATAGTCAAACTTGAGACAGCCAGAAATTAAAATAAGAAAAACAACAAAATTAACTGCAAATTTCTTACTAAAAATATAATGGCGGGGGTTGGGGGGCGGGCAAGGTGGGCGCTGGGGTTGTGGCTCAGCGGTAGAGCGCTCTCCTAGCACGTTCGAGGCGCTGGGTTCGATCCTCAGCACCACATAAGTAAATAAATTAATTAATAAAGGTATAAAAAAAATAATGTCACCCAGAAGACAATGGAACAATATGTTAGTCAGCTTTTGGTCACTGAGAGAAAATACTTGAGAAAGACACCTTATAAGGAGGAAAGGTTTATCCTGGTTCACAGCCTCAGAGGGTCCAGTCCTGTCACAAGCCGTCCATGCGTTGCATGAGGGTCACCACCCACGGAAGCCTTGTGGATAGAGACATCTGATGTCTGGGAATAACCAGTGGACATTTCCTCGGGTCAATTGCCCAGGACAATGTGAATCTCTTTCCCTACTCTGCTGTGGCCCACACAGCATGTGAGATGGGTGTGACCTGCTAAGATGTCAATCAACCTGCTGATGGCAAGACATCACCAAGCAAGACTCCGCCCTTGAAACCTTATCCCTGCCTTTGATGTGCCTCCTTAAATAAACCACTGGAGACATTGTCCTTTCATCCAGTGCCAGAACCCAGGTTCCCTAGATCTATCAGGGACTTGCATTCTGGAAATATATTTCTGAGTATTTATGCTTTCTTATTTGCTAATTATCTGAGATTGTACGTTTTAGGGTAGCTTGGATTCCTGGGCAGAAAGAAGGACCCCTGATTGAGACTCTGGCCATCATTTCCCCCTGAAACAGCCCATGATCACTTGCCCTGTTGCTGGGAGCCTGTGGACAGGCAGAACCTCATGGTGGGAGCACATGATCTTGTGGCTGCTGAGAAGCAGGGCCGGTGGGGAAGGGGTTGGGGTTTCAGTATCCTCTTTGAGGGCTTGCACCCAGTCACCTAACTTCTATCTAGGAAGCCCCACCTTCTAAAGGTTCCACCACCTCCCAGCAGCACCACAGGTTGGTGACCAATCTTTTAGCATATGGGCCTTGGAGGGATGTTATGGATTGGTTGGCATTTCCCCAAATCTCATGTGTGAGGCAATGCAGGAATGTTCAGAGGTGATAGGAGTCGATCATGAGAGCTGCACCATGTGTCTTCTGGGTTTGTTATTGTTGTTTTTACACATTTTAAAGTTGGATTGTCTTCTGCAGGCAACCAAATGATTTTCAACCAAAATCTCTCTCTCTGGAAGTGGCATTATTGCATCATACCGATACTGTGCAGTCCCTTTGAGCAGGTATGCACCATGGGATCCTCTGGTCCACAGAAGAGGCTCTGTTTCCATCTCCTCAGCTCCTGGAGCATCAGGGAGGTTGGGGGCCACCAGGCTGTCAGGCAGAACTGGAGGGACTCTCAGCCTCTCTGCCTCGGTTTCCCTCCTCTGTGAAATGAGGGTGATATTTGGGTCTTCCTGGAGGGCAGCCGAAGACGAAGGGAGATGGTCCAGTGGAGCTGAGCACAGGGCCACGATACCCACGGAGCTGTCAGGGTCCAACCCTGATGCCGACAGGAGTCTTCGCGTGTCCCAACACCATCTGGCCTTCTCTCCCTCTTGGCCCAAGGAATACAGTCCAACATATCGGTACCAGGCTCTGATTTATTTGTTTATTTATTTTTAATTTTAATTTTTTAAAGTTGGACCCTGACAGCTCCGTGGGTATTGTGGCCCTGTGCTCCGTCTTATAAATCAGTAGGCTTTAGTATGCTGTGAGAGATACGTGATCATCACAATAATGTAATTTTAGGACATTTTCATCATCCTCAAGGAAACCCTGTACCAATATTAATCATTTCAGTCCCCCCCCCCATCCCCTAGCATCCAGCTACCATTAATTCATTTTGTCACTGTAGATTTGCCTGTTCTGGACATTTCATATTAATGGAATTATACAATATGTATCTTTCTGTGACTATGCTTTTGTGCTTTGCATACTGCATTCAAGGTTCATCCACTGAATCTTTTTTGTTTTTTGATTTTTAATTGATTTTTAAAAAAATAAATGACAGTGGTGTACTTTTCTGTGTGTACACTCTAACAAGAACAGTTTAAAACAGAATAATAAACGATTCAGGGTTATGATTTTCAATAGAAAATATATAGTGTTCAATGGTGCTTCTAGTATGCACTAGTTGTTACACAGCAAAGATTGAAAAGAGGAACAGCTTTATAAAAATGCATATGAAAATTTAGAAGTCAGAATTCTAAAAATATAATGAAAATTGATTGAAGAATGAAAAAGTTTGAGGTTGGATAGGCATTAAAGAAGTTGAGTCAAAAGTTTGAAATTATCCCATAAGAAAACATTAGACCTAATTTCTAAGATGTGCTGTTCGTCTTTATGAAAAAAAAATACTATAATAAATAAATAAATAAATGCCAGTGGAATGCATCACAATTCTTATTACACATATAGAACAATTTTTCATACCTCTGTTTGTATATAAAGTATGTTCACAATTCGTGTCTTCATACAGGTACTCTGGATGATGATGTCCATCACATTCCACCATCCTTCCTAACCCCCTGCCCCCTCCCTTCCCCTCCCACCCCTCTGCCCTATCTAGAGTTTGTCTGTTCCTCCCATGCTCCCACTATGAATCACCTCCTTATATCAGAGAAAACATTCGGCATTTGTTTTTTTTTGGGGGGGGGGGATTGGCTAACTTCACTTAGCATTATCTTCTCCAAAGCCAGGCTCTGATTTATATAAGGTTAGTTAGACACTTTAAAATCAAGTAATTTGCCACATAAACAGAACAAAGGACAAATGACCTATGCCAATCTCAGTAGATGCTGTCATTGAAATTTCTGAGCAATTTAGGAATAAATGGAAACGTTCTCCATCTTACCAAATTTTTGTATGAAAAAAAATCAGAAGACATTATTACTTTATGTATGTATATGACTGCATAGCCAATATGATTCTACCACATGTGCACTCAGAAAAATGAGACATTATATCCCATCTGTGTGTGATATATCAAAGTACATAAATGCCTTCTACTGTCATGCGTAACTAATTAAAACAAAAAAATGTTTAAAAAATCAGTTGCAAATATCATGTTTAATATGGTTATACTTAGCTGTTTGCTGCGTGCTATATCAACAAATTATGTCAAAATATGTGCAAGTTATGTGTCCTGTCGAGGCTCAGACCCTGGGAAACAGACTTGGGATCCTGGCAAGTGAAAGACAATGTGAGGGACAGTTGGGAGAGTAGGCATGCTTTATACAGAGGTAGCCGCAGCCCCAGCCCCCAGACCCCTGAATCTTCCCATAGGCCTTTTTGGTTGGCAGGCCAAATAAAGAAGGCACATTACCAACAGGTTAGATAAATAAGTACATGCTCATGACCTTGAGTAGAAATGCCAAGTCAGGGTATTTTTGACTATATACTGAAACATTGCTGGCGGGAAGTCTCAGTGAGGGAGACTAACTCTAACCATCTTGGGCCTGCCTTACAATATGTAAACTTTAAGATAAATATTTTAAGTCCAAAATATTTTTGAAAGAAATTGAAGTGAACCTAAAAAAAATAGGAAAGAAAATTCATATCGGTGGGTTGGAAGAATGAATTTTAAGTTGTCAATACTCCACAAATTGACCTATAGCCTCAATGTAATCCCGATCAAAATCCCAAAGGACTTTTCTTTTATGAAACTGAGGATTCTCAGGTGTATATGGAAATGGAGAGGACCTCAAATAGCTGTTTTGTTTTTTTATTTTTCCCCTGGAAAAGAACAAAGTTGGAAGATTTTTTTTTTTTTTAACTGGGGATTGCACTCAGGGCACTCTACCACCGAGCCACATCCCCAGCTGATTTTTAATTTTATTTAGAGACAGGGTCTCACTGAGTTGCTTAGTGCATCACCACTGCTGAGGCTGGCTTTGAACTCATGATCCTCCTGCCTCAGCCTCCCCAGCCACTGGGAATACAGGCATGCACCACTGCACCCAGCCAAAGTTGGAAGATTTAACAATACTTGATTTCAAGACTCAGTATAAAACTTTATAGTCAAGACCATGTATTGTTGGTGTAAAGATAGGCAAGAAGACCAATGGAACAGAAAATAAATCCCATAAGTAAACCCAAATATACTTTGATTGAGTTCCAGTAAAGTAACAAGTTCATTCAGGAAGGTTTTTTTAAATCAATTGTTTCTAGAAGATCCATGTGGTGGACTAATGGCCCCAAAACATCAGGACCTAATACCTAGAATCTGTGAGCATTGCCTTTTATGAAAAATTGCACATGTGATCAGCTAAGGATCTTGAGGTGGGGGTTCTGGATTTTCTGAGTGGACCCTGACTGCAATCACAGGTACCCTTAGAAGAGAGAGGCAGAGGAGAGTTTTAGTCCTAAAAGAGAAGAGGACGGTGTGACCACGGAGGTGGAGGCCGAGGCTGTGGTGATGCAGCCACAAGCCAAGGACTGCAGCAGCCACCAGGAACCAGAAGAGGCAGGACACAGATTCCCTGTAGACCCTCTGATGCTTCAGTATTGGCCCAGTGACACTGATTTCGGTCTTCTGCTTTCCACAGAGAATATGTTTCTGTTGTTTTAAACCACCAAGTTCACGGCAATTTGTTACAGTAGCCACAGGAAAAGGAATATAATTCACATGGAAAAAAGAAAACTCAATTTCTACCTCATGCTAGGTACATAATATGAATTGGAGATGAATCACAGACTTAAAATAAAAGTAAACAGCTAGGGATGTAGCTCAGTGGTAAAGTGTTTCCCTGCCATCCACAAGGCCCTGGGTCCAATTCCCAGCACTGCAAATAAATAAATAATAAATACAAAAGCTAAAATGCAAAACTTGTCGAAGAAATCAGAGGAGAATATCTTTTTGATCTTGAAATAGGCAAAGAGTTCTTTTAACAGGGAATGCAAATCTTAAAAAGAGAAATTACTTATCAAAAAGATAGCTTCAACTCATCAGATTATATCATGAAGAAAAGAAAAAGGCAGGCCAGAAACTGAAAACATTGTTTATAATACATTTATTTGATAAAGGACTTATATTCCGAAGATATAAAGAATGCACAACATTAAAAAAAACAAACAGTTCCATTTAGAAAGGGGCAAAAGATTTGAGCAAATGCTTCCCAAAGTAAGATACGGGAATAGCTACTAAGCACACAAAAAGTTTCCTGGTATCTTTAGTCCTTGAGGAAATATAAAATCATGTCACAAAGGAATATCACTTCACATGTACTAGAATGGCTAAAATTAATGGCTTGTCATGCCAGGTTTTTTGGTGAGGATCTGGAGCAACTATCATATATTCCTGGTGGAGGGTTAGAATGGTACTACCACTTTGTTCTTACAAAGTCAAACATCTGTACATATAAACATCCATTAACCCATTCCTCGGTACTTATTCAAGAACAATGAAAATTTTCACACAGACTCGAACATAATGTTCAGAACAGCTTCAATTATAATAGCCCCCAACTAGTGATAACTGGAAGAGTGTAATTCCCTGTTCACATACTTTTGAGCAATATATATTCATGAGGACATTTAGAAGATACAGGTGTGTGATGTGAAAAAGAAATCAAAGTTCTAGAACTTCCTACCTGTTTCTGGTGCAGAGTTTTATTTATTTTTTAATTTTTTGGCCTTTAATGTAGCCTTGGACCCCCCCCCCCCCCTCAGGCTCAGGTCTCTGTGTGCAGCTCTGAACAGTCCCCTTGTGCTCCGACCATCCAGCTTCTAACAGGGAATGCACTGCACCGGGACATGCCATCCTTCAGGTGGCAGCTCTGGGCAGCAGGCCAGGGAGTGTGAGTCCTCCTGGGCTTCTTTCGGGCTCCCAGACTACCCACCCCTAACTCCCTAGAAGAATATGTAAGGACTCCCTAGAAGGACTGCAGAGGACTGGCATTCCGAGGGCTGGACTTGGGAGACTCTGCCTCTTGCTTTGGAGTGTCCTCTTCTGGCACTCTCTCAAACTGCCACCGTGGCTGCAGGCGGTGGTAGCAACCGGACAAGGGTTTTGAGGCTGGAGCAGGCTTGTCCTGAACCGCAAACCTAAAGGACGAGAGGGCAGGGTGGTTTCTTGGAGCACACGTGTGCACTGGGAGAGCAGAGACCTCGCAAGATAAGCGTTGGGCAGCACCTGTTTAGGGAGCCTCCCCAACTGAGTCGTGTCCTGTGAACGTGACCTCGCTTCCCCAACCACAGCGACAGACCAGTGGGCATCTGGCGAATCTAGATCAACCGGAGTTCTTTCCATACCACTCTGGAGAAAGAGAGACAGACAGACAGAGGAGAGAGATGCAGAGGAGACTCACAGGCAGAGGGATCTATAATAAATAGCAGGGAGTCATGGGCAGCTGCCCTCTGCTCTCTGCACAGGCCGAGTAAGGGATCAGGTGGATCTCCTGAGAAAGAGGAATGTGCCAATGTCCAGAGAAGCCAGAGGGAGAGACAGAGAGAATCCTTCCTGTGTTCTCAAGCTAGACTCTGGGTTCTGAGAGGCTCCTCAACCTTATTATTATTATTATTTTGGGGTACTGGGGATTGAACTCAGGGGCATTCAACCACTGAGCCCCATCCCCAGCCCTATTTTGTATTTTATTTAGAGACAGGGTCTCACTGAGTTGCTTAGCGCCTCACTGTTGCTGAGGCTGGCTTTGAACTCACGATCCTCCTGCCTCTGCCTCTTGAACCGCTGGGGTCACAGGCATGCGCCACTGTGCCTGGCCAGTCCTCAGCCTTATTATTATGCCACATGTGTTTTGAGTACCCGGAGCCCTAACCAATCCATTCTTGGCGGGTGCTTCTGGGGCTACTCGTTCAGTCAGCAGATATTTACTGTGTGGTTCTACATGTCGAGTGCTGCTGTGGAATCTGGGGAAAGGGCAGTGGACGCAGTGAAGTCTTTGCTCCCTGTAGGGCAGATAGACATTTAGCCAACGCCAAGGGCATTCCCTGTCAGGTGGTGTGGAGGCTGCGAAGACAACTGAAGTGAAGCAAGAAGGACAGTGAACGGAGGAGTGGACACTGCTGCTCAAGAGTCTGTGTTGCTGTAACAAAATGCCTGAGACTGGGAAATTCATGATGGACAGACATTTATCTGTCATCCTTCAGGAGGCTGCAAGTCCAAGATGGAGTCACCAGCATTGGTGTCTGGTGGAGCCTGCATCCTCCAGAGCAGAGAAACACGGCATCCTCCCAGGGGAGGGGGTGGAAGAACAAGAGAGACCAACTCCCTCCATGGGGCCTTTGCTGAGGGCACCTAACTCCAGTCCCCAGGGAGGAGTCCCTGGCCTAATGGCCTCTCAGAGGTCCCACGTATTAATGCTGTCACACTGGCAACACCTGAATTTTGGAGGAAACACATTCAAACCACAGCAGATCTCATATCAAGAAGGGCATCTCTCCCAGGGTGGGACTTCAGCCCAAATTTGAAGGAACTGGGGAAAATGAGGGAGCTAGCATCTTGGGGGAAATCTGGTCATCTAGATAAGCACTAGACAGATAAAAAACAGCAAGTGCAAAGGCCCTGAGGCAGGAAGGGTCTGAAGAGCACCAAGGACGTGCCAGTGTGGCCAGAGGAGTGAATGGAAGCTAAGGTCAGGGTGGTGGAGGAGCCTGTCAGGGGAGTCTGTGCATGGCCGGGCACTCAGGGCCTTGTCACATCAAAAGGACTTTGACTTTTGCTCTGAGTGAGGTAGAGGGTTTTAAGGTGGTGTTGAGGTTAATGATGGTGCTAATATATTTTAAAAAGAGAAGAATCAGACATTGGTGCTTGATTTGGGAGCCTGGGGGATCCGTTCAAGGCTTTGGAACGGCATAAGCACACATGGGGTGGGTAACACCCCTTGGAGTTGTGGGTCTGGGTCCTTGGCAGCATTTGGGATGTACTTGTAGGAAGAAGCGGACCTCACCGTGGAGCAGACTGGGCTCCCATAAGGACCACTGTTATCTCCAAGTTTTGTCCTTTGGGTTTGCTCTTTTGGAAGTTTCCATCTCCTTCCCCCATGAGACTGAGAGCTTTAGCTGGGTCTGGTCTGGTCTGCTCTGGCTTAGGAGGAAAGGCCCCAAAGACCCTATCTGGGGGCCTCAGGGAGGGGAGGTCTGCAGGGATCTGCCTGCGGAGTTTACATATTCAACAACCTGGAACCTTCCTCAAATTCCCAATTTAAAATCGCCTTCCATCTTGACACACGCCACAGCAATTGTCACTGTCTCATCTCGGCGTAAGGATGGCCACGGTCCGAATCCTTGAGGAACGGCAGCGGAGGATGGGAGGACTCAGTCGACCCAGACAACGGACCCTGTCCTGTACAAAGGGAGGTGCTACCCTGCAGGGAGGGCTCCAGGACGGCCAGATTTTCTGAATTTTGAAGACAAGGGAAATCTCGGTTAGCCTTACACAAAGATAACAACCACCTCGTGGCCGAGTCATCTAGCCGTGGGCCACCAGGCCTGGGCTCCAGCCTCAGGGAGAGGGGCCTTCCTCTCCCCCACATCCGTCTTCCCTCTGATACCCACAGTGCCAGGCCGTGGCCCCCCTGGGATGCCCTGCCTCCCTGTCCTCTATATGGAGGGGACAAGCTTCGTTTAAGGCACCTTTTCTGATCCTTGTCATCCTGCAGAATTAGGTGGAGCTCCCGGCAGCCTGCGGCACCACCTCTCTTCACAGCTCCTCCTGCAGCCTAGGGCAGAGCCGGTTCACCTGTTCACGCAGCGAATACTTGAGTTTCTCCACTCCCAATACTTGAGAGTGCCCAGGTCAGGACAGGCAGAGCGTTGCCCCGGGAGTGTGCGGAATGCTGTATCATCTGGGTGACCTTGAAGATTCAGTGGTGCCCCATTTTCCCACTTTTTAAATCTAGAACTGATGCCACCATGGAAAATTAATCCCAAGTCACAAGTCCTCATTTGTACGACATTAGGCCGGCTCCTCTTGAGCTGGTGATCTCACTACATAACCATGTTCCAAACCGCTTTACCAACGTTCAGTCCTGCTACCTGCTGTCCAGGGGACGAGACCCTGCCCAGGAGTGATTCTGCACTCCCTGACCGCTGGCTCAGCCAGTTGGATCCGGGATGCAGAACCCACCAGGCAGGAAGGGTCGGGAGGGGAGGGGCTCTCACCTGCTCTCATTTTCTCCCTCCCCATTTATTTCCTACCTCTTTTATTTTGTCGTATTTTAGTTTGCTATAACCATAATGATGCAGTGAGATAAACTATCCCCAAAGACAAGGACTTTAGAAATCCTCAATAATAATAATAATTATTATTATTATAAATAATTAATAATAATAATAATAATGGTTAATAATAATGATGCCTTCTTGTGGGTGTGTGGGCAGCAGGAGTGGCTCTGTTGCTCCAGGCGGGGCTTGGCTGGGTGGCAGTTCTGGTGACCTCGCCTTGAGCAGTGACAGCTGCAGCAGCTTGCACGTGCATGGCTGGCTTTGGGTCAGGGGAGGTGGCTCTGCCCTCCGCGCGTTCTGCCTGAGGTGCAGCCGGATGGGCGGCGGCTGTGGGCTTTTCATGGAGAAGGCAGAAACACGAGGCCTCTGAAGGTTGGAGTTGTCATGCTGTCACTTTCCATTGGCCTAAGCAAGTCACATGGTCAAGCCTAAAATCAAGTGATGTGGCCCTGTGTGGGCCAAAATGCTGCTGCTGCTGCGAGGGATCCAGAACTGGGGCTGGTGACCCGGTCCACTAGCCGGATCCGAGCTCAGGAAGTCCTCCCCGCTGAATTCCACGTGCAGTGGGCATATTCCCTGGGTTTTGAAAGTGCGCCCGGGGACACTTAAACTTGCTGCCTGGGTGGCCTTCTTTAACTTGATTTCCTCAAGGGAGCGGGTTCAGCTATGGCCTGCGCTGAGGGCCAAGCCGCTTATGGCACTTGAAAAGGACAAAAGAGCTTTTCCAGAAACGAAGCCGCCAGCCAGGAGTCGGGCTCTTAGGATCAGGGCTCCATCACCATGAACTTGAAACGTCCATTAGCAGAGCCATTAGTCTGTAGCTGCCCGGGTGAGGTCAAGGAGGGGGCTCTGGGCCAGCGGGGAGCTTTTGCCTCATCTGGAAAACTGCCCAGAAAAGACTCATAGGATGCCGGTGCCAGGCGGGGGCCACACGTTATGCCATTTAATGATCACAGAGCTCCATAAAGTCGGTATTTTTAAACCCGCGGAATGGAGCACTTACATGGGTACAATTATGATCCCTCCCCTGGGTAATGACTGGGATCTTGCACATTGTGGCTCAGTCACTTCCCAGCATTGCTGGAACATTTGGAGATGCAGGTCAAGTGCCCTCACCTTCAAGTCACAGCACAAGCTTATCGCTCATTAAGAATGCAGACGAGGGTTTGGAGACAGCTGTAAGACCAGCTTTGCACCTGGCGATGGGGCTGCTCCGTGGTTCCCCATCAGAGCACTGACCTGTCCTCGGTCTCCAGTCGCCATGTGGGAGATGCTCTGTGGCCTGGGGCTGGGGCCACTTTGGATATCTGGCAGCCAGGTCTTTGCTGTCCATTGTTCTAGCTTAAGTCTGTACCAAGAAGCTCCCTGGGAAGGGACAGCGTGGAGGTGAAGAGAAGAAGCACCCTCACCTCCTGCTCTTCTCTATGGTCTTATCTGCTCCTCCATTTCTTGCCTGGCCACAGTCACACCCTGATCCCTTCCTCCTCCTTCACTCTGCTGGGAAAGGGCTCCCTGTCACGCAGCCCTCTGCCCCGGCCCCTCTCCTTTCCACATTCCTAGGCTACTGTCTTCCTGTTGAGGAAACGGAGCCCCCAGCTGTCCCTCCAGGTCATGAAGGCCTTCCGTGGCAGAGCTGAACCCAACTAAGAGCTCCAGGCTCCAACCTGCACATTCTTGTCACCCACACACACTTGAAGTTTGCATATTGTAGTGCTTCATCCGGAAATCACCAGGGGGTCTTGTTAAAATGCAGATCCTGATTCAGTAGGTCTGATTCAGTGGGCAAGTGGGGTGACACCAATGAGGCCAGGCCACGGAGCAAACACTGAATAGCAGGGTAAGATGTTTAAAAAAAAAATTAAAACCTTCTCCTCCTCCTCCTCCTCCTCCTCCTCCTCCTCCTCCTCCTCCTCCTTTTTTCCCCCTTGATCCTTGCTCTAATCCAGCAGGTCTGGCAGGGCAGAAGCAATGTGTATGTATTTTCTGGTAAGTTGGCTGAAGTCCAGAGAGTTGACATGCCTTGTTTGAAGCCCCCTGGTAGCAGACAGCATCCCGGAAATGAAGCGAGGAACCTTGGGTCTGGCTCATCACACTGCTCATCTGCAAAGACGTGACTAAAGCAGGGGCCCAGACAGCCAGGGACAGCCCAGCAGGTGCTGCAAACCAGCTACGGGTTTCATGCCACACCCCTGTCTCCGTCTCAGAGAGCAGCCTTGACATTGTGGTGATTGTTCTATTATTCTGAGGTCCCATTGTTCCTGGCCTAGTGAGATGTCCCAGTAAAGCACAAGACTCAGGACAAGTTGTGTGTGGCTGGAAGTGGAGAGCACCTCCCCAAGGGCAAAGCTCGCTGTTTTGTGGTGCAGGATCAAGTGTGCTTTGTGGACTGCTCTTGGCGGCAAAAGTGGGCCATATAAATTATACATGGAAAGAACAGAAGCTGCTGCCACCCGCCAGGAGGTCTGCGATGGGAGAGATGACACTCTGCAGGAGAACTGCAGGCCACTCAAGAAAGGCGGGGACATTGAAGCCAGGTGTTCAACTTCTGGATTTGCAATCGGTTAAGACACATTCTTTTACCTGTTGTCAAAGCTTGCTGGCCTTTGACAAAGGACCAACATGTTCAGGGGTTCAGACCCGAGGTAGGAAAAAGAAAAGGAAAAGTGGTCCAACCAGTGAGGGTTCGCCCCAGGCAGCCTGGAGCCCCTGACAGTGTCTGGGTCAGAGGGGCAGCGGTGAGCCTGAGCTCTGGCTCCTTCGTGGATCAGCTGCAAACAGCCGCCCACACAGCGACACGTGCCCCAGGCACCCAGTGTATGGCAGGCAGCTTTGGGGCCAGGGTTTGGGCTTCTGAATTGCCGTCTCAAGTTCCTCACCTAGCTCCACCCTGCACCTCCTCCTGGTCCAGGTTTTGTCTGATTTCTCTTAAGCAGGTCAAAGGGACAGCAGCAGGGCAGCAAACCGAGGAGACTTGGAGAGAAGGACTCCTTCAGAGATATGAAAGTTCAGATCTTGAATGTTTCTCAAAGGCCCTCTGTTGAAGGCTGGGTCCGTCCCCAGCCTGTGGCACTACTGGGAGGTGGTGGAACCTATAAGAGGTGAGCCCTAGTGGAAGGAGCTCATGTCATGGAGGCATGCTCTTGAAGGGGATGTGGGGACCTCATCTCCTATCTGTCTCTCTCCTTTGCACCTGGCCACCAAACAGGACTCTTCTACTACGTGCTCCTGCTATGATGTGCTGTTGCCACCCAAAGCAAAAGTGGCAAGTGACCATGAACTGAGATCTCTAAAACCATGTTTAATAACCCTTGCTTTCTTTAAAGTTGACTGTCACAGGTTAGTTAGTTTTTTGTTACAGTAACAGAAAACTAACTAACACAGGAAGTGCACATGGAAAAAGAACAAACCTGACATCAGAGAAGACACATTCCAACAAATGGTCATCCCCTTTGGCCTCTGTGCAGAACAGACTCTTTCTTGGGCCTGTTCAGCTGGCATTTCTATCTGCCTTGCAGTAGATCTCATTGTTTATTTGTCTGGCCTTCAGTTAAATGTGTGTCATTTGAATGAGGGAATGAACTGTGTGTGCAAGCTATTTTCCCTGCAGGTCCTCATATTCTTTTCTGAAAAACTTGATTGGACATCTCTCTGCAGGACAGGTCCTGAGCCAGGCATCAGTCATTTTAAAAAAATTGGGATATTTATTTTTCTTACTTGCTAAAGTTACTTATTGGTTAGGGAGTGTTTTCTTTATTAATTTTGAGATTTTCTAGGTAGATGATAATAGAACTTTACATTTTTCACAGGTAAAATTCTCCTCATGCCATCTCTATCAGGGACCTCAAATAACAGTAGCTTAAAGGACACCCATAGTAGCTGATTGTCACTCAGCTCTGCCTTGCAGTCTTGGAGCCTCCTATCCCCAGGACACTGCTTCCATCTGGTCTGAGTTCTCCCACTTAATCTGCATTCCAATGGGGACAGGAAGAAGAAGGCAGCTCTGGAAATTCTGCTCACATCTAACTGCTAAGGATGCTGGGAAGCAAGGTCTGTATTCTGCAAGGCCGTGTCTCCAACCTCTTCTGTGAGGCGGAAGGGGCAGCAATTGCCACCCCCTACCCCCCCCACCCCCGCTTCAAGAAGTACCTCATTTCTTCCTTTTCTTTTTGTACCAGGGATTGAACCCAGGGGCACTTAAACATGGAACTACATCCCCAGCCCTTTTTTATATTTTATTTAGAGACAGGGTCTCCCTGGGTTGCTTAGGGCCTTGCTAAGTTGCTGAGGCTGGCTTTGAGCTCTCGATCCTCCTGCCTCAGCCTCCTGAACTGCTGAATTACGGACATGTGCCACTGCACCCAGTTAATGCCTGGTTTCTTTATCTTCTCAATCAGATAAACTCTGGTTTAGAGCTGCCATTGGGACAGCTGGTTATCGGTGGTGCTACTCCACCTCCTCTGTCCAGAGCCAGGAGGGCATCACCCACCTTGCTGCTCTGTGCTGCTGACGGGGTGGGGGCAGTTTCTTCATCCTCTTCGGGGCACTACAGGTAAGCAGGGGGTGGAAGACGCCTCCCAGCTCGGCTGCAGGGATGTGAGCCCATGTAGCATCTTCTCAGCCACCCTTCACCCTGGGCCCCTCACTGTGAACCATGCATGGCAAGAGGCCCCAGGGCCCCCCGACACATTCTCAGGCAACCTCAAGGATCAATATTTAAAATCAGTATGAATTTTACATTCAACTAACAATATTCTTAAAATGCATCTATATTTAAGATGGTCTTAAAAAATACACCCAGAGGAGGCTCAGGGAATCCAACTAACCTACCATCTCTGTCTAGACAAAACGTGATCATGGATAGTATTTAGAGAGTAGGTATCTCATCCGGGTCCTGGCAAGAAATGTTGGCATCAGGCTGCCTCAGGGGCCAGGGAGGGACTGCTGTCAGACCTGGAGAGCGAGAGCTCTGAACAGGAGGATCTGGAAGGAGACCACACCCTGACAACACTCCCCTCCTCCTGGCCCTCTTCAGGGCTTCCCCTCCCTTCCTGGCTGAAAGGGGACAGCAGGAAGCCAGATGCCAGGGAGCCTGGGGATGCAGTCCTGGGCAGGGAGGGGAGGGCCTGTGGGAGGAAGCCCAGGGGATGGGGGAGGACGGCAGTCACCTCTTCCATGGTGCCCCCGAATGGCTCTGTGGGTTTCCATTCTTACAGGGTCAAGGGCAAAGGAGGGGCCGAGGGCAGCGAGCAGGCAGAGGCCTTCCAGGGAGAAGTGGCTTGGAGCTGGGCCTATGGGGTGGAGTGACCTGAAGAGGATTCACTTATTTAAAACACCCAGACTGAGGCACAGCCGAGGCAGAAGTGACATCCTGGACCAACGGGAACATTTTATCTCATGAACCAACAGTGGCCAGCGAGTGGCCTTCTGTGTGTGAGGCGGGAGGGGTGGCCGGGGTAGGAGGAGTTTGCATGTTCAGACAGGATTGGGACAAGGAGGAAGTCGCTACCTCTTGGCTCCTGCTGCAGCCAGTGGGCTGTCTTTGATTATTACCTTGGAGAAGGTCAGGAGAAAGAGGGCTTAGAGGTCATGAACACAGTGGCGGCCACCATCATTGAGCTCTGTGTGTGTGCCATCTACGTCCAATCCCCACAATCCTGCAAGGTAGGGGTAATTGTGTCTTTTGAATAGATGAGGAAACTGAGGACCAGAGAGATTAGGTAACTTGCCCGAGGCGACACAGCTCAACTCTAAATCCAATGAGCTTCTGTTGTTTTCTGCATCTGAAACAGACATAAAACCCAGGAAAGCTCAGGAGACCAGAGCAAACCTCTGCCTAGGTGATGGGGGAGCCAGACTGAGGACAGGAGGGGTAAGGATGTACAAGATTATTCTGGGAGGGAAGCAGGCCATCATGGAGTGTGAGGGGCAGGTGATTAGTGTTAGTGGAGAGGAGCACTACGGAGGTGAGAGTGTGAGCAGATCTGGAGGCAGGAGCAAGACCCCCAACACCCAGTGAGGAAACAGTCCGGATGAGCCTAACTTGGGGGGACTTTGCAATCAAACTCAGCGGCAGGACTTTGGACTGGCTTTGGTAGGACTTATATGCATCAGAAAAGTGACACAATGAAAACGGTGATAAAGGAAGATTAAAATTCAAGGGACACAGCTGACCTCCGCCAACAACTTGGAAGCGTGTGTCTGAATTAGCTCTGCCTAGCAAGCGGCTCTTAAATACAGTCACGGTCTGTGTTTTTCCTTTAGCATCAGGTAGATATTAAAACAAAGGGCTGACATTTGAAATGTAGCTAACACCTGACATCGGTGTTTGTTTTTCTTCCTTTTCTGGCCTAATGAGTTTAACTGACACTTATATTATTTATCTAGAAAACTCGTGCTTGAAAATGAACCCCGTGAGTGTCTGTGCCCAAGCAGCTTGGGGAGCTCGCCTGCCTTTTGGCAGCGTTGGTGTGGGCACCTGTAGCATAGCATTGCCACCTGTCCCCTGCGCTGCCTAGACCCCTCCACAGAGGCTGAGAAGGAGGGCTCAGGTGCTGAGCTCTCTTTGGATCTCCTCCACCACCCCGTGGTGAGAGCCTGGAAGCTGGTTTTGATTTGGTTTTTATAAAATTTTCAAATCAAACTTAAACACTCATCACCTGTAATCCCAGTGAGTCAGGAGGCTGAGGCAAGAGGATCGCAAGTTCGAGGCCAGCCTCAGCAACTTAGTGAAATCCTGTTTCAAAAAAAAGGGGGGCTGGGATGTGAGGAGCAGAAGCAGGAGGAAGGTGGAGTCCGTTGCTGAGATGATGAGCAGTTGGCCTCCTGAGACGCCTGGACAGGTGACCGAGAAAGCTGATGGTCATTGTTTTCCAGCCTGTGTGACGCCCTGTGCTAGGTGCAGGGGGGAGGCGGAGCCGGCTGAGACCAAGTCTGCCCTCAGGTGGTGAAGCCGCAGCCGCTGGTCCTAGGAGGTCACCTCTTCAAGTACCTCTGTCTTATTCAGGAGCAGGTGGCTTCCCCTGGCTCCTGCAGACCCCCGTGTTGGTTCTGTGTTGCTCCCCACCTGAGCTGTCATTTGCCAACTCACCCATCTTCCTGTGCCCTCCAGGGCCAGGACATCATCGCCAGGGTCAGTGTGTGAAGAAGTTGGTCATCCAGGGAAACAAACTGAAGGACTTTAAACCCAACAGGAAAGTCAGTGAGTAATTCTGAGGTGAAATCCAAAAATGTCAACCTCATAGAAACAGAAAGTGGCAGGGAAGACACCAGGGATGGGGGTGGGGAAGATGGCCATGTGTTAGTCACAGGGTAGGAAGTTGCAGTTTCAATGAGATTAGGTCCTGGAGGGGACCCTCTAGGCCACCTCATGTACAGCAGGTGACCATATTTAATGATGTGTGTATTTGAATTTGCCAAGAGCGTGGGTTTTAAGCATTCTTACTACACAACATGCACACACACATGCATAACTAGGTGAGGTGACCCACCCCTCCTGGGGCAGGAGAACACTGTCCCGATCCTGGTGGCACCTCATGGCGTCAAGCCTGGGTGGCCGTGCCTGACCAGGGGCAATGCAGTAGTGTGGGAAAGGGAAGGAGGACAGAGGAGGATGGGCTGCCGTCTTGTCAAGCGTGGTCGCAGCTAGGACTGTCATGTGAAGGAGTGTGTTTCCTCCTCCTTCCTTGTGATCTCAGTTCCTCCCTGAGCCTCTGTGTTCTTTCATTTTGTTATGGAAACTATTCCTCAGGCCCCTGGCCAAGGGACTGATGGGCAGCGTAGGTGATGAGAAGCGAATCCCACCTTCCCTCCTCCAGATGGGTTCACTCCGTGAGGATGGGAAGATGAGTGGACACAGGAAACGGAGTGGTCACACGCTCCTGCCAGGCAGCAGCGGTTACTTAGCAACAAATTAGAAGCTGTGTTGAGTGCGTCCTGTTTGTGTCGTGGTTGCACTCGCTGTCCATAGAGGGACAATCTGTGTGTGCTTCGGCTTCTCCAGCATCGACTGCAAGGCAGCTGCGTGACAAAGAGTCTGAAGGGCTGGAGTGTTCCTGAAACTGTCTCGGGGGTCTGGAACTATGTCAAGAGGGACTCCTCTTATCTCCGGTGCTGCGGTTTACCCTGCGCTGCGCTTGTTAAGGTTTTCCTGGGTTCCTTCAGATGGCCAGTCTTAAGACCTGCCTTCGTTTCTTAGTCCACCAATACCTCTATTCTCTACTGCTTGAGTGATCTTAGCGAACATATTTTATTTCCATTTCAGTCCTGCAATAGAGGGTTCAGAAAGGAGAAGACACATGTTCAAGGACAACCCAGTCTTTGCAAGGAAAAAGGATACAAGACGATAGGATGCCTCCTGGTTCAAGGTCCCATATCATCTCAATTCTTCCTTTCCCCATCAACCCCTTCTGTGATGCCTATGGGGTTTGTAGGAGGCTTCTGGCTTGAGACTTGAAGCCCTATCATGTGATTCCTCAAAGATGGCAGCCAAGGGGTCCTTGGATGCCTGTGACGTATGTTAGTACTCTCCCAAAGCCCAGAATCAAGATTATTGTTCCACAGGCCCTCTCTCTGGGTCAAGATTCAGGAGGGGACGAGGTTCCTTTGCAGGCCCCAGCGCTGGGCTCTATGAGTATGTGCTGAGTGAATGAATGAATGAATGAATGGATGGATGGATGGTTCTCATTCCATTCACAGCCTGGTGCAAGCTGAAGCAGAACATAATGGTTTCCATTACTCAACACTCAAGGGATTATTTTTCTGTAAACGACACTACTTGTATGCGTTGCTAGAGAATTATAAGTTCTCGTGGTTCAAATTATTGTTCTCGGTAATTACTGTGGTGACGCTGGGAGAGGAACAGAATTGCCCCTCTTATGAAACAGAGATCCAGTTGGAGTCAGGGATGAGCGTTAGCAGGTGTTGTGGCAAAACAGGTGGCCAGAGACCGCTGGTGGCTCTGTTTGCCAAGGCAAACACCATGACAGCACAGAACCCTCAGGATCCGTGCACGGTCTTGCTGGGAAATCACGTAGAAGCTTCATTGTGGATGCGAGCTGATGTAGGCTTACTTCTCAAGTGCTTCGGTGTTTGTGGCCACTGCATCTATTCATAAGCTGTCTCCAAACACAAAGGAAAGGAGCTCAGCCTCGCCTCCCTGTCGACCACTCCCCCACTCCCAGGCACACTCGTGGTGAGCGTCCTGCCTCTCAGGCTGTTCCCAGATGTGAGGGTTGGAGCAAAATGCCAAGATCGTCATTCACTCTTTCACTTGTTTCTCTTCTATTCTTCTTTCTTGCTTATGATGAATAGTCCTCAATTTCTTGCCAAGAGGCAGACACACTGGGAGATGTAAAATGGTTAAGTTATTCTTCAGTGATGAAACCCACTCACAGGACACAGTGCCTTTGTCTCTGGGGCCCATTTTATTCAAGATTTACTGGCAAAGAAGGGATCTTTACAACCCAGCAATGCAAATGACTTTGTATTGCATATTAGACGTCACTTTGCATACTCTGCCTGAGTCCCAGGCATCTCCTCTCTTTCCTTTGCCTCAGAGGGAGAGAGTTTCATCCCTGCCTCGCAGATGAGTCAGGGAATATCCTGTGAGCCAGAGATTTAGTGATGCAATCTCACTGGTCCTTGCTCTTACTCCCCTGCCCCCTGTCCCCAGTCTTGCTAAGGGGAAGGTGGTGAGTGGTATTGAGATTTAATTTACTCCCACATAAAAAAAGTCATGTCCCACACTTTGTCCTCCCCTCCAGCCCCTGCCATGCCCCTTAGAAGTAATTTCTGAGGAACTACAGTCAGTTTTGGTTTTAAAATACATCTATGCTCATAGTTTATGTATCTTGTTTTCTCCTCTCAGCTCATAAACTCCTTCAGGCAGGGGCTGCTTCCCCTTCAATCCCCACCCCTTGGGGTCTCTCTCATGGTGTGAGGTGAGTGGAGTGAAGCTTTATACGTCTTTTTTGCTAGATGGAAAATAGCTTTCATATTGGGTTTGAATAAATGAGTTGTTCCTTTGTGCAACAGAAGTGAACATGTAGGACGGGAAAGGAAAACAGCCTTTCAGCTCTGAGGCTACTGTAGGAACAGGTTAAAAAACTCAGAGAAAGAACAGATGTGGGGCCTAGATGTGGGGCACAGCCAGGTGAGACCAGCCTGCTGCAGAGAGGCTGGGGCAATGGGGCGGCGCTGCTTCCTTTACAGGCTTGAAATACAGATTCCATAATAATAGTGTTGGCCTTAAAAAGCACAGAAACCAGACTTGAGAATCCAATTAATGAGGGAAGTTTGCCCTAGCTTGGGTAAATGATGATGATGACAGTGACCATAATGATGATGACGATGAGGATTACAGGTTGAGTATCACTTACTCAAAAGGCTTGGGTTCAGAAATGTTTCAGATTTTGAGTCTTTTACAAGTTTTGGAATATTTGCACATACATAAAGAGATATCTTGGGGACGGGACCCACATCTAAACAGGAAATTCATTTATATTCCAGGTACATCGTATACATTCAGTCTAAGGTAATTTTATACAACATTTTCCACTATTTTGTGCACAAAGTAAAGTTTCATAGTGTGGAATCTTCCACTCTTGGTGTTCAATCAATGGTCAAAATTTCAAATTTCAGATTACCTGATCAGGGATAATGATGATAATGGTGATGGTTTTATGGTTTAGATGTGGTGTCCCCCAAAAGCTCATGTGTGAGACAATGCAAGAAGGTTTGGAGGAGAAATGATTGGGTTATACCCTTAACTTAATCAGTGAATTAATCCCTGGGATTAACTAGTGGTAACTGAAGGCAGGTGGGGTGTGGCTGGAGGAAGTTGTTCATTGGGGGTGTGGCTATGAGTATATACTTGTATCTGGTCAGTGGAGTCTCTCTCTCTCTGCTTTCTGATCACCATGTGAGGTGCTTCCCTCTGTCACACTTTTTCACCATGATGTTCTGCCCACCTTGAGCCCCAAGGAATGGAGCCAGCCTTTTATGGACTAGGACCTTTGAAACCCCGAGCCCTCAAATAAACTTTTCTTCCTTAAAATTGTTCTTGTCAGATCTTTTAGTTACAGCAATGAAAAAGCTGACTAAAGTAGATGGCGATGATGGTGGTGATGATGATGATTTTAGTAGCGGTGATGTGATGGTGATGGTGATGGAGGTGATGGTGATGGTTATGGAGGTGATGGAGGTGATGGTGATGGTGATGGTTATGGAAGTGATAGTGATGGTGATGATAATGGTGATGGAGGTGATGGTGATGTTGGTGATGGTGATGGTAATGGTAATGAGGTGATGGTGATGGTGATGGTGATGGAGGTGATGGTGATGGTGATGGTGATGGTGGTGGTAATGGTGATGATGGTGGTGGGGATGGAGATGGTGTGATGGTGATAATAATAGTAGCAAATCCTTAGGAGAACTATGTTCCAGGAAGGATCTTCCATATTTTATTTGTACTAACTTATTTGATCTTCAGTGACTCTGTAAAGTCTGTCCTTTAGTCTTTCTCACTTCCTTTAAAATAGTTGACCTACTTGCTGTGTTAGGACTGGGACATTTTCCAAAATAATAGAAGAAAGAAGATATGAGCTCTTTGGAGATGGGCAATTCTTTCCCATCTTATGACCATACTGCCCAGCTTGGTGGTGGGCACTGGGACTGGCTACATAATTTGCAAGGCCAAGTACAAAATAAAAATGGAAGGCTCTTTGCTCAAAAAGAAGTTTAAAGCTTCTTCCTTTTTTTTTTTTTTTTTGGTCTCTCATTCAACTTATTTATTTTTAATGGTTATTTAATGTTGTTGTAAATAAAGAAAAATTAATATTGTAATTATTAGCATAGAGTAATTTTGGCATTCATAGTTATGTTGTGCAATGCCAGTCTTAAATGCAAACATCTATGGATTTAATTCATTTATGAAATCACCAAAATCACACAGTGTGCCCTTCATGGCATCTGCGTCTTGTGTATTTCGTTCTTTCCAGGCCAGTGGAAAACTGCAGGAGTCAAACTCACCTGTTTTTCTTTCCTTCTTGACACGGGCACCTCCTACCAACTCTCAACCTTCCTTTCCCTGGGAGGAAAAGGTGGCTGTGGTTCCTGCTGTCCCCCTTTCCCCCCTTGCCTCGTCTTCCATATGGGTGCATGGCCAACCAGGGAAGGCACGCAGCAGGAGGCCACCGTGAGGGGTCCTTGCCTGTCCAAGGGGTCCTTGTTCAATAGAGCATCCTGGTGTGAACGGAAGTGTGGCCTCTGGGTGGAACACACTTCCTTGGACTCATTTTGAGTGTCTTGAACTCCCATGAGTCCTGGGTCCACCAGAGTTCCCTGTCACGGGTACTGTGAATGCTCTGTGCAAATGGCATGGCAAGGGATCGTGGACACACGAACAGCTGTTTCCTCTGCCTATGCCCATGCACCAGTGTCCCATCAGACTACTTGCACAACACAAGATCAAAGTTACAATTGTTAAGATTCTTAAGACATCCGGCAGAAAACCAAGCTCAGGGTCCTTTGGAGTTGGGGACCCATGTAGCTGGACCTGCCTGACACATAATAAGTATGCAACAGCTATTTGTCTAAATGAATGAACAAATGTTACTACTTAAGAATAAACCTCAGCCGAGCGTGGTGGTGCATGCCTGCAATCCCAGAGGCTTGGGATGCTGAGACAGGAGGATTGGAAGTTCAAAGCCAGCCTCAGCAATGACGACACACTAAGCAACTCAGTGAGATCCTGTCTCGAAATAAAATACAAAATAGGGATGGGGATGCCGCTCAGCGGCCAAGGGCCCTTGAGTTAAATCCCTGGTACAAAAAAAAATAGGCCTCATTAACCAAAACTCAATTTTCTATCCAGGGCAGAAGACAGAATAGGTGTATTAATGCCTCAAATAATTTTTTTTCAAACTTTTGAGCAGAGAGCTTTAATTTCCTTTTCTTATATCAGCTTGATTAGTCAGTTGCAGTGTTGAGTAGATTTGAGTTTCATCAATTCCATTTTCTTTTTTTTTTGGCTAGGCAGCACTCAGGAGAGAAAGGGATGGAAATTAATGGGGGATGAAAAATTCATGGCCGGAAAGCAGGCCCTGCAAGGGGAAGATGGATCCCTGTGGCACACAGAGTTTGGAGTATTAATAACCACTCTGGTTCAGAAGCACTCACATGTACAAATTTATTGAGGCAAAAATACTTCAAAAATTAGGGGGCTGGCTGGTGGGCTGTATCTGCATGCTTACTCTGGGCTTTCCTGGAGGAGCCTGTATTAAAACCACTTCCCTAGATGTGACTAAATGCCACTGAAATGGATCTGAAATGCAGTTTTCCCTAAGGGAATAGGTGGAGAAGAAATCCAATGACAGATACCTGGAGTCCTAATTCCATTTTATCTTTCTCTTCAATGAAGCTCATTGTTTAGAGACCTGAGAGAATCAGATCTGCGCTAGATCTATTCTCCCAACTGGCATTGATCAAGTGACTAGTATATGTCAGGCTCTGTGTTGGGTGCTGGGACTTTACAGTGAGAGTCAGTTAAGTCTTTGTCCTCCAGTAGCTGTCAGTGTATCTTGAAGTGACATCTCAAGTGGTGGGTGGGACCAGGGCTGTGTGTGTGGGGGGGTCCCATCTCCTGGAGTCCTGTAAATCCACATACACCCAGAGCCCTCCCATGCTGGGGGAAGTCATTTTGCCCCACAGAGGTTGTCCTAGCTCTGATCACCATGGTAATAGATTAAAGGGAGCTGGCACTCTGGCGGGCAACCCAGCTGTGAGAACTGCCTCCTCCTCTATCTGAGTGCTAGCCTGACTGCAAAGCAGAAACCGCTTCCCTAGATGTGAGATTTGGCTGGGGAAGAACAAGAGCCTGGGGAGGGGCAAAGGGAAGGGGAAAGGGCCACCCTAGATTCACAAAGAATGATAAGCTAAAAAGCGCACATTTATTGGACGGTCATACTGTGCCAGGCTCTGTGCTAATCTTGTGGCCTCATCCGGTCTGATACTGGTTACTTTCTTTCCCTCAGTAGAGGGCAAGGAGACTGAGGCTCAGGTGGGCTACAGATAAATTGTCCCATCTGATCCCCACACTCTTAGTGCCAATGGCTGTGGTTCTGGGGAATTGGAGCCTGGGTTTGAATCTACTGAATCACAATGTCCAGGGCTGGGGCCAGGAATCAGAACACGAAGGGATTTGGGCTGGCACCAGATCCAAGTGAGGCTGGAGTGGGGAAGGGACTTGTCCCAGGTGCCAGGGCTAACATGGTATCTATGCCAGCTCAGAAGACTTTGAGGGGGTAGGGTGGAGTGTCTTCAGGAACCAGAACAAGATATGATGTGTCCAAGGGCTGAAAGTCACCCTTCATTTACGATGTCAAGGCTCCCTCAAAGTGGCGCTCCAATAAAGAAAAAGAAGAAAGAGAGGCAATCTCTAACTGGTGCTTATTATATTTTCTTTCCAACACTTCTGTCTGTAAGGCCAACCCACTTCCCAGCTCAGTCACCAGGGTAACCATCACCCCCACCTTGACAGCCAAGTGCATACTCGGCTTCTTGCACCCACCTCCAGGGCCGTGGGACCCAGCCCTATAATCAGCCTCCTGCTGCCTCTGCAGGCAAACAGCAGCGACAGTCAGAGCCCCATCACCCCATCACGGTTCTGCAGACACCCCCTCCCCACGCTCACACAGCATGATCTGCTTCCCTCGCCCACTGCCTCCCAGGAGACAAGTGTGCAATCTGCTCTCTGCGTGTATCATCACCTCTGGAGGGAGGGATCGGCCAACACAACACACAGGGCCCACACGGGAGAAGACACACGCTTTCAGAGAAGAGGACCAGTGGCAGCCAACGCCCTCTCCCCTGCAGCGACTGCTGAGGGGGCGGCTGGAGTTTAGGAAGAGTTTGCACAAGTGAGGCTGGGCTGCCACCAGACATGGGGGTGGGGGGAGTGGGCACCCACTGCCTGTTGCTAATGAAATGGCTCCAGCTGCCTGCCCAGCCCTGGTTCTCCCTGCCAGGACCAGAGTCCTCCCCCAGCCACAGACACCTGGAGCAGGACCTGGCAGGTAATGAGTGCTTTCCCTTGTCCAGGTCAAGGTCCCTGGTAGAGCAGTTTCATGAGACCAGTCTGTGGGGGACAGGAACACTCTGTCAGGACTTGCAAAGCACCCATTCCATCCAGTTTCTCAGGCCTCAGGGAGTCCACCCAAGTGCCTGCCAGAGCTCCTTCCTCAACCCCTGGAGCCCTGCTGCTTCTGACCAGCAGCTCCATCTCTACCTCTGCTCTGGATGCTCCAGATGTTTCACTCACTTATCCTCCATGCTCTCTTGGGAGCAGGGATTGCAGGATTATTATTATTATTATTATTTTTTGGTACCAGGGATTGAACCCAGGGGCGCTTAACCACTGAACCACATCCCCAGTCCATTTTGTATTTTATTTTAGAGACAGAGACTCACTGAGTTGCTTGGGGCCTGGCTAAATTGCTGAGGCAGGCTTTGAACTTGCAGTCCTCCTGCCTCAGCCTCCTGGGATTACTGGTATGCACCACCACACCCAGCTGGGACTGAAGTCTTGAGCATCCAACCTCAGTTCCCTGCAGCCTGTGGCCAGCCCCCTCTCTTTCCTCCTTGCTTCCTGACTGGGAAGAAGTCCCCCTTGTCAAAGCTGGGGATTGCCTCCCTGCAGAGGCTGCTTAAGAGCCAGCCAAGCCCATTGAACTGAAAGGGCATTAACTCCTCAAGGAGTGGGTTCTGGCCACTGTCCTTGTAAGTGGAGGCCAAGGGTGGGAGGGGCTTCGCTTGTCACCTTTCCTCAAACAGGTCTCAGGCCTGGGGTTTGGGTCCTCTGTCCAGAGTGCCCTGTGTGCTGGTCCTGAACGAGGTGGGGCTGGCTTGTCTGCATTCACTGGGATTGAACCCCTGGGTGAAGCAGTCCCAACTCAGCTTTGCCTCACACTGCTTTCAAGGGAAGCTGGCACTCAGACTCCAATAGCAGAGAACTCTTGTTCTATGTTTGCAAACCTGACTCGCTCATTTGACAGAGCAAGCTGAGGCCCAGGGAAAGGAAGTGCTTTTCCCAAGTGTTCAACTCATTAGTGTAGAAGCTATGCTTACTTATTACCACCAGCAACAATGGACAATATTTTGGAATGCGTGAGTGAATGGATGGATGAATGAATGAAGTGGACCAAACCCCAATCTGAAAAAAATACAAAAATATTACTTCATGCATAAAAATTATGTATAATACCTAAGTATACTTTGGTTGTGGGTGCAAGGGTGGGGGATGCTGGGCCAGGCACCATTCTAGGCCCTGCAAATGCAGTGGTGACCACTACAAATGGATGGAAATCTCTGTCTTTACAGAATACAGCATTCTGGGGGAGCAGAAAGAGAAAAAGGCCATATTTAATAAATATTCAGTAAGCCAGACTGAAAATCCTGGTTCTGGTGATGGTGGAAAAAGTGGGTTACCTCCTTCCCTAATTGGTATCCTGAAGCCTTAATCCCTGGTACTTCTGACTGTATTTGGAGAGTCCTTAAAAAGGTAATTAAGTTAAATTGGTCCACATTCAAGCTGACTAGTGTCCTTGTAAGAGGAGGACATTTGGCACACATCCAAGAATGCCTGTACCCAAAGAAGAAGCCACGTGAGGCCTGGAGAGAAGGCGGCCACCTGCATACCAAGGAGACAGGCCTTAGGAGAGACCAAACTGCTGACGCCCTCTCTTGGACTTCAGCCTCCAGAACTGTGAGGAAATACACTTCTGTTGTTTAAGCCGCCCAGCAGGTGGTATAATGTTACACAGGCCCTAGCAAACTAACCCAGTGGGATTTTAATTCCCCAAAAGGCATCGGAGTTGGCCTTACCAAGAAGGTGGTGTCTGAGCAGAAATCCCAAGAGGGTGACAGAGCCGGTGTTTTGAGGGAAGAGAGGGGGCAGGGGTTAGCAAGGATGGTGGAATGTGATTGACAACATTATCCAAAGTATATGTATGAAGACATGAATTGGTGTGAATATACTTTATACACAACCAGAGATATGAAAAATCCTACTCTATGTGTGTAATAAGAATTGTTATGCATTCTGCTGTCATGAATTTGAAAAAAAAATCAATTAAAAAAACATATATAAAAACTAAAAAAAAAAAAAAAAGAAGAAGAAGAAAGAAAATCTCAGAGAAGAGCATACCAGGCAGAGGGAGGGCAGACCGAGAGGCTCAAATGGGGCCACCACAGCCTAAGTGACCTTCTGGGGGACAGCATGGGGAGGGAGCAGATAGGAGGACACCTGATGGGAGAGGCCAGGGCATGTGGAGGAAGTCTCTCCCCAGGAGACAATGGTATTGCAGGGCTTGGGGTGGGAAGGAGGGTGTTTGGTGGTGTTTAAAGACATTTTTTCATTGTCACAGTTGTGGGGCACCCTTAGGAGGGCTATGGTGCTGGCATCTAGTGGGAAGAGGTCAGGGACGCAGCTGGGCATCCCGGCAATCCCCAGCCCCAGGTGTCCTTGGTGCCCAGGAGGTTCACTCTGACTACATGGGAAATGTCTTTAGAGAAGAGCAGCAGAGCAGAGGTGCCATTAATCCAGTGAGACATCTTGGTGGTTCAACCAGGTTGGTAGAAGTTCTCCTAACATGCCAGTGTTTCCTCCCCACTTCTTCCCTCTCTCTCCTCTCCCTTCTCAATAAACATGAACAGAGCACCCCCCCCGCCCCCCCGCCACCAACATGCTACCATGGTGTCGGGCTCGGGACAGGTTCCAACAGCTATGGCCCACTGGGAACCTGGCCTGGTCCACACAAGGTCCAACCTGAAGAATGGGGAGCTGTAGGGGACAGCTGCTGACAAGATGAAGTCTGCCTGTGGCTGTGGATGGAGCGCTGGGGCGGTTGTCGGCAGGTGCCATCTGCTCAGACACGGAGGGAAGCTCAAGATGAACACTGGGTGGTCATGTCCCCATCCTTCCAGTTGCACAAGCCAAAAATCTCGGAGTCACCCTGAGTGCCTCTGCCTCCCTAATGGCTCCTCCACCTGTACTCCACCCAGACTTTTCCTGAATCTGTTCAGAGCCCAAGATACTGTTCGTTCCCACCCGGTCCCTGTTGTCACTCCACAGCCTTATGGTCTTTCATTAGGATACATGGCCAAGGCTGCAGAACCAGCATGAAATCTCAGAACCTCGACACAATGACGGTTCATTTCTCATTCATGCCAAAGTAGGTGGGGTGGCCCTTCTCAATGACTCAGAAGCCCCTGCAGCTTTTCCAGAGCAGTTGTTTTAGTTTGTAATTATATATTTAATGGCACAGCTATTGGACTCATTTTCATTATTCTCACTGTAGTAAGTACTCCTTGGGGGTAGGGTCCGTACCTGTTTGTCTTACTATGTATCTCTAGACCTGGAACAATGTCTACGATATCATGAGAACTCTGGGAGTATTTTGGAATGCGTGAGTGAATGGATGGAAAAATGAATGAAGTGGGCCAAACCCCAATCTGAAAAAATACAAAAATATTACTTCATGCATAAAAATCATGTATGATACCTGAGTACATTTTGGTTATGGGGGTGGGGGTGGGGGATGCTGGGGATTGAAGCCAGGGCCTCGAAAAGGCTAGGCAGGTGATCTAACATTGAGCTACAATCCCAGCCCCTACAGATGTATGTTTTAAGCATAAAGATAAAATAAACACTCATATCTCACTAGCTTATTCAATAAAACAACACCGACCAATGTCCTCGGTGGGTCCCTCCCTTGTCACATCTCAATTCTAGAGGTTAAACAACACATTGCATCTTGCGCCTTCATCCTGCTTCCTTTATGTATATTTTCAGTTTTTTTAACCATGTGGATACTCCATGTATTATTGTTTTTGAACATTATGTAGATAGCATCATGATGCTGATAAGTAACTGTAATTAATTAATGTAATTAATTGATCCTTTCCTGTGGATGGACATTTGAGGTTTTCCCCAGGTTTTTGCTATTATAATTTGTACTCTATATAACCTTTCTTGTACCTCTCTCTCTCTCTCTCTCTCTCTCTGCAAAGGAGCAAGAATTTCTCCAGGGTATCTTGCTCTGAAGAAGTATATACCTCAAAGAGGAGGTATATTTAATTTTAAAGTTAAGGCCAAATTATTATCCAAGCAGGTTGCACCAATTTGTACTTCCACCAGTAATGTCAAGCGTTCTTGTTTGCCATTTGTAAAACACTCAAGGGGTCGGACCTTTAAATGTTTGCCTATCCAGTGGGCGTATACATTTGCTTATGCCTTTTTGTCAATGAGAGTTGAGCTTAATTAGTATTAAGGTTTTATTACTCAAACTTAATGAAGAATTGATCTTGAACTCCTTTTCATAGGTCTATTGATGATTCTTCCGTAAAAAGGTTGTTGATATATTTTCCCCATATTTCTATTTAATTGTCTTTTTTATAGATTTTTTTAAATTTCTTGATTCTGGATAGTAATCCTTCTATAATTAATTTGTTGCAAATATTGTTTCCCTGCCTATGATTTTCCCCTGATGAATACAAGTTCTTAATTTTAAAGTAGCTAGACTTCTCAGTCTTTGATTTCATATGTACACTTTTTCTTTTGCTTAAGACTTTTTTGTCCTCATGTGTCATAAACATATGATGTTTTCTTCATATGTTTGAAAGAGTTGTCTTTGTGTTTTGTCTTTTTATTTACCTGAAAGTGGTTTTTCATGTGTGATCTAAGAAAGAGATTAAATTTGAATACTTTTTCTCATATAGATAATTGCATTGTTTCCCATGCTGCTGTAACAAATTACCACCGACCCCATGGTGCAAAATAACACAAACTTATTATTTTGTAGTTCTGGAAGTCAGAGTTTGAAATGATTGTCACAGGGCTAAATTCAAGGTGGCAGTAATGCTATGTTCTCTTCTGGAGATTCTCTGGGAGAATTTTCAAGATTTTGGAATCTCCCCCAACTTTTAACTTCTACAGGCTGCAGGCTCATGACCTTTTCTGTCTTGAAAGCCAACAGCACCCGGTCAATTACTTGCATCGAATCACTTTGACGGTGACACATCTGCCTCCCTCTTTCATGTATGCTGCAGTCCGGCTGCAGCAAAATAACCAGGGGGGGGGGGTGACGAATAACTTGTGTACGTTGATACAGCAAGAGTAGGAGCCGTTTATTGTAGGACAGGAGCAGTATTTATACATTCCACATAGCTTATTTAATTAGCATAAACTAGATACATCAGTCAACCAATCAGGAATCTCCACACTTAATGGCTCACTTTTGTTACTTCTCAAACCACTCCCTCTGGCATTTTGCCAGGCACCATCCAGACTTGTTTAGGAACTCTAACATTCCCCTGGCAAAATGCCAGGTGTTATTTTGACTTGTTTACAGACTCTAACACATGTATAAGGTCCCTGTGATTAGGGCCAACTTGGATAATCCAGAATTATCTATGCATATCAAGATCAGCTTACACCTTAAATTAGCTACATCAAAGTCCCTTTCACCATGTCAGATAACATCCACAGGCTTAGAGGATTGGGACAGGGACATCTTTCGGGAAGCATTATTTTGCATCCCACAGTTATCAATTAATTCAGCACAATTTTTTGGTATCTTTTCTGAACCTGAGTCCAGAAGGACGCTGGTCTGGTGGCAATAATAATAGTAATAGCAAACACTTGTGCCAGGAATTTTTCTAAGTATTATATGCATATTATCTCATTTAATTCTCACAATAGCACTTGGTGTTAAATACTATCACTATTACTTCGTGAAGAGTAAATCGAGGAACAGAGTAGCTAAGTAGGAAGGTCAGAAGTGGCAGAGCCTGGATTCAAACCTAGATAGATGGGCTCCGAACTCCATGTGCTTTAGCACCATGATGTTGTTGAAAGAATAAATGAGGTAGGTAAATCTAGCTTTCCTTTGCTGTGTGTTCATTCATGCCTGTGTTGTATAACATGTCTGGGCCTCCATTCATTACCTGCCAAACTGGATTAGTGAAGCATCTTTTCACACTTCACAGGCCTGTTGTGAGGGAGCACTGAGATGACATGTATGAAAGCAAGGCAAACGAGAAAAAGAGGGCTCTGAGAGTCAGTTTACCACTCGTCACCGGCAGAAACAGGACAGGGGGTCAGGTTTCCTGGCAGCCAGGCTGGGCAGGCTACTTGCATCCTAGGGCAGTAATTAGAGCAGTTACATATTCTAGTCATCAAAGTGGGCACCTTCCCCTCACCAACCTCCTGCTCCCTGATGGTCAACCTCAAAGCTCCGTCTGAGGGTTCAACCAGCCCTGTACTAAGAGTGCCACTGAGTCTCAGATGATACTGCTACAAAATCAGAGATGAGAGAATACTTCTTCGCTGTCACAGGGTGAAGTTTACAAGTAATATTTAGTATCAATTTCAGGTGAAGGAGAAAAGGAGGGAGACTTCCATAAAATGACAGAAAAGGGAACCCACATGGCATGTGCTCAGGAGAACCACCTCCCTGGGACTCACCTCTTCTCTATCCTTATCCTGTCATATTTCTGCTCCCCTCCTTTGTCCCTACTCTCTAGTACAGCAGGGATCTAAAAGCCTGAATTTTAGCTGTGGGGCTCACCACTGACCATTTTTACTTTGAACTTGTAAGGCAATACCAAAAATAGAGTAAAGAGCAGAGAGATTCACTCCAGCAGACCTCAGGACACACACTGGTCTCCCCTTATCCATAGGGGATGTATTTCCAGACCCTCAGTGGAGGCTGGAAGCCTTGGAAAGTATCCAACTCTCTATATACCATGTGTTTTCTCATACATAAGTACACATACACGTGCTTATGACAAAGTTTAATTTATAAATTAAGGTAAGAGATGAACAATAACAACTAATAATAAAAATAGAACAATCACTGTATTAAGTAAAATAAGGTAAGCTGAACACAAGCACCGTGATGCTATGACAGTTGGTCTGATGACCAATATGGCTACTAAGTGACCAGTGGGTAGGCAGCATTTATACGGCCTGTGTATTCTGGGTAAGTGGATGATCCATGTCCCGCCCCAGGTGGGATGGAACAGAAAGGCACCTGATGTCATTACTACTCAGAATGGAGCACTTGGGTTTTTCCAATTAACATTTTTCACATTACACTGACTGTAGGTAACTGAAACCACAGAAAGTGACACCAGAGATGTCACGAGAAAGTGATATGGGAGTGGGGACTACTATGCAACTTAGCCACAGTGGCAACCAGCACAGACAGCACTGGCACAAGAACTGACCCAGATCAACAGAACAGCAACAAGAGTCCAGGAACAGAGAGGTGTGTCTGTGGGAACATGGTGCTTGATAGATGGGGGGATGGGCAGCTAGGTGGTGTGGCTGGAAAACTGGCTCACAGCATGGAGAAAATATGTACCCGAGGTGAGCTCCAGACTCCAGACCCACTGCAACAGGAAGGGAAATATGACTGAGAGTGAATTATTAAATAAGGCTGGAAAGGTACACTTCAGAAGAGTTACAAAGTATCTGGCTAGATCAAAATTAAATTTTTCT
The DNA here is from genome assembly GCF_021218885.2 of Marmota monax. Classification (NCBI taxonomy): domain Eukaryota; kingdom Metazoa; phylum Chordata; class Mammalia; order Rodentia; family Sciuridae; genus Marmota; species Marmota monax. The sequence continues at coordinate 3,268,902 of NW_026695241.1, read as the reverse complement.
CATTCATTATGGGAGAGCAAAGACCCAGTTAACAGGAGGCGCAAGAAACTGTAGGAAATATTTGTAGTGTCGAAGCTGACAAGGGATTAGTATTTAGAATCTATAAAAACATCCATTCATCCATTCGGAAAAAATGATTGAAATCCAGTAAGAAAAATAGGCAAAGGATATAAAATAGGTGATTCACAGAAGGAAAAAAATCTCAATGATTAAGTACATGGAAAAATAGTTAACATACCAATTATCAGAAAATAAAAATGCAAATTATGTAATACTGCTTTGATGTCAGATTACTATGCTAGCACATTATTAGCTACAGGATGTGCTGTTGGTTGGAATGTAAATTGGCAAAGTCATCCTGGAGGGCAAGGTGACAGTGAACCTAAGCCCTGAAGACTTCATGACCCAGCAATTCTTTTTCTTGTTTATGGTCCATAAGAGACATATCTAGAGCCCCTTTAGCACTGTCTGTGACAGCAGAGAACTGCTGGCAACCTAACCGCCATTTTTGAGGAACTGATAAGTAAAATGTGTCAGGTATATAAATGGAACACTATCAGTAAATTGATGGACTCTTGGTGTATAAAGCCACTGGCTAGCTAGGTCTCTGTTGGAGTTTATGGCTTCAGGGTTCCCAAAGGCCATGTGTTAAAGTCTGGGTTGCCAACCTGAGGGCTACTAGGATATTGCAGAACCTTTAGGGGGTGGGGTCTAGTGGAAGGAAGTTAGGTTATTGAAGTGAGTCCTTGAAGAAGGTATTGGGACTCTTATCCCTTCCTCTCTCACTCTTTGCTTCCCTGTGTTGATAAAGTGAACAGTCTTGCTGTGGAACATACTTCTGCCACCATAATGTACTGGGTGGGCCACAGCCCAGAGCAACTGGGCCCAGTGAGGATGGACTGAAACCTCTGAAACCATGAGTCACAATAAATTCTTCCTTTAAGTAGATTCTCTCAGGTATTTTGTCACAGTGACGGAAAGCTAACACAATTCCTAAGATATTGGGCTGTGGGAAAAAACCAGAATCTCTTAGCACATATCATTTATTTTCATTAAAAACAGATAAATAACTCTTTTGACATACCTTATGCAAGGGAGGGTTCTTGAGGGGGTAGAGGAATGGAGAAGGAAAGAGTACAAAATGAAAGAGATAGCTCTTGTTGACTAACGAGATGAGGAGTATGAACAACATAACTCTTGTCCCAAGGTCCAAAACTTGCCCCAGCCTCCCTTTAATGGCCTCCTATTCTTATCGCAGCAAGTGTAAGTGACTCAAAATGTCTGCGGAGAGAAGTGCCCATCTCCCTAAGGGACTTGGGTGCCTCTCTTCGCCCCACCTGGCAAGCACTAGTTTCCAGCTCCCCAGGCTCTGCTCAGACCCACCGCACTTTCCAAACACGCCCAGGCTTCACCCCGGGGCTGACTCATATTTCTCTTGGTGAAGTCTTATTGATCAGCTTAGGTGTCCCTTCCAGGAGGTCCTTTCCGGACGCTGCCCTTCCCCAAACGTCGCCCCTCCAGGACTGTACTCTCACATACCTCCCCCATTTCCTGGGCACGCACCGGGTCCTAACTGCTTAATTTGGGTACGGACCCCTCCACCAGGATTGCAGCTGAGCTAGGGTGGGCCCAGCGTCAGTCGCCCCTTAACTGCGGTGCAGTCCTAGCAAGAGTTGGAAAGTTATTCTCCCAGGTGAAGCCAGAACCCAGCCCGCCCCCTCTCCCTTGTCCTCTTCTCATTGGCTCAGCCGCCCGCGCCCAGCTCCCGCCCTCAGCCCGCCTCCGCCAGCTGCGCACCGCGCAAGCGCCGCGGGGTGGGGCGCTCGGTTGGGGGCGGGGCGAGGGCCCGGGAGGGCAAAGGGGTGCGGACTCAGAGCGACGTTGAGCGGCAGTTGCGTCCGGCCGCGCGCGCGCGCATCGCCCGGAGCCCGGCAGGGGGCGGGCCCAAGGCGGGCTCTGTGGAGACTCGCCGCCCCTGGCCCCGCCCCTCCCACACCGCCCCGCCCCCTAGACCGTCCCGCCCCGCCCCCTCGGCGGGCAGCGCTCAGGCTCCCGCCGCCCGTCAGCCGCACGCTCGGTTCCCGCGGTCGAGAGCGGGAGAAAGTCCTGCTAGTGGGCGGCGCGGGGCTGCGCGCGTCCGGCATCCCGGGGCAGCTTCGGCCAGGGCGGCGAGGGGTCCGGGCGGTCCATGCATCCGCCGCCGCCGCCCGCCGCCGGCGTCGCGATGGATTTCGGTCAGAACAGCCTGTTCGGCTACATGGAGGACCTGCAGGAGCTCACCATCATCGAGAGGCCGGTCCGCCGGAGCCTCAAGGTGCGCCCCGCCGAGAGAAACTGCCCCCAGGCGCCCGGCCAGCTGGCCCTCCTCAGCGCCGTCGCCGTGTCACCCTAAGCCGCTCTTCCCAGGCCCCTTCCTCGACGCGGCCCGGCTCTTCAGTCGGACCCTCAGCCCGGGGACGGGCCCTGGCCCTCCCCGCGAACCACTGAGTCCTGGCCCCGGCCTCCCCCCCGGCGTTCTCCGCGGCCGCCGCGGCCCTCGGGGCGCCCCGCCCCCGCCCTGCAGGGGCTGCCCCGCGGCCCGCGCGGTCCCGGCGGCCGCAGCCTCCTCCCCGCGTCCCGGCAGTGCCGCCCCGGTTCTGGCTCCGGTCCCCGAGCCCCAACTCCTCCTGTCCCCCGACGCCCATCCGCTCAGGACCCTCACTCCAGGCGAGCTCAAGCTGGGTCCCCTGTCCCCAGGGCAGCCCTTCCTCCCTTCACGTTCCAGTCAGCACCGTTCCCGGAGTCCTCCCAACCCTTCGCTCCCGTCCTGAGTCACTGCTCATCCTCTCCTCCCAGCCTCTCCAGGACTCCAGCTGGGACCCCGCTCCCCAGCCCCGGAGGGAGTCAACCTTCCGCCTGCTCCCTCCACCCCCACGCGGTCCCCCGCCCCGCAGAGTCATCTTCCTCCCAGCCTCCCGAGGTTCCAACCCCCACTGCTGGAAACCTAGTTTGGGGACCCTCCTCCCTCCTGACCAGTCTCTTAATAGCTCGGTTAGCGCTTCTCACTACCACCTGCCGCAATGTCTGGAACCTTTGATTTTCTTCCAGCTCCAAAATGTATTCCCTCCCATCCCCAATATCTCGTCCCTTATATTCCCACGGGGCTGCAGTCTTCATTCGCCCCTCCCCCCTTTAGCTTTTCCTGGGGGGTAGAGTCTTGGGGTATTAGAGATGAACTGTGTTTATAAATATGCATGTGATATATGCATAAATATCATATGCGTATGAAATTGATTTCAGCAAGGTTCTGAAGCTACGATGTGATTAAGTTGCAGTCTGGAACCTAGAAGAGTAAATGCAGAATAAACCAAAACACCCCCTCCCCATGAGATCACCCAGTTAGAGTTCTTTGTGGTTAATGTTGCCAAGAATCATCAGACCCTTATCTAGTTTTCAATGCTTAGTTGGGAAACTTTTTCATTAGTCTGTACTCTGTAGAGGGTCACTTGGAGGTGGGCAAGATTGACCAGTGTTTATGTGCCTAATTTGTATTTTACCCTTGACAGACACCAGAAGAAATAGAAAGATTGACAGTTGATGAAGACCTCAGTGACATTGAAAGGGCTGTTTATCTGCTCAGGTATTTCCTAGTCTTTCAGTGAAATTGCTGTTCTTTCCTTGTGGTGGCATAGATGAATGCTTTCTGAAATGTCATGTTTCTCTTGTGTTCAGATTTACTTACTCACTTGAAGAGAGTACTTTCACATGCATAACAATTATGTTATGAATTATATTAGGTATGGATTTAGGGATTTGAGAACTGAAATCAAATAAGTTATCTAATTTATGCAATATTGCTTTGGAGGAGAACAACTAATGGGTTGATTTGAACCTCATTCTTCTTTCTTTTCCAGCTTTGGTTTTGCTCACATAAGATACAATAAGTTCAGATGAGACTTAAGAATATACAGTGATTAATTTTTAAGTTCACTGTAGAAGTTAAATATTATGTACCATTTACCATATATGGATTTTCTGCTTAGGACATCCTGTTTATATTGCTTTTGCTATGTGAATGTTATAATCTTTTCAGTTTTTTTTAAATTTAATTGAGCCTACTGTCATTAAGTTTCAAATCATCTCACAGGCTTTACAGCATTTTTTAAGGCAAATGGTTACTGCAAATATTCATAATATTTTTCTGAATTATTTTAAAAATTGTGTTACAGATTTAGCTTCTTAAAAACTGATAGTGAACATTAATTAACATATTGATGAACAGTCTTCAGAAATGGAAATTTTCCTAAGGCATTTTGTGTATACTTATTTAAAAATTTTCCTTAATTTGCACATTTTTTTTTTCTCTTTTGGCAATTTAATCTTTACTTTCGTTTTTCAGAATCAGATTTTGAAAACTGGTGTTATTTACTCTTTGGATATTTGTCATCCTTGCATTTTTAATTTCAATCTGTTCTGCCAGTTTCAGGTGCTGGACAGTTTCTTGTCTCTGTTTTTGTTTTAGATTGTGTTTTCAAACCCATGTTATTCATTGGATAACTCTATAAAAAAAATTCCCTTTCCAGGACTTCCATTTTTTAAATTATTCTTTATCCTACTGGAGGCTTCTTGAGTTTCTGCTCTTACTGTAATCAGAGCCTCAGTGTGCTTACCATGTAGGCAGTGCCCACCGACATTCCAGCCTTCAGCAGTGCCTCTGGATCTCAAGCTTCATCTTGATATTGTTACCCCTCACTCCCTGCTTTTGGTCATCTATGGTAGCATGGTCTCATCATTCCTACTTATTTAAAAGAAAACTTGTGCCTATATTATGAATTCTAAGTTTGTGCTTTTGCATTAACTTGGAGACTAATGCAACTTTTAATCATTTTGATATTTGATTGTATCATATTTGAAGTACTTTATTCCTTATAATGAACATGATTAAAATGGTGAGTGATAGATGTCAACATTTGTCTTTTCTCACAGGTTTTCTTTTTTTAATTGAAGTACAACTGGTGAAAGTTTGGATAAATTTAATACACAGCAGTTAATGATTTGAAATAACCTCTACTTACTCCTCCTGAATACTTTTCTTTAGTATAAACACTGGCTTGCTGTTAGGAATTGGAGTGTCTTGCTCTCCTTACTTGTGATAGCAGATACCTTATTCTAGATATCAGTGATAAGTTTTCTGTTTTAGGAAAGCTTACTTGTTTTCTCTTTGCTTTTATTGTTGGTTAGAGAACCAGGTTGTCTAGGTTTTATTTTTCAGACATAGAACATAAGTTTCACTTAGTTCTGGAACTTACAAAGCCCTTATAGAGACAGATGGGTCCTCTGATTCTTAGAGAAGAGAATTTTAAAAGAGATCCAATGTCTACTTTAGTTTCTTGTGGCTCACCTTCCTGTAAGGAGGGTTCAGGGTGCCTGGGTAGGGGAACACTAGATTGGTTGTCTGGGTTCCCTTGCTGGGTTCTTCTTTGGCATTTCCAGCATCTCACCATCTCCTGGGGAAAGTGGGATTTCACTCTCCTGCCAGACTGCCTGAAAAGTTTTTTCTTCCTTGGGATTCAGGGGAAGGGGTGGGTTGTCTCACAGATGTATTCCAAACTGCCTGTGTCACAGCCTTCTCATCCACTCTGTATTGATAGCTTTCTATTTTAAATGTAATTTATTCCATTTAGATAGTTTGTTCTTTCCAATGCTATAGAACCTAAAACTGACTCCTACTTTTTTCAGGCTCATTTTTGAGTGCTTTACCTTTCCCTTGTATTAGATATTTAATATTCATATATATGTGAACATTGTATATGTATGTATTTGCTCTCTGCTTTTGTGTCAGATTGTTTCTTTAGTTCTCTTATTTTGCATATTAAAACTCTTTAGGAATATTATGTTAAATTAGAACTTAGAGTCAAATGTTTAAACATCAGCAGGAGAAATGCTTTATAACAGTGAAGAGTCTGATAGCACTTAATCTGAGTCCAATATCTAAAAACAGTTATGTACAGAGTACTGCCATCTAATGAAAAACAAATGACACTGTTCATTATCTTACCCTAAAATATGATAGGTTAGTTATTAATGCCATTTTCACAATTAAGTTTAGAACATTACAGTATTTGAAGATTTGAAACAGACGAATTTGTGGTTTTGCATAATTATGGTGCTGATATACCCATCTGTGGCTTTTAGCACGGAAGAAAAACAACTTCCCTAATAGTCACAGCTTGTGTCTTAGTCAAAATCATGTTACAGCATCTTTTTCCTGTTCTCTCTCTTCTGTGTGATTTCAGCATATATTTTAGGAGTGCACTCACAATATGCGAATACTTGTATTAGTGTACGTCTTTATTCATGTATCTCTTAATTGTCTATCAGATAAATTCCAGACCCTTAAGCCTGCCTTTCAGAATACTCCATAAATGATTCCATCTTAGATGTGCAATGTGAAGTTCCACTAGTCCCTCACTTTTTAAAATGATTACATTGAAATGTGATTCACATTCCATATAGTTCACTCATTTGAAGTATGCAGTTTAGTGGTTTTTGGTGTATTTCACAGAATTGTACAGGCATTACCACAATCAATTTTAGAACCTTTTTGTCACCCCAAAAAGAAATCCTGTAGATTAGCTCAACCTCACTTCCCAACTGCCAGCTTTTGGGAACCACTAATCTGCTTTCTGTCTCAGTAGATCTTCCTATTCTGGCCATTCCTGTAAATGAATTATAATAGGTGACAGACTTCTTTTTCTTAGCATTTTGTTTTCAAGGTTCATCCATGTCGTAGCATGTGTCACTACTATATTCCTCTTTATTGCTAAATAGTATTCTGTAGTATGCGTATGTGGTAGATCCCCCTTATCTGCAAAGGATATTTCAAGACCTTTGGATGCTTGAAATAGCATGTAGTACAGAGCTCTATAATTTCATACTTTTACCATCTTCGTCTTAATTAAGTACTTACAAGACTCAATTTAAGGTATAACCATAAAACTAGCACAAATTTCCTTTTCCTTCTTCACAATTTCATGGGTAGAAGATTCCTTCTTAACTTTAGTGCATGATTATTTTTATTAACAAGAACTTTCACCTTTTCACTTAAAGGAGGCACTTTTTGTCTTCTCCCTGGGATATCTGAATTGCCAGCGTCATTACTCTTGTGCTTTGGGTCCATTATTAAGCAAAATTAAGCATTGCTATACTGCAAGAGAGCACTGGACGATGAAAGATTTCATTGAGGTGGCACACTATTTAAATCTTATGGATTGTCTATTGCTGGAATTTTCCATTTAATATTTTCAGATTATAGTTGTCCATAAGTAACTGAAGCCCTGGAAAGCAAAACCTGGGGTAAAAAGGGACATTTTGCTTAAGCATTCTTCAGTGGTGGACATGTGGCTTGTTTCTACTCAGACCAGCTCTTTTTGAAACAGTGATGCTGACCTCAGATACACTGTGGTCATCCTCAACTCTGCCTTCTGCATCCTGGAGTACCGTTTCATTATACCTGCCAATGTTTACCATCCTTGGGATGCAGCCACAGTCCTGTACTGCCATAAGGAAGCCACATGGATGCCAAGCTTCTTTCAGCTTCCATATCACTTTAGTGACTGCATCCCTCAGCCAGCAATTAATCATTGCTTCATATTCCTTAACTCATGTGTATATGTCCATTTGCTTTAATAGATTGCAAACTCTTGGGATATAATCCATATTTTTGTACGTTGTTAGTTCTTTTTTTTCTTGCTGTAATGTAAAGGTAACTCTTAACAAAATGAAATGTATTTAAGTTAACCAACTTGAATTAAACAATTTCTGATTTTTTTTTTAATTGTGGGCAGTAGAATCAGACAGATTAAGGTCTTACCTACTCTATTATTCATTATCTTTGTGAGCCTGGTTTTGTCATCTATAAAATGGAAATAATAATCCCCCATGAGTGGTTGTATTAATTATGGATCATCTGGCATACAGTGCATACCCAGTTAAAGTTAATTCCCTTCTGTCTCCTTTCCCTGCTTTTTTTCCTTTTTGTTACTTATGTGTTCAAGGTATGTTTCAAACTCTTAAATAGGATGATGGCACTAATATTTCCCTCAACAATTTAATAAAATAATAGGCAAGTAAAGTATTTTAACTGAAGTTTGTCATGTATATCCATTAACTTCCTTTGCTAATAATATTTATCAGAAACTAGAATCTTTACAAGTAATAATGGAGCATTTTTAACAGAGTGATGGTAAGGTCAGCCTGTTTTACAATTTATATATTCTTATAAAAGACCCTATCTTAAGCAATATTTGCCATTTATATTATGCATTAAATGTGTTTATTGATTAACATACCTTATCTAACCCATGTTTCATGTTGCTTACTTTAAAAGTTGCTGAGTTTTAAACTGTTTTTCACTTCATCCTGTGAATTTTCCAAACATTTTTCCTTTGTCTCCCATGGTCAGTCAGGTATAGTACATTTATAATTGAGAACATGTTTTTTCCTATTTTTATCTTTCTTTTTTTTTTTTTAAGGCATAAGTGCTCCCCCTAGTGATATGGCAGAGTAAGCTTTCTGCCACCAGATGTGGACATAAATGCACTGTGTAAACTGGAGTTAGGCCTCATTACATCTGCTGACCCTTTGGAGTGTATCTGAGGCCAGCATGATTGTTTCAAAAAGGGCCAATGAGCCATCAGTGAGGCATCCAGGGAATGCCAGTGGGCAACTTTCTACTTGTTTAGCTTTTGATTGCTTTATCTTTAAAAATGCCTATCCCTCTTGCTGTCCCAAAGTAAACATTTGTAGAAAGAACTCTTTGTATGTGCACCGTTTTGAAATTGTCTCTTTTCTCATGTTTCTTTTATTTTCATTATGATCTTGATTTCTGTTTTCATTCCTTCTGCCTTTTTGTAATGTTTCAGTGAGGTATGGGGTGTGAGTGTGTATGTATGTGGTCTGAAAGTGTGAGAGAGAGAGTGTGTGTGGTCTTAAGTGTCACCATTGCCTGCCTAATTCTCTTTAGTGATGTATAAGAGAAACCCCGTTTGAAAACTTCACAATTGAGATGGATAGTTTCTTAGTTAATCCCCCAAAAAATTTTTTTAAAGTGGGGAATAATATAAATGACACATATCTTCAACATTTCATTTTAATGTAAAACATAAATTCTTACTCTTTTGCTCGCCTTTTTGATGTAGAGCCTTGACCTTTCCTTTTGAGTATGGCTCCTGAGATTACAGTTCAGAATCCTCTTTCTTGCATAAATCACCCCTAGATGGCATTTACAATGCCAGGTTCAGGTTTCTGTAAAGTTGAGTGAGAATTTAAAGATGCTTATGAAACAGTCTGAAAGTATGGTACTGTTTTTTAAATTTTTTTGCTTGTCTTACAAGTTAAGACAACTTCTTTCTTATTAGTGGATTTCTCTGATAACTTACTGAGTTTTAAAAAAATTTCAACTTAGTTTTCATAGAAAACTAAGTATTCATATATATATATATATATAGGTAGTATTTAATTATGTATCTGAAAATTCGAGTGAAATTGAGAAGAACTGGTTGAGGAACAAACACAACTTACTATCATTTAAACTCAACTAGTGAGAGCAGAAGTTTGTGGACATTCTAGAAAGTGTGCAACCTCTTAGCCACCAGCAGGGGAGTGGCAGCTGCCACTAGCAAGGGGTTGGAGAGAGCTGCTAATGGGATGAGTCTTTCAATACCTTGTTGCCCTTTTTCCTCAGAACATGCTCTGTGATGCCCTTGCTTCATCCTTGGTATTCCTTCCTTACTCTTCAGTGAAATTGGTCCCATCGTCTAGTCTGTTCCCTCCCCACCCCCATAAACTTAAAAGAGAAGTTTGGAATTTCAGTTAAAGAGGTACATGGATATACATGACAAACTTCAGTTAAAATACTTTTACTTGCCTATATAAAAAGCAAGCTTTGAGTATATGCAGAAATGTGCACAAATCATAAATATACCGCTTGTTGAATTTTCAAAAGTGAACACATCTATGTAACTAGCATCCAGATTAAGAAATAGACATTACCTACTGTGTTCATCTAGTAACCTCCCTTGTACTCCTGTTTGAGTCCTTCCAACTCCTTGTACAGGGTGACTGCTCTCCTGACATCTGACACTATAGATTGACTTTGAGCTTTATCTAGTAGGAACCATAGTCTGTACTCTCTTGTGCCTAGCTTCTTTTGCTCAATATGTAAAAAAAAAATAGATTTATTCTTATTGTTGCATGGCATAATAGATTATTTTCATTGCTATATTGTATTCTGTTTTATAAATATGCCATAATTTCTTTGTTCTTCTACTGTTGATGGGTATTTAGCTTTTTTCCAGTTTTGGGCTTTTCTGAAGTGTTATAAACTTTTTTGCATAAGTCTCTTATCAAATACATATAAAGGTTTATTTTCATTATTTTCCTAGAGGTAGAATTATTGGTGATAGTATATTTATACGCCTAGTTAAAAAAAATACTGCTAAGCAGTTTTCCAAAATACTTTTACCAATTTCTACGTCAGCCAGTAGCATATGAGTGGTCCCTGCAGATATTTTCTAGGAAACTAAAGTGACATGCTTTCTGGTGTACAGTAATGAACTTCCTACTAAATAGCCTTTGGGAGTTTTTGTTTTTGATGCATAATTTTCTTACATTGTCACTTTTTTTTTCCTTTTCTAAAAGAAATGGAGTTTCTATAAGCTTTTATAATTACTATTTATACTGCTAGACTGTTGGCTAGAGGATTCTAAGTTATAAGGTTGTCTTTTAGGATGAGAATTTCAGAAACCGCAACAAAGTGGATATTGGAGTCCTTTACCCATTTCCAGAAGTACCACCTCCAGTTCCTGTACTTTAATGATTTCAAGAGTTTTTTTTTTTTTTTTTTTTTTTTAACTGCCCAAATTGTCATCCTCTGTGAAGGAAATACTTGCCTTTCTACCTAGAAATTGCAGGTATCTTCATTTTCATTTTGCTTGGACAGAGGGACCACTGTTTCACATGCTGAGAGTCGGATGTAATGGATTTCTGTGGTATATCTTTCATTATTGTTAAGGCTGAGTTATTTTCAGTTCTTGGCAAACTCTGAATCCCCAGTTTTGGTAAAATACTATGTCTGAATATAGGGGGTTTGGGGATCGTTTTCTGCCTCCTTTTCCATGTCTTTTGTTCTGAGAACAACCATGGGAGGCATCTGTTCCTTTTTTCCTACTTGCTGAAGCTTCAGAAGGCCCTCTTTGTGCATCAGTAGAAAGCAGAATGCTCTCATGGGAACTGCAGGAAAAGCTTAAAAATAAAAAGTGCACTATTTTCATCAATGTAAAAGTGACCCATATAATGCTACTGCAGAGGCCTAAAGCTTAATAACATGATATGATTATGAGAAAGCTGAGCAGAATTTTCATTTTGTAAATAGAGCTGTTTGATTACTTATTTAAAATATATATTTCTACAATAAAACCATTAAAATGAGTGATTATACATATTTGAATAAAGTATGTGTTATTATTTAGCTGCAATAGAGCTGTATCATATATGTGTTTCAGTGTATGCATATATGTGTGCGTGTGTATTTATTTTCATGAATAACTAATTCATACCAACACTCTTGGGAAGTAGCTAAGTGAGACACAGGAAGACTGAACTTTAAATCATAGCTAATTTGTTGCCAGTAACAAGCTGGACTTACTTTGGTTGGCTCACAGCTTTAGGTTGAATTTCTTAGAAATTAAAGTGTTAATAGTACCAAGTGGTAAATATCACAGCTCTCCTTTTATCAGGGTTACATGAAAGAAATTAAACCATTAAATAAGATCTACTGACCTTTTAAATCTATGTATCTTTCAACTTGGATATTTTGGTTGTTACATATCATTCGTGGACTGGGTTGGCCATCAGGTATAGGAAGCATGGGGAAAGTGTTCAGGCTTAGTTCTTCAGAGTCACCACTGTCCTGGCTTGTATATAATAATCAGGTCAGAAATAATTGCGAAATATATTATACCTTTGTGTATGATGTGCCCTATAATGTAATTTTCCCTCCAATCAGAGATTCAATAATGGAAAAGACTCATAATGCAAATAATAGTTCTTTGCAGTGCTTATTGAATACTGATGTGTAGACACCATTAGGAAATGAGTGGCACTGTACTAATAGATGCTGTATTCAAGGAAGTGCTTGTTTAAAGAAGCAAATGCATTTTCCTTAAATTTCTGCGGCATAGGGTCATCCCCAATTAGCAAGTCTTTTGGGCATTGAGAGGCAATAATGTGTTGTGTTGGAAATACTTTATATGAAGATGGACCCAGATATATTCTTGGGGACTGAAACTCACTCATTTCTTTGACAGACCTTGAATAAATTGCTCATCTTCTCTGAGTCCAAGTGTCCTTTCTAAAGTTGCAGTACTAATACCTACATTATAGAATTTCTTAGAAGATTGGAAGAAGTGTAAGCAGCGGGCAGAAAGTGTGGTCCAGAGTTAAGTGTTGGTGGAGGAGAGTTGTTACTATTATTTTAAATCATCGTTTGCAGTTCAGAATGTATTTCACTTTGGATATAAAGGAAATTCCCTGTGCAGAAACTTCATGTAGTTATAGTTTTCTCACCATATGATAAATTGGGAAATCTAATCCCACCTCTAATATTTTGAAAATAACTTCTACTGAGGTATAATTGAAATAAAATAAGTGCACAGTTTGTTGAGTTTTGACAAATGGATATGGCTTACATGACCAGCATTCCAGGGAAAATATAGAACATTTTCTTCGCCCCTAAAAAACCACTGGTGTCCTTTTGTAGATAGCCCCCTACCTTGTCCCTAGGCAACTACTGATTTGCTTTTTGTTCCTATTGATCAATTTTGCCTGTTCTAGACTGTTTTTATATCTCTTGGGTAAGTATCTTAGAATGAAATGCAGTTTTTTCTTTTTTAATGGTTTTTGTTGAGGTATACTTGACATCTAATTATTTGTACATGATTAAGTAGATTTCCATATGTATAAACCTGTGGAAACATTATGATCAGATAAGGAACATTTCCATCAGCCAGGAAAGTTACTTTGCATCACTTTGCCATTCTTTTACTCTTTTCCCCATTGTAGACAATGACTGCTCTATAAATTAGTTTATAGTTTCTAGACTTTTATGGTAGGTATTTTTTGTCTAGCTTCTTTCACTCCACATAATGATTATATTTTGAAGTTAATCCATAATGTTGCATGTCAATAGTTTACTCCTTTTTATTATTGATAATTATTCTATTTTATGGGTGTAACATTTTTTTCATTCATTGGTTGATGGACATTTGGGTCATTTCCAGTTTTTGGCTATTACAAACTAAATGGCTATGAACGTTCATTTACAAATCTTTATGTGGATACATGCTTTCCCTTCCTCACTGTTAAACATCTAGGAATGAAATGGCTGGGTCATGTAGTAGGTACTGTATTTTACCATATAATTGTTGTAGATTTTATGTCAGTTTTTTTTTTTAAATGGATGTGACCATCATGTGAAGCTTTTTTTTTTTTTTTTCATTGTGCTGATATTACCTAAAACTCATAGCTGGGAGCAGTGGCACATGCCTGTAATCTCAGTGGCCGGGGAAGCTGAGGCAGGAGGATCGGGAGTTCAAAGACAGCCTTAGCAACTTAGCAAGGTCCTAAAAAACTTAGTGAGACTGTCTCAAAATTAAACAAACAAACAAACAAACAAATAAATAAATAAATGGGCTGGGGGATGTTCCCCTGGGCACATTCCCTGGTACAAAAAATATTATTTATTATTAAATTGTCTTTGGTGCAAGATAAGAATGCATGAAATACTCATGAACATGTGAATTTTTGGACTGAAAAACAGGGTACAGTGATTGTGTGGTGGCAGTGATTATATGGTGAAATATGGTATATGGTTAATACTTTTAAGAAGTAGCTAAGTGGGTGGGGAGGTCAAGGTTGGAGGATCTCAAGATCAAGGCCAGCCTGGGCAACTTAGTGAGACTCTGTGTCAAAAAAAGGGCTGGTAATGTATCTCAGTGCTTTCCTAGTATGTGCCAAGCTTTGGATTCAATCCCCAGACTTGAAAAAAAAATAAAAAATAAAATAAAATAAAAATTGAAATAGCTAAACTGTTTCCAGAGTGATTATACATTGTTACATTTCTGTCAGTAGTGTTCAGGTTGCTCTGTCTACTCATTAGCACATGGTATTTTAGTTAAGCTACTTTAGTGGGTGTGTAGTGTTTATAATTTGGATTTCCCCACTAATCAGGGGAGCTTATGCATGTTTATGTATGTTTATGAGGCAGACATATATCTTGTTTGGTGATGTATCTGTTCAAATCTTTTGTGCACCTTTGGATATCCTTTGCAAAAATTTTCTTCTGGTTGGTAGCTTGCCTTGTCATTTTCTGAAGTGTGACTTTTGAATTTTAAAGGTCTTTAATTTTTTTTTTTTTCAATTTGCTTTTGTAAATTTCTATTTAGAGACAGGGTCTCACTAACTTGCTTAGCACCTTGCTAAGTTGCCAAGGTTGGCTTTGAATGTGTGATCTTCCTGCCTTAGCCTCCCAAGCAGCTGGGATTACAGGCATGTGACATCACACCTGGCTAAGATCTTTAATTTTGACAAAGTCTAATTTATTGATTGTTTTCCTTTATAGTACTTTCTGTATTGTATTTAAGAAATCTTGGCCAAACCCTAGGTCACCAAGATTTTTTTTTCCTGTTTTATTTTAGAAATTTGCACATTTTAGATTTTACTTAGATCTATGATCCAGTTCCAGTTAAATTTTGCATATGCTATAAGTAGGGGTTGAAGTCCTCCAACCCCACCTGACTTTAGTGTGTAATAACAAGGGCCAGATTGTTATTGTAAAAATCACTGTAGGGCTGGGGATATAGCTCAGTTGGTAGAGTGCTTGCCTCACATGCACAAGGCTCTGGGTTCATTCTCCAGCACCCCCCCCCCACACACAAAAAAAAAAAAAAAAAAAAAAAAAAAAAAAAATCAGTGTATATGACTTCTGTATATCTGTGATAACATTCTAGTCATTGATTTCCTTAGGTACTGGTGCACAGACAAGGATCTCCAAGGGGCCCAGGTGGTTCAGGTTCTTAGCATCTCAGGCAAAAAATTGAACTGGATGCCAGAGATTGGCAGGCAAGCAGAGGTACATTGAAAGTGACAGTGAACTCTTGGGAGCTTAGAGTAGGCCCAACTGCTAGGAACTCAAGGGCCTGTTTATACATAAGAGCTCGCTTTTATTGGCTGTGCTGGTTCTTCCCCTTCACCCTGGGTGGATTTGGGATTGATTGACAACTTGATTGACAGTTGAATTTGATATAATTTCTTGTCTACTACCCTTGCTTTTCTTCCCCCCCTGGAAAATGTGCAGAGGAGGAGCAAACTGAAGTGCTAAAGATATGTTAACTAGCAACAAGTTAACTTTAGGTTAGTCCCTCAGGCTATTGAATATGCCCTAGATTGGGGACTTTACTTTTAGGGGCTTGAATTTCCCTGTGATAGTCTAGCTTCTTCCCTTTAACCACAGAATGACCCAGTATCCCCTCAGAGGAAGGGACTTCAGGTCGAGTGTTGGGTGGGGGCTGACAGCCCTAAGGGGTCATCCATCCCTTCCCCTGTCCAGTCTACTACTTAACACTACCATTTTACAATTTCTCCCATTGGTGGGCAAAATGATGGGCTCAGCCTGATAGAATTTAAAATTTCAGTGCTGATGGAGATGCCTGCAGGGCAGAAACTGCTTGCATAGTTTCAGAGCCTTTTTAAGAAGGGTCCTATATAAGGTATTTATAATTCAGAAATTGCCTGTGTTTTATTAAGGACTAAATAAACAACATTATAATGTATAATATTATTTGCAATAATATTATAATCAAACCCAAACCTTTCATTTTGCAGAATTGAAAAAAAATTGTAGTTAATATTTCTTTTCTTTAAAAGTTTTGTATATTGTAGATTTTGCTTGAAAATGTTTTTGGCAGAATAAGTTCCATGTTTAGCATAAAAATGCTTAAATATTTAATTATGAAAAATGAGACTGAGAATTCTCATTTGGTAGGTTCTTTTGGTAGTGTTTATAAGCAGAATTTACTTGACAATAAGGTTATAAGTTTTTTTTTTGGTAGGGTTTGTAAACAAAATTTGCTTAAAAATACGGCTGTGAACTCTATTTGTTTGAAAAGAGGACGATCTTGAAGAGGGAAGGCTTCATAGAAGGACAGCCTGCTGGGGAGAGAACACCTCTCCTCTGGCTCTGATTAGGGGAAGGAGATGATTTATACCTATGGATGGAAGGTTCTACTTAATCATGATGTAAATATCAGATACTCCCAGTTTTTAGCCTCTGACATTACTTAAATGGTGCCATTATTTGAGATAAGGAAGCCACTCACATAAAAGTAAGAGCTGAAGGAAATGGAGCTAGCAATGCAGGTATCTGAGAAAAAGCACTAAAAGCAGAGGGAACAGGAGGTGCAGAAGGCCTGAGGCACGTGTGTACATGTACATTAAGAGTGGAAAAAGACTTTTAATCTATGTTAACGAGAAGTATTGGTCTATTGGTTTTGTTTCTTTTTCTTGTGCTGTCTTTGCCTAGTTTTTGTTTTAGTGAAAAATGCTCATAAAATGACTTGAAAAGTCTCCTATTTTGTGGGGAAGGTTGTGTAGAATTAGTATTAATTTCTACCTTAAATGTTAGGTAAATTTCACCAATGAAGTTATCTGGGTCTGGAATTTTCTTTGTTCAGAGGTTTTTAGTACAGAATTCGGCTTCTTTAATAGATGCAGGGCTATTTGGGCTGTTTCCTTCCTTTATACCTGAATTTGGGTAGTTTGGTATTTGGTAGTTTGGTATTTGGTAGTTTGGGTATTTTATTTCCTGTGAGGTTTTTTTTTCTTGGTTATAGATTTCTATATCTAGTTGCATAAAGATCTGAGAACGGCTCTAATTTCTTTGATCTCCTCATTTTTGCTCTGATTTCATTTCCTACTGTTCCTTCCTCCCTCTCCAGTATCCTTGCTGTTCCCCAAAGACACCAAGGACACATGTGCCTTGGGCCTTTTGCACTTGCTGTTCCCTCTGCTTTTAGTGCTTTTTCTCAGATACCTGCATTGTTAGCTCCATTTCCTTCAGTTCTTTACTCAAACATGGGTTGCTTTCTTATCTCAGATAATGGCACCATCTTATGTAATGTCAGAGGCGAAAAACCTGGGAGTATCTGATCTTTTTCCTGTTCTCATCTCTGATACTTAAGCAGATTAAATCTTTCTTTTACAAAATAAGAATGCTCACAAGATTTCTAGTACATACATTAAAAATAAACTTTTATTTAGTTAAGGTAGTACCTGCTTGGGGGTGGTGGTCTTCAAAATCTCCATTCCACTGCAGGGTGTTGCACATGTTTGGCAAGTGCTCTACCACTCAGCTGCACCCCAGCCCAGTGTTTTTATTTTGGAAAACATATATTTCATCTTTTGGCATACTAGTAGACAAATAAATGTGGCTTTTTTTTTTCAGGAAAATATTTCTTAATGTTCCAAAATATCATGCATTTTATTAGTTTATCTCTAGTCTCTAATTATCCAAGAAAAAACCCACAATCGGTCTTTAGGCTAATTTTTGTTTCTTTTTTTAAGCAGCCATAGATGTATAACTTGTGTTTTTCTTTTAATCTTTGTTGCTAAGAAACATGGAGTGCAGCCACTGACCAGCTATATGACCTTGAGGATATAATCTAGCTTCTCTGTGTTCTGTCATTGAAGTGAGGGAGATTTATTAGTCAAGCTGTTAAGATTCTTCATTGTGCTGTGACTTTGTAAATGAAACTTACTGCTTATCCAGTTATGAACTTATCTCGAGTGGTAAGTCCATGTATTTCTCTACTCCTTCAAAAATATCAACTATCTAGTTAAGAAAAAATAAATAGAGCTCAAGGTATGCTAGTCAGTTCTGATACTTTTGACTACTATTTTTTAAAATTAACATGTGTTGTTTTAATTCTTCATTTTGTTCAGGTAGACTGTGTATAAGAATGGAATAACTTATTGCTTTGTGAAATTCTATTTTGTATCAATATCTATTTTGAATTTAAAAATCCTGTTATATCCTTTAGTTTCTTCATGATTCTCACATAAATAGCATGTGGATCACATATAAAAATCCTGATATTTAGGATATATATATATATACACACACACACACACAGAAGTGATATCATGTCTGTCAGTTATGGATTTAAAGACTCACAGGTTAGAATCCTAGCTCTGTCTTTACTAGTTGAGTGACCTGGGCCGAATTGCATCATTTTTCTGGGCATGAGTTTCTTCAGATGTAAAGTAAGGATAAAACACATTGGTTTTATATCGTAGAGATTAATGGGAAAAATGTATGTCTAGTGCCTTGCCAGGCACATAGTAGGCCCTTAAATGTTAATTTTCCTTTTATTCTTCCTTTGGCCCTAATATGGAAAAATAAGTAATTTGTTTCTCTGTGATGCTTCTCTGACTTTATAAACAATGTTTTGAAGATTTAATCTTAGTTTAGTACTCTCATGTGGAAATATGCCATATTTGAAAATTATTGATGTTGTGGATTATAGTATTCAGTGTCTTCTGCATTAGATTCTTTATCTTTGCCTTAGCAGTGGGTTTTGTCTTTTTTGGAAGTTAATTCTCCAAAGGTAATTATTTAATTTATTTTGATCTATTCATTAAAACATTAAAACTAACTGCTTAATTAATGTGAGTAAAGAAATGACTAAATACCAACTATGTAAAGTTTAGTTTTCATTGTGAGCTTGGAGCAAGGCTTGCATGTTATCCACTTCATCGTTAGAAAGTTGAGCACAGTATTGGTGGCTTTGTGTTGTATTTTGGATCTAAATGAAAGCTGCTAGGATTAGGATCACTGCCTCTGGGAATACAGATAGTTTAATGTCCTGCACATAGTCAGACAGTAGCAAGGCTGGGGTTCTCAGATACGGTTGTGACTGACAATGTCATGTCTTCTTTTTGGGGAGGGATCTCCTTCTCCTCTCCCTTTCTCAGTTGGGTTAGGACTAAATAAAGCAGGCCCTTTGTTCAGGCTAGGAAGGGATGGGACTTTTTGCTATATAGTCAAAATTCTTGGTGTGTCAAATTGTCTTCCTCATTAGATTTTGAGTTCCTAGATGATAGGAGTACGGTATTAGGGTAGAGAAAGATAATATTGTTAGGATCTAGAGTCATTCTTTTATTTTTTGGTGGTGCTGGGGATGGAACACAGAGCCTCATACATGTTAGGCAAGTGCTCGATCACTGAGCCACATCCCCAGCCCTGTCTCCATCTATTCTAGCTTGTGGCTGCTTTTTTTGGGGAAGGCATGGGATTTAGAAAATAGCACAGATAGTCTTGTTTTGAGAGACCCAAGATAATGTTTCTGAAAGTGCTTTAGGCAATATCATATATTAAGGATTTCTGGTCCTTTTCTTCGTTGCTGCAAATTGGTTATTTTGTGTTTCTTTCTGACTTCAGAGACTGGCTTTTTTTCCTTTTCTTTCTTTTTTTGTAACCTTGTTTTTAAAAGCATTAAGCAGCACAATTGTACAGTTTTCTATAATAATGCTACATATCTCAGGAGGAGCAGGAGCAGGTGGATGTTTTGATGTTGGCTGGATGTGCAGTTTGGAAGGAAGGCAATAATGTTGGTAGCATGGGTTTTGGAATTGTACAGGCTGGATAACTTGGGCAAGTGCTTTTATCTTTCTAAAAGTAAAATAAAGTGAAGCCAACAATAGTATCTACTTATTTTATAAGATTTTTGTAAGAATTAAGATGAATGCAAGTAAGGTGTTTATCAGCACAGTGCCTGACAGTCTATTGGATGCTCTGTTTTTCTTATTATTAGGAGGAAAAGAATTGAAGAAGTAAGGTTGTTAGAATCAGCCCTAAGTAGTGGTGAGATTAAGGTTGGCAAAGAAGAAAGTGAAACCAGGAGGAAGTTAGAACCTGGAGCATAGGGAGGAATTCAGGGAACAGAAATGTGATGAGAAGAAAATTTGGTTTAGCAACGAAAAATGGAAAGACATGGCCAAGAAGCAAGATCAGACTTCAGAGATGGAGCATTTCCAGGTTGTAGGATCATGCCTCTGACAGGGGGTGGGCTGCTGATGTGGGGTGGAGATAGTTTAAATCAGAAACAATTTATGAAGCCCTTATTATGTGCTACTGTGCTAGGCAAGGGGGAAGGCATAATTTGGGCAAACATCCTTGGAATACAGAAGGTATGAAAATAGCATTGGTCTGAGTGATGTTTACCATGACAGTGGCAGAAGCTGTGACAATAAAGACTGCTAAACTTTTGTATTATTATTATTATATCAAGGAATGCTTGAGTGCACTGACTTGTTTTTCATTGGTTTAATATATTACTAAAAATGGATCTTTAAAATAGGTGCATCTCACCCTGGGAATTAAATAATTAGTAACATAATTTAGAATTTAAAAGATAGCTGTCCTAAATTCATTTATTTAAATAGTCTTATTTTTTCTCTCTTCCCTTTTTAGTCAGTGTTGAGATGATGATTAACCCAGTTCTTTTTAGTTGTAGAAGGTTGGTTTGCTGAGTGGCTTGTGTCCTTTTGTTTCTGAGTGAGTATCCTAGAAAAGGAGCTTGCCCCAAAGAGCAGCGCTTGGGGCACACAGGAGCAGCTCAAGGTGCAATCGTGATGCTTGTTCCTGGAGCCTGCCTTTCCAGTTGGAAGTTGTTTGAAGTCTTTGAAGCTTGCTATTTAAAAAAGAGTATAACATTGATGAATCATTTATTTAAAAATTGCACATTTCATATCAAATAGTAATATATTTTATGCTTGACTCCTCTATTTGATTGTTTTTTAGGCTCCTTCCATTCAATGATGGTAGCTTAGACACATACTAACCATACATACATGGTTTCTTTATGTGGACTATGATCAAAGTCAGCAGGAGATAACAGCTTATTCACAGCCTCAAGGAATTCCCAGGTGTTCAAGTGTAGTACTCGCTTCTTTGCATAGCCAGGTCTACTCTTCTCAGTGTCTCTTTTGAATGATATATAGCTCTTTCCCAGACTGCTTCACACTTTCCACTATTGTGCATTTAAGTAGACTACAGATTGTTCCACCCCTCCTGATTTTATTTTTGTTTGTTTGTTTTAATTTTTTGGGATACCAGGGATTGAACCCAGGTGTGCTTTACCACTGAGCCACATCCCTGGCCCCTTTTACGATTTATTTAGAGACAGGGTCTTACTGAGTTGTTTAGGGCCTTGCTAGTTGCTGAGGCTTGCTTTGAATGTGAGATCCTCCTGCTTTAGCCTCCTAAGCTGCTGGGATTACAGGCATGCACACTGCACCTGGCTCTTTGCTTTCCTTTGCCATGACTTGACATCATTATTATGAAGAAGAGCCCTATTGCTAGGACAGACAGAAGCAGTGAGCACCTGCTGTTCAGTACCAGATGGACCTTCTACTTCATTTGGGCAAACTGTTGCTGTGCACTCAGTTCACTTCATTCATGTAGCCTAAAATGTGGCGGTTCCTCAGGCTCTTCTTTTTTTTTTGGGCAACCTATCCATGGTAACTCTCAATGTTTGGTCCCCAGAAGTTTTCAGTTTCTGAAATTTTACACAAATGAATCATACAGTTGTATGTATTTTTTTAGTATGGCATCTTTCATTTATTGTAATTATTTGAAAGTCATTCATGTTTTTGCATGTATAAATAGTTAATTTCTTTTTATTGCTGGTAGCACTCATCAGGAGTTATTACAATCTGATCAACTGTCCACTTGCTAATAAACATTTGGGTTGTTTGCAGTTTTTGTCTAATACAAGCAAAGCTGCTATGAGCCTTTTGTGTTCAGGTGTACACGTGGGTATACACTTTCCTTTCCCTTGGGTAATGTCCAAGAGCAGAAGGTCTGGGTTGTTTGGAAGGTGTACATGTAACCTTTTAAGAAATCGTCACACTTTTTTATTCATTAGTAGTATATGAGAGAGCTAGTTTCTCATTGTTCCTGCCAGCATTTGGTGTATTTAGTCTTTACGATTTTATTTATTCTAGTGGATGTGCTGTGGTACCTTATTTTAGTTGTAATTTGAATCCCCTTATAAATTTTGTTGAGCATTTTTTATTTGTTTATTTTTTTATTTATTTTTTTAAAAATATTTATTTATTTATTTTTAGTACTCGGCAGACACAACATCTTTGTTGGTATGTGGTGCTGAGGATTGAACCCGGGCCGCACGCGTGCCAGGCGAGTGCGCTACCGCTTGAGCCACATCCCCAGCCCTATTTTTTTTTTTTTTTTTGAGAGAGAGAATTTTAATATTTATTTTTTAGTTTTCAGTGGACACAACATCTTTGTTTGTATGTGGTGCTGAGGATCGAACCTGGGCCGCACGCATGCCAGGCGAGCGCGCTACCGCTTGAGCCACATCCCCAGCCCTTATTTGTTTATTTACCATTTGTATTTTTTTGGCAGAGCAGCAAGGATTATTATTATATTCAAAGCATAAAGTAGACCACTATTACATTCTAGTGATATCAGATACCATTTGTGTTTTTTGATGAAGTATAAAATCTTTTGTCCTATTTTTTATTGGATCTTCTTCTTATTAAGTCTAAGAATGCTTTATGTAGCCTACCAGTCTGTGGCTTGCCTTTCCATTTTTGTAATGGTGCTTTAAAACAGCAAACAATTTAAATCCTCATAAAGTTTGGTTGATTTTTTTTTTTTTTTACTTATGCTTTTTACATCTGTTTTAAGAAATCTTTGTCAAACCCAAACTCATTAGGATTTTTCCAAAGTTTTCCTCTAGAAGTTTTAAAAAAATATTTATTTATTTATGTGTCTTTAATTTTAAGTGGATACATTAGTTTGTTTTTATGTGGTGCCCAGGTTGGAACTCAGTGCCTCATGCATGCTAGGCGAGCACTCTACCACTGAGTATAGTAGTATTGGTTCTTTGTTTCATGTCAGGGAGACAGTCATTGTATTTGCATATGGCTATTCAGTTGTTCCCCACCACTTGTTGAAAAGATCACTTTCTTATTGAATTGTCTCCTCATCATTGTCAAAATTCGAATGCCCTTTATAGTAGGATCTATTTCTGGACTCTGTTCTTTTCCATTGATCTGTATGCCAGTGCCAAACTATCTTGTTTATTGTAACTCTGTCATAAGTCTTTAAATTAAATTTTTTAGTCCCCCTTCATTCTTCTTTAATTTTGTTTTGCTTATTATTTATCCTTTGCATTTACATATAAATTTTAGAATAAGCTTATTCATTTCTATAAAAAGTCTGCTGGGATTCGGATTGGGATCACATTAATCTTTATTTCACTTTGGGAGATTGACATTATAATGGTATTATGGTTTTAAACCTGAGTGTTTGATATCTCTCTATTTATTTATGTCTTTTTATTTCTGTCTAATGTTCTATAATTTTTGGTCTATAGATATTGCACACATTTTTCCTAATTTCCAAATGTTTCATATTTGTATGTTAATACAAACTAGATTATTTTAAAATTATAATTTATGATTGTTTTCTATTATATAGAATTACAGTTAACTTTTACATATTGATGTTGTATTCTGCTGCACTGCCCAATTTACTTCTTAGTTCTACTAGCTGTTTTGTAAGTTACTTAGGCTTTTTGTTATAGACAACTATATTTCCTATGAAGACAGACAATTTAACTCTTCCTTTCTAGTAAGGTAAGCATTTTATCTCTTTTCCTTGCTTAATTGCATTGACTGAGACCTCCAACATAATGTGGAATAGAAGAGAGAAATGGTGAACAACCTTGTTCTTGATAGGGGAAATGAATTCATTCTTTTACCATTAAGCATGATATTAGCTGTAAGTTTTTCATAGATGCTTTTTTATATGATTTAAGAAGTTCTCATCTATTTGTTTTGCTGATAGTTTTAAATCACGAATAAATGTTGGATTTATCAAATTTATCTATTGAGATAGTCACATGTCTTTTTAAAATTTTTATTAACATTGGTTGATTTTCTAAAAATTTAAACTTTTGACTTCGAGATAATTATATACAGTAGTGAGAGGTAATATAGAGAAGTCCATGTGCCCTTAGCAAAGTTTCCCCCTCTTGTAACATCTCAAAAACCTGCAGTACAATATCACATTCAGGATACTTATATATAAGATTTCCACGACCACAGGACCTCTCATGTTTCATTTTTATAGTCACACCTATTTCCCTCTTGACCTTGTACCCCTCATTAACCCCTAGAAACCATTTGTATAATTTTGTAATTTCAAGAATGTTCTATAAATGGAATTATACAATATGTAACCTTTTGTGATTGTTATTGTTTTCTTCACTGAGCATTATTCTTTAGAGATCCATCCAGATCATTGCATATATTAACAGTTTGTTCTTTGTTAATGCTGAGTAGCATTCCTTGGTATGGAAGTGCCATTTCTCCCATTTAAAGACATATGGTTGTTTGCATTTTTTATTGTTATTAAAATAAAGGAACTGTAAGCACTCATCCACATATTTTTATGGAATGTAAGTTTTCCTTTCTTTGGGATAAATGCCCAAGAGTACAAATTGCTGGTTATATGCTGTATGTTTTTAGTTTTTTTAAGAAACTGCCAAACTGTTTTCCAAAGTGGCTGTGTCAGTTTACATTCTCAATAGCAATGAATTTAGTGATCCTGATTCCTTTGCTTTTGGTAATATCATTCTTTTTTATTTTAGGCAGTCTAGTAGTGTGTAGTGATATTTCATTGTGGTTTTATTTGTGTATGCCTAATGGTTAATTATATTTAACATACTTTACTGTGTTTATTTGTACTCTTTATATCATCTTTAGTGAAATCTCTCTTTTATGCTTTTTGTCCTTTCTTAATTGAATTGTATTTTATTACTGTTGGTTTTTGAGAGGTTTATATATAGGTTAGATACTAGTCCTTTGTCAAACATGTAATTTGCAAATATTTTCTCCCAGCCTGTTGTGTGTCTTTTCATTCTCTTACAGGGTCTTTCACTGCAAAAATTTTAAATTTTGGTAAAAAGTTCAACTTAACAGTTTTTCCTTCAATAGATCATATGGAAGTTTAAGAACTCTTCACCTAGTCCTAGATCTAGGTGATTTTCTCCTGTTTTTTTTTTTTTTTTTTTTTTTTTAAATTTAGAGTTTTTTGTTTACATTAATTTGACTATATATTTTTTAAATTTTTATGCGTGTAGATACCCACTTGCTCCAGAACCATTTATTGAACAGATTGTCTTTTCTCCATTGATTTACCTTCCCATTGATTTATGAGTCTGTCCTCCCACCAATGCAATACTGCCTTAGTATACAAAGAATACAGCTTGGGAGGACAGATTCATCTCACTTCATTCTTCTTTTTCAAAATAGTTTTAACTATTCTTACTTTGACTTTCTGTATACATTTTAGAAAAATATTATCTATGTCTCCCAAAAAATATACCAGTTAAGGGAGCATTGACATATTTACTATGCTGAATTTCCTAATCTATGAACAGAGCATGTTTCTCATTGTTTAAAATAACCATTGATTTCTTTCATCAGTGTTGTGTAATTTTCAGCACACAAGTACACAATTTGTTGGTATTTTTTTGAGTGACTGTAAATGATACTGAATTGTAATTTCAGTGTACATGTATTTGGCAAATATTTTTCTGCATTGAAATGATGATGTGTTTTTTTTCTTCTTTAGCCTGTCAGTATGATGTACTACATTGATTTGGAATCTCAAATAACTCTTATTTGATCATGGTGTATAATTATTCCTTTTATACATTACTGTATTTTACGTGGTAATATTTTGTTAAGGATTTTTTCCCTCTATATTCATGAGAGATAGTGCTCTATATTTTGTTGTTGCTTTGCCTGGTTTGGGTGTCATACTAGCTTCTTTAAATGATTTAGAAAGTGTTTCCTCCTCTTCTGTTTTCTGGAAAAGACTGTAGAGTGGTGTTAATTCTTCAATAAGTATTTGGTTAAATTTCCAGTAAAATTATCTAGACCTGAAGGTTTTTTTTTCTTTAGGAGTTTGAAAATATTGAATTCTGTTTTCTGAACAATTGTAGGACTGTTCAATTATCTCTTTTATATTGGGTGAGTTGTGGAAGGTCTTTTTTTTTTTTTTTTTTAAGAAACTAGTTCATTTTCTGTCATCAAATTTGCATGTGCAGAATATTTTGTAGCGTTCACTTCTTACCCCTTGGTTGTCTGCAGGATCTGTGGTGTTGTCTCCTGGTTCAATCCTGATATTGGTGATTTGTGTCTTCTCTTGTTTCTGCCATTTTTGTTTTGTCATTCTTGCTAGAGGATAGTCAATTTTCTTGATATTTTAAGACAACCAGGTCTTTGTTTTACTCCTTTTCTCTATTATTTTCTGTCCTTATCCTCATTAATTTCCGCTCTTTATTGTTTTCTTTCTTTTTAAATTGTGATTATTTACTCTTTTAGGTTTTTGAGGTGGAAAGGTAGATTATTGATATGAGATTTCTCCTGTTTTGTAATGTGTACTTAGTGCTATAAAATCCCTTCTCTGCACTGCATTAGCTGTATCCCACAAATTTTGATATGTTCTATTTTCATTTTCATTTACGTCAACATTTTAAAAAATTCCCCTTGAGACTCCTGTAACCCTCTTGGAGCATGTAGAGGTATGTTGTTTCATTTCCAAGAGTTTTATGTTATCTGTTATTGATTTCTAGTTTGATTTCATTATCCTAAGAGAAAACTGCATGATTTTAATTTTTAAAAATCGGTTGAAGTTTGTTTTATGGTCCAAAATGTGTTTTTTCTTGATATGATTCCTTTGGGTTTTTAAATGGAATGTGTATTCTGTTGTTAGGTGTTCTGTTAATGTCTGTTAGATCTTGTGGTTGGTGGGATTATTGAGTCCATTTCTGGTGCAGTTTTTCTACCCAGAGAGATGGGTGTTTAAGTCTACACCTGTGCTTCTTTATTTGTCTGTTCCTCCTTCCTGTTCCATCATTTTTTGCTTCACATTTTGCCACCCTCCTTGGTGTATCTACATTTAAGACTGCTGTGTCTCTTGGTGGATCATCATTTTTATTATTATATAATGGCCCCTGTCTGTTCCTGGTGGTTTTCTTGTCTCAAAGGATTTCTTTATGTGCTATTGAAATAGCCTCCTTTCTTTTGATTCACATTTCCATAATGTATAATTTTCCATTCTTTACTTGCTGATATTAATTGAAATGAGCTTCTTATAGGCTGCATATTGTTATGTTTTAAAACCAACACCCTGCCTTTTAATTTATGTGTATCACCCATTTATATTGAATGTAATTGTTGATATTTTATGGCTAAAATCTGCCATTTTATTTTTTTGTTTCTGTTCACTTTGTTATGTTTATGATTTCTTCTTCCTTTTTTCGTTTTCCTTCTTGTTCTTCCTGTGAAATGTTTCATTTTTACATTTACGATGAATTAAAGATCACATTCCTTTTTTTTTCTACTTAAGAAGTTAGTGAATGGAATTTACTGAATATTAAATATTAAATATTTCTGATATCTGTTTGTCCAGTTAGCCATCTATTTACCCATTCTTTCAAGAGATATATATTAAACCTGCACCTTGGGTCAGGCATTGTTATATTGAGATAATTTTTTTCCCCAGATAGTTCTCTTTTAGTTCTTTAGTAGTGTATTTAATTCTTGTCATTACTGTAACAAATTACCACAGACTGGGTAGCCTAAAACAACAAAATATATTTTCTCATAGTTATGTAGATAAGAAGTCTGAAAATAAGAAATCAACTGAGCCTTTGGGAAGAATCTGTTCTTGGCCTCCCTAGTTCCTGGTGGGTGTCAGCATCCCTTGACATATGGCTCTGTCCCTTCCATCTCTGGGTCTGTGATCAGACTCCATTCCCCTCTTCTGTCTTCTTCTCTGAGTGACTTTTAATTTTGTGGTGTTGGGGATTGAACCCAGGGCCTTGCGTATACTAGGTAAGTACTCTACCACTGAGCCACATCCCCAGTCCCATCTGAGTGACTCTTTTAAGGATACTTGTGTTATTGAATTTAGGGCTGACCCAGATAATCCAGGATGATCTCTTCATCTCAAGATCATTTCCAAAATTAAGAAAACATTCACAGGCTCCGCGATTAGGAGTAGACATCTTTTAGGGGGCCATGGTTTGACCTACTACAAGTAGCATGTTTACATGCCACTTTAAGTTTCCTTTTTTGATCCTCTCCCCGTCTTGGTATGGTTCCTGATTTCATGCCTTCCATTTTTCCTTCTTAATTTTGTCATTAAAGTATTTTCTTAGAAAATGGTGAGAATAGTGAAAAGATTATGGTGTCCTATATTTCATATCCCATCATATTGCAATAAGAAAAAAGACTTTTTTTTACAGAAGGGTGGCTTCACTTAGAATCAGAACATACTTCTTATAAACAGATCTTAAAAACTTTGAGCCAGAAACATTACTTTAAGAAACTATTTTTAAAAACATGTATTAAAAGTCTTATGTACCTCTGATAACTATAAATATTCCATTTCAAGAGAAGTAAAAAAAAATAACAAATTTTAAATAAGTGAATGTTGTATCATTGATAATTAATATTTAAGTTGGCATCAGTTATGGATAGATAGAATTTTCCTCTGAAGCCATTTACTAGCATCTGTTTGATAAACATTTAAACCACTTGCAGAACATTTGTCACTTAGTGGTATCTTAAAAACAATTTTTTTTTGCAGTTAATAGAAATGATTTTTCAGAAGATCTGAATGTTTTTTGAAGGCATTTAGGCCACTGGGGTTTCATATTGATTATTTTGGTAAAACCTTAATGAATGTTTTGTCAAAAAGGTATTGTATAATCAGACCCTACTGACCATTAAGAATATTAAGTGTATTTTTAAGAAGTTTCTAGAAACTCATGGAGCCAGTCTAGTGTAACAAGTAATTTCATTATGCTAAAAGAAAGTTGTGTACTTTGCTATAGTTGATTTTAATTGCCTGTCACTCTTGTTCCTATGATTATTATCTTACCAAAATAAAAATTTGTCATTTGCATATGTATTTTTATAAAGTAAGTCAACTGGTAGGGAAAAAGGAGGTAGAATTTTAAAGTGAATTTTAATAGTAGACTCAAGACTTTGAGACTTAAAACATGTGTATAAACAGAGAATATTACCTTAGTATACTCATAATTAATATCTTCATGTATTTGTTATAATATTTACTTAATGAAATTTTATTTCTGATGTTATTTTAAAATTTAAATGATGTGTTTAAAACTTTGTAGGAAGTCATTAAAAGTGTCAGTTTTCAAATGAGTCTGTTCTTTTATAATTATAAATCAAGAAGTCAGCTTATAATTATAAATTTAACATTGGTGTTTTCTTTGTAAGTGCTGGTCAAGATATTCAAGGAACAAGTGTGATTGCAAATCTTCCATTTTTGATGCGACAGAATCCTACTGAGACGCTTCGGAGAGTCTTGCCAAAAGTCAGAGTAAGTTGGTATGAAATAAGCTTTCAATTTCTCATTTTTTCCCCAGTAGCGTGTTGTCTTTGTTGGGAGAAAGTTTTGGTGGTTTGTGGCTGATATTTCATATCTAGTAATTGAGGAGAGGAAGGAGTACTTTATACATTTTGAATTCAGGAAAACATTTAGGGAGATTTGTTATAATTTCTTCACAAGCCATTTTTTCTTTAGAAACATTTTGGAGTTAGCTTTTTCATTGCTCGAAAATCTAATTCTCCTTAGATCATAAATATTTTGTTTTGTTGACTAAACCTATATTAACATGTTAATCTATATTTATACAGCATTGATAATATAATTTAATGATTGTCCTAATAAACTTCCTCTGGTAACTGAAGAATCATCAAATGAAGGTTGAATTATGGCCATCAAGACCAAAATTTTGGTTTTATTTTGTTTTATTGCTTCCTAAATTCCTTCAGAATTTGCTTTCTTGCTATGAACATAAAATGTTTGCTCTACTATTATACTTTTTTCTTCTTATTACATATTTATTGATTGTTATGTTAAATATTTAATTTTTAGCACTTATGATTTATTGGCATCTATGTGTGGTCTCTTCTTTAAAGAACTTGAAAGAATAAAGCAGACAGCAGTCTGTGTTCTTCAGAAGCTTACCTGCTCATGGGGTCAGGGAGGTTACATGGCAGTGGAGATAATGCTTTGCTAATGGCAAGTTTTGTACACTTTGCTTTGGCTTTTTATTTGGTTTTATATTTTTTATTAGTTTTTAAAATTGATTTATATATGTTTAAAATACTGTTATTGTGTGTGTGTCCCCAGGTTTTCTTTTTAGGCAGATCTGGCATGGTTTTGGTTCCTGGGTTTAGATGAGGGATGGACTGTGCCATTTTTATAAGCTACCTACATCTGCATGCAGATGCAATATGATTTTTTTTTTTTACTGGTTAGAGTGGTGAATTGAGATAATGTTTAGTTTGGTATTGCATGTAATTCACATGTGAATCAAGCTTTTTCATATCTGTTTTTCTTTCCCAGAAGAATGCCATCTACTCAGACCAGGCTCATTTTCCTGTTCAATTTTCAATGATATTAACTGACCTAAGCCTAATAGCAGGGAACCCTGGAAATGCTAGTTAAACAACTGTAGAGAGGAATAGATGTTTAGATCCTCTTGATAACGGAATTAATATAAATAAGCAAATAAGATTTAAAGCCAGAAATATTAAGTAAGGTGCATACTCTGTGTTGAGCTGGCTAATCTGTTCCAAGAGAGCATGTTGAAAGTCCAGTGCTGTATAAAGCAGGAATAAAAGATGAAAGATACAGAGTAGTGACTGTTAGCAGTCTCTAAATTATTTTGCCAAAATTCTTTGGCTTATGGCCCCACAATAAAGCAATTACATAAGAACTCTCAGGAAAGCATTAATTTTATGAGAATGTATAAAGAACATACGCTTGAATATGTGAGGCCCAGCACCAAAAAATAAAACAAAAGAATATATACTCACTATGTTATATTTATAGGAATATAAATCTTCTGAAACTGTAAGGCCTGCTTGAGTTATGAAAGATATTATTTTATTAAGCTCCTAAAATCATTAAAAGTGATCCATAATAAAGAGGATTAACTGATTAAATGCATGCAAATAAAATTTATACTACTTTTGTATTAAGAAATCTTTATTGCTAAAAGTTTGCCTTTGTTTCTTTAGTTAATCATAACAACAGTTTGTTAGTATCCTCCTTTAACCTTCCCTAAACTAAGTTTGAAGAGATTTTTTTTTTAAAAAAAAAAAAGTTAAAAGAGGTCTCAAATTATATTCTGGATCAGAAGGGCCTAAAAACTATGAAAAAGAATAAGGATATAGAATAGAGCATTGTGTGATTCTGGCTTTATGGAAAAATGCCGAAGAATGAAACAAATGAGAGAGGCTTTATAGGGGCAACTCCAAAAATACTTTTATTGAGTGTTTAATATGTAATGTAGGTGGCCAGACATTTAATCAGCCCAATTTCAAATGATGGAAACTCTGCTTATGTGCAAGTCATTTTAAAATCATTACATTGAGAGATTGTGAAGACTTATTGCTCTCCTGGTTAGCATTCTTTTCAGGTGGGCCCTGTTTCTGTGAATGCTTGCTTTCCAGTGGTGAAGCCATGACAGAAATCCTATAGCCACTTTATTCATTTTGCCATGACCAAAATTTCTTAGTTAATTTTATGAAAAAAAATCAATCTTGTATCCCAAAGTGAGCATTTTGTAATAATAACATTCTCATTCATTCATTCATTCATTCATTCAAGGGGACAGGCACTGTTGTTCTAAGTGCTGGGGAAATAGAGAGGAATAAAATACAGATGAGGAACATGTCCCCAGGAAGGCTGTAGTACAGAGGGGAAAGAGACTTTCAACAAATAGACAAAAGGTATAATTGTCATTTTTGTTAAGGGCTTTGAGTGTAAAGAACAGGAGAAGGTGATATAAAGTAGCAGGGTAACCTGCTGTGCTGGGAAGTCTTGGAAAGCCTCTTTGATGAGCTGAAAACTGAAGGGATGTGGAGGACAGCCATTTAAGAGTCTCTGGAGAATAGCAGGTAGCCTGAGGTTCAGCAGCTTGGTGAAACAGAGAGGCAGGTGTGGCTGGAAGCTAGTGGGTGGGGGTGGGCTATGACTGCAGAAGAGGTCAGAGCATTTCATAGTTAGTTTTATTCTTAGGCGGTGTAAGGCCATTGAAGGCTTCATGCAGGACAGTGATTTGATCCCACTTACAGTTTACAGTGATCATTTTGGTTACTTTATGGAGAGTGGATTGGAATGGGACAAGTAGGAAGCTTCGTCACTGGTCCTTATGATATTTGATGGTGGCTTGGTTGAGATGACTTGTTCAGACAGTAGAGTGTGAGGTAATACCTGAGATACATTTATTGAGGTTGAGTGATGAGAACTTCATAATGGATTGGATTCAGGAAGTGAGGGATGGCTTCCAGATTTCTGGCTTGAGTATACTATGGTCCTGATAGTTTTCAGTATCTTAGTTGATGATCTATTAAGTCCATGAGGAAAAATAATCTATTTACTAATTCTGTTTTTTCTATAAATTATTTACTTTGAAAGAATATAAAAATATCAATGATAAACATTTTTTATGCAAGAAGTAATAATTCCATGGTTCATTTGTGACATAAATATATGCAGTTTTTAGAACTAACCCTTACTTTGTCTTTAACTTAAAGATCATCAGATAAAATAGCACTGGAGATTTTGCTTGCTTTTTGTGTTACAAAATTTCACAACTTGTATTTTTGTTTTCTTGAATTTGACTTTCATCCTTACAATAATGTCTTAACTGAAAATGGATTTTAAAAAATAAATTGTCGTTTTCAGTTTTAGAGATGCAGTAATTTAACATTAAAAATAAAATGGCAGAAACATAGTTAGGATCGGAATTGAACTAATTCCATTATATTTTTGAAGTTTACTTTCTAAATTGTATCCTAAGTGGATGATGAGTGGTACTGCAGTTAGGCCATTCATCTTGAGGTAAAATTTAAGTAAGAATCTAGAGTGGAAATATTTTCACCTCTAATTTAAGTTCCTTAAATTTGGGAACACTTTAAAATATAGTTGTTATATACATGTTACATAATTTAGCCCTAGTGTATCTTTTGAAAAAGGAATAATTTTTCTGTGGTCTTTGATTGTTTTAATTATTTCCCCACAACATATTAAATTGAAGTTTTAGTTGTTAGATTTTAATATGTGATTTGAACTTCTGACATCTGGAAGTTTAAAGAATTTGATTGTCAAGATAAACTTCTAAAATACTGTAGTCCTTTATAAAATCTTTATACCACATAGTATAAGTGACTTCTTTATAATGCATACGAAAACAAGTTTCTACCTGTTGGAGTTTTTAAATTCATTTAATTTTCCACTTGGGTTTTAGTTTCCAGTCTATATGTTATAAGTCAATACAATGGAAATGTGCAATGTCAGGTATAAATAAAATAACAATAGCAAATAGTTATTGAGTTTTCTTTTGACTGGGCTCTGTAAAACTTTCTATACATTTTTTTTTCCTCTGAATCCTAGTGTTATGGTTTAGAGTGGTATCCCCCAAAAGCTCAAATGTGAGACAATGGAAGAAGGTTTGGAGAAATGATTAAGTTATACCATTAACCTAATCAGTGAATTAATCACTGATTAACTGAGTGGTTACTGAATTGGTGGGGTGTGGCAGGAGGAGGTGGGAATTGGGGGTGTGGCTTTGGGGTCTATATTTTGATTCCGGAAAGTGGAGTCTCTCTCTGCTTTCTGACCACCATGTGAGCTGTGTCCCTCTGCAATACTCTTTTGCCATAATGTCCTGCCTCACCTCAAGCCAGGAGGAATGGAGCCAGCCTTCTGTGAACTAAGATTCTGAAACTGTGAGGCCTCAAATAAACTTTTTCTCCTTTAAAATTGCTCTGGGCAATTCTTTTAGTCACAGCAGTGAAAAAGCTGACAAAATGCTTAGCAGTGGATCTAGAGCAGGTACTTGACAGAGGAAGAAATGACTTGCCAAAAGCAAAAAGCTAGCAAGTGGCACAACAGGAATCCTGGCTCCTGAATCCTCCTCTTAACTAGTATTCAGCCTCCTCATTAGTGGATTGTGACTGAGGCAGATCTGTATTTGATTTCACTTCTCAAAGCTTTGCCATCTCTCATCTGATTGCTGCAGTAGCGTGCCCCTTACCTCCTATAGCCTGTTCCCCCAGAGAGATCTGTTATGGAATCAATCCGACCGTATCGCCATCTTGTATGAATTACTAACGGGATGTGGTAAGTAGTTATAATGCTCCTACATCCCCAAGATAGGAGACCATACTCCTCGGAAACTATGAATATTACCTTATTTGGAAAAAAGGGTCTTTTCAGGTATGGCTAAATTGAGGATTTTGGTGATCCTGGATTATTTGAGTAAGGTCCAAATGCCATCACATGTGCACTTAAAGGAGAAGGCAGAGGAAGATTTGACACAAACATGGAGAAGTCAGTTGAAGACAGATTAGAGTGATGCGACTACAAGTCAAGGAATGCCTGCCACCACCAGAAACTGGAAAACTGGAAGAGCCAAGGAAGAAGATTTTACCTAGCTCTCTGGAGGGCACCTTCCAACTCTCTCTTTGATTTTGACAGAGTGTTGCTGATTTAGGACTTCTCACATTCCTGAACTGGGAGAGATTCAATGTCCACTGTTTAAGCCATTTAGTTTAACTTAACTTGTTACAGCAGCCATAGGAAAATGAGTACAAGTAGCTTCCCATTTCAGGTAGAGTAAAACTTCTTTCCATGTCTTTTCTGACTCAACACCCACCAGTCTTTCCCCTTTGTTTCATAAGAGCAAAATCTTTGTCAGTCTGGTTTATCACTATATCTCCAGAATCTGGATAGTGCCTAGCAAATAGTAAGCACTCAAAAACAATTCTAAAAAAGTCATGATTGAACTTAACCTATTTTGTCCCATCCCAGATGTGGAACACCTATAAAAAGCTTAAATTGAGCAGCAAATATACCACTTATGATAACTTTGAAATAATTACTGTTTTTAGAGGTCTGTTCTTTTGAGAAAAGTAATAGGTGAATGATTAGAGCATTAAAACATAAATATTATGATTTCTAACCTATGTACCTGTGTTAGTTTCATTGAAACATTCACAGAATTGAAAACTCGGGACTTAATGGGTTAATATTCTGAGATGAAAGTCTTTCCCCATAAAACCAGCAATGTATTGGCCCAATTTGCTGATGGCATTCTTGGGTGAGAAATAAAAATGGAGTATTAGTGGTATATGGGAAAGGGAGATGATAGTGTTATATAATAGACTAAGGATAAAAGAGACATAATAAATCAATATGAAAGTTGATTCTTTAAAATTGGTGGATGTGATATGGCAATATTCTGAAAGATTAATTAGTTCTACTTTTATTAATTTTGCATGACTTTATTTTCATATGTAGAAATAGGAGAAAAATTTCACCAATTTCTTCCAATATTTTCTATCTACTGAATATAGGTAGATTTTTAAAAGTGATCTTACTTGGATTTTTTTAATAGAAATATTTGAATAAGAAGCTTTCCTTATTTTTAAAAAGTGTTATTTCAAGCAGCAGAGCACAGTTACATGGACAAAAGATAATAATGTGTTGAGCACTTCCTGTGGGTCAGGCACCGTGCTTAGGGCCTTAGAAACACCCTCTTCAGCATTATCATAACTGCACATGATGTATTTATACTCATTTACAGTTGAGAAAATATAGGCTTAAAAGTTTAGTGTTTGAGTATTAATATCTTGGGGTTGTTTCTAGGAAGCATGACATAATGTAATTTGGTTTGACACTTCTTCCCCCAAAAGAAGTAGTCTGAACTAAGGAATGGACGAATACTGACAAAAGATGCAAGTCACATTCTTCTTTGGTTTGCAGCTCAAAACATATGCCTGTCTTTCTCACTGTAGATGATGTTTTCTTGAAATAAAGCAAAAGTTAAGTTCTAAGGAAAGCAAAAGGATTTTGTGAAAAAAACAAAATTATACATCATAAACAGAACATGTTGTTCCAGATCCCCTGCAGACCATCAAAAACCCACAGTGGAGTACTCTTTTGACAGGCCAAACATTTAGAAGACAGTGAAATATTACTTCTGTAATGTAAGTTTGCGGGAAGGTGATCATCGGGGGAGGATTGACCCCCCTGGGGCAGTTTTATGGTCAGAGAGGCATAAAATTATATAATTTCTTCTTATAGTTTACTGAGTAAAAGGAGAAAAGTATTAATCAAAGAGATTGGCATGAAAAGATGATACAAATTCCTCTTTCTTCTTTATTTACAGCTCAAAAATAAAAGTACTTCACCACAGTGTATTTGGAGAATAATATTTGCATTGTATTTTTTTCTTTTTTTTCTATTTGTATTGAAGGACAAAATTGATTGACATTACTAATTACAATGATAATTAAAGTTTGATGGAAATGTTTACTGAGTATATAGTTTTTCTGGACATACTGAGTTATGTAAGCTAACATTTCTGATACATCTAAAATTTACCTTTCAGAAAATTCTAGTGGAGAACAGGGCTTTCACATGTGTTTCTTAGTCACTCAGTCATTTGTTTTTACCCTGCCTGCAATAAAAATGAAGTAAAATTTTTGAAATTCTTCTAAATGTATAGTTAAGCTTATAAGAAAATAAGGAAAAGTTCCAGGGCTCAAAAACAAAGCAGTCAGTTCCACTCCTACTTAGGGTATAGAAAGCAGCAAGAAGCCGTCACTCTTGTTCTGACACTAGTAGGTTATCCACAAAACTCACAGGATCATAACTTTTCTTGATCTTTATCAGAGCTGGTCACAAGGAAACCAAGTGAACTTACCTCTAAAGATAAAGAAACCTTCTAAGGAAGGAGATGCAGCGGCACCAACCTTTGGCAGAATATAGGAGAAAAAGGTGGCCATTACACAGGGGATCACAAAAAATCATTTAAACTTTCAACAGATTTTTATGGGATGACTCTAGGCCAGCAGAGTCCATTACATTTTGATAACTTGGAGCTCCAGACCCAAGGAAGCCTTGCACTCACCCACTTGCCAGCACTAGCCCCACGTCTCCACTGTTTGCTCATGAAATTGGGAGGCAGAGCAGGTGTGATGGTGATTAGCTGCTGCTGAGGGTTAGAAACAAAGTCTGTCTATTGCTTCAGAACCTTCTCTCTTGTGAAGCAAAGGCCTGATCTCCTGGGAAAAGGTGCAGTGAACCATCCTGCCTTTAGGGCCTGCTTCTGTGGCTGTGGTAGAAGCAAATTCAGCCAAGTCTCCTGGATAATGTTTCTGGAAAAAGGGTGGAAACTTGAGCCTCTTGCCCTTGGGGGAAGGGTGGGAGATACTAGACCTAAGACCCTGAACTAATAGAAAGCAGAGGTCTGTTACCAGTGAGGAATGGGCAGGAAACAACCCTGACAAAGATCTTCCTTCCCCAAGATACAAGGTCATAGGATAGAAGCACTGATAAAGTTCCAGTGCCGAGGCTCAAGCTGAAAGGCCTGGATCTGAGATGAGGTCGGATTATGATAGTCAGGAATCCCTTACCTCCACCATTAGCCCAGCATATGGTAATAAACAACAGTGGTCCCTGACCAGAGTGTGGAGAGAGACTCCTGCTGAGAGTGGAGCAGGAACACTGAGGAAAATATTTCAGGCTGCCCATTGTACACAAGGTAGCAGAGATCTGCTGCGGGGGCGGGGGGGGGCGGGGAGTTTGAAACTGTGATGTTGGGAAAGTTAGCAACAGCAGAGCTCAAACCCAGCTTAACTACTGGATAGATTTATTCATCCCCCATATAGAGAGCCTAGCAGAGGAGGCTAGTCCGTTTCAGAGCACAGATACTGTTACCTCCATCTTCACTGAAAATCCACCTTTCAGTCAAAAATTTCTAGGTACACAAAATAAGGGGGATTAATGACCAAGACATAAAGCAAACAGCAGGTCTAGTATTAGCAATGACCCAAATATTAGAGGTATTAGGAAATTTAAAATAATATGTTTTTTAAATGTGTAAAAAAATCTGGTAGAAAAATAAAATGCACAGACATATAGGGGGTTTCAACAGTGATGATAGTATATCAAATGCTAGAAATAAAAAGATGCTATCAGATTTCTTCAGTAGGCTTATCAGGAATTTGGACACAATTGGAGAAAAGTCAGGGAACATGAAGATAGACATTGTTCAAACCAAAACACAAAGATAAAATAGTGCAGAATGATAGTCTAGAGCGTCCAGTGGTTTTGAGACAGTGTAAAGTGCTCTAATGCCTAGAGAGTCTCAGAATGAGAAAAGAGGACAGGGAAGAAAATCATTTGAAGAAATAATGACTAAGACTTTTCTGAAATTAATGAAAGAACAAAGCATGACCCATGAATCTCAGAAGGCACCAAGCAGGATACATACCCCTGCCCCCAGCTACAGCAAAATAAAACTGCTAACATTAAAAAGAAAAAAAAAAAAGTCAGTCTTGGGAGCAGCCAGAATCAAAGGAAATGTTACATACTGAAGAACAAAGGTGAGGATTGTTCAGAAACTGCAGACGAAGAAAAATGGCACAGAGAGTTAAACAGACCAGCCAACCCACACGTACCCTTAAAATCTTAAAATTGTAAGTTCATTTTTAACATAGGTACAGCAGAAATTCAGTACCAAACAGGGCAGGCTTTTAAAGAAATGGCATTGGAACAATTGGAGAAAGTCTGCATGTTGCACCAAACCGAAGAACAACAATAACCACGACAGATCATATACCTACATGTTAAAAACTAAAATCATAAAATATCTAGAAGAAAACATAAGAAAAAAATCTTTGTGACCTTGGTGAGGTAGGCAAAGATTTCTTAGTATAATTATTACAGTTGGATCCATGGAAGAAGAATTTGACAAATGTGAATGTTCTTCAGAAGACAATTAATGTTAAAAGAATTGATGAGACAAGTCAGAATGGGAAAAATATTGTAAATTATGTACCTGATAGACGACTTATGTTTAGAATATGTACATGAATCTCAAAACTCAATAATAAGAAAACAATTCAGTTGAAAATTTGAAAGACATTCACCAAAGGAGATTTGTGGATGACCAATAAGCATAAGATATTGAACATTATTAGTCATTACAGAAATGCAAGTAGATCTAGTATATACCTATTTAAAAAGCTCTGATCATACCAAGTATTGGCAAGAATGTTCACTGCAGCTTTGTTTATAATAGCCAAAGCTGAAAACTACCCAAATATCCATCTACGAGTGTGGTGTAGCATTCTAATGGAATAATACCTTTTCTATATTCCGGTTCCAAGCTCTTTGTTGGTTATGTGTTTAAATATCTTCTAATCTGTGATTTATCCACATGTCTTAAAGTTTATTTTGCAAACAGGATTGGGTTTTATTTTTCAATTAAATCTGACACAATTTTAATTAAAACATTTGATCCAAAACATGAGAAAAAAAGAAAAATCATCCTATTAAAAATACCATTTAAATCTATTTACATTTAATGTAATCACATGTCATCTTACATTGCATTTGCTTTTTTCTTTTTGCCCACTTTTCTATGTTCCTTTTTCCCTTATTTCCTTTTTTAAAATATATAGTTTTATTCTACTTTCTCTGCCTTCTGTTGGCTGGGAAGTTATATACATTTTTTTCTTCGCTTTTGTCACTAACCTTAGACACTGCAACAAAGACTAAGCAAATTTTAATGTTCCTCAGTATTTTTGCCCTCTTTCTGTCTGATATATGATCCTTACAACTCTTTAATTCCATTTAATCATCTTCTGACTTATATATTAATGCTTTCAAGCACTTTAATTATTTATGTACTTTAACCCTCACAGATATTGTTATAGTTATTATTTTATGTAATCAATATTTATTTAGATTTTCTACATATTTATCAATTCTTGTTGCCTATAGTATTTCCATTTGGTATCATTTTTTTTCCTTCATGAAGAACACCCTTTAGTATAAATTCTCTTGTTTGTTGATCTGAAATGCATTTTACCCACATTTTAAGTAGATTTTTTATTAGCCTAGGATTTTACAGTGCCAATATGTAAATTTCTT
Organism: Marmota monax; assembly: GCF_021218885.2. Taxonomy (NCBI): domain Eukaryota; kingdom Metazoa; phylum Chordata; class Mammalia; order Rodentia; family Sciuridae; genus Marmota; species Marmota monax. The sequence goes on along the minus strand of NW_026695241.1, from coordinate 3,228,713 downwards.
TGGGGGATTATGTACAGCTTCTTGAATCTGACTTATTTTGTCAGTTTTCGAAAAATTCATTTTTTTTCAAATGTGGTTCTACCTAATCTTCTCTCTTCTTCTCGGACTCCCATTTCACATATACTAGATGTTTTCATGGTATCACCTATATCTTTAACCTTCTTTTATTTCCCAGCCTTTTTTCTCATTGTGATTTGTTGTGAGTTTTTTTTTTCGGACCTGTCTTCCAGTTTACTAATTCTTCTATGTCTAACCAGATTTTGATTTTGATTATTGTACTTTTTCTGGCGTAGAATTTTTATTTAACTTTTTAATAAATATGCTATAAGTTTTAAAAATATATATTAGAATCCCCTGTTGAAATTCTTAGTTGTGTCTTTTATCTCTTGCACCAGGTATGTAACAGGGAACACCAGTGTTTCTGTTTTCTGGTGGTTTGCCGGTTCTCATTCATGTCGTCTTCTCCTGTGTCTGGGTAGTATTGATTGTGTGCTTGACCTAGTATGTGACAGATTATTTGTGGAAATGGTTTGGGACCTAGGGGAATCTCATCCTTCTTCTGGCCAACACTGCACTAGCCATAAAGTCTCTCGGTCCCCTTTCAGTATGGGGCTTCTCTCCCTGCCAGGCCACCTATGGCAGGAGTGGGGCACTCCTCCTGCTAGTGCAGAGGGGCTGCCAGGGCCTCTGCAAGGCAGCCAGTGAAGTCTCTGAGGCTTTCAGTCTCTTAGACTCTTCTATATATAATCAGCATGTATCTTGGGGAGGAAGCAGGCCTAGACCTACATGTTCACTTTTCTTGATTTCTGGCATTTCTTGGATCATTATCTTGTTAGTTTCCATGTGCCCTTATGCAGAGGATTTCTGTTTTGTCTAGCTTTAAAAAATTATCCTTATTAGAAAGTTGTCTGGGATTACTTAAGTCTAGAAGAGGAAGATTCCTTTCCTTTATTACTCCTTCTTGGTTTAATTTCAGAATGACATTAACCCAAATGTTTCTGTTTGCAACCTGCACAGGTTCTGTACACCTATGCCCCTCTACTGTGCCCTGTCGTCACCCCTACATCCACTCTGGTCAGTTGGTTATTTTCTAGGGATATGGTAGGAATACTTTAGAACATAAAATTAAATATTCTGCCCAAACGCTGCGGCAGCCTCCTCATTTACACATCATGCTCTCAGCCTCCCTCTGTTGAGGTGGAATCACGTTCACAGCAGGAGCTCTCCACTGTTGTCTCTGTTCCCTCCATAGGAGACCCCATGCCTTTAAATACCATCCATGCAGACCACTTCCTTATCAGCAGACCTTTCCTGAGTATCACATCTGTCTGTACGACTTTCTGCTTGTCATCTTTTTTTATAAGTCTCAGAGGCATCTCAGAGTTAGCAGTTGCCCCAGTACCCAAGCTTCCTGCACTGTCCTCCATCCTAATATGTCCTCATACTCTCTTCCTGGTTTATAAGCCAGGGTTTTGGGACTCATCCTTGGTACCATTGGTTCTTTTACTGACGAATTAAGTAATCCTGTTTCTTCCATGACTTACTATTTATTGGCTCTGCTCACTGTCTCCCACTGCACTGCCTCCACCCTAGCCAGGCTCTTATGAGGGCCGTTGAAGGTTCGTGTCATAGCTTTGCAAGGGATCTTCACCCTCTGTCTCCCTCCCATTCCATCCCACCTCTCTCCTTTTTGATTCATTTCCAACTTTATAATCAGCTTGATATTTCAAAGCATTTAAAGCTATAATTTGCATATTCTCTTGCCTAATGCTTCTAAGGCTGTGCATAATTGGCACTATTTCACCACCTCGGCAAACCCTCTCGCTCTGCTCCAGGCTCGCTTATGGGTCTTCTTTCAGTTCTTTTCATCTGCATGCTTCTCCTTACTTCTCAGTGCTGGGAGTGCCTTCTTTCCCACCCTTGCTGTTTCCTCTCTCTCTTTCCCACTCTTTTGTCTAGGATTTCTTTTTATTCACCTATGTCAGTTGTCACTTCTCAGTAAAGCCCTCTCGGACTCCTCACAGATCACCTTTCTTATGGCATATTGTACTTCTTATCTTAGCTCTTTCAGAGATTTAATGACAAATTAGCAGTGTTGTCAGGATGTAAGGTGCACTGCTAGCCCTGCTTACCGATTGCTAGGTCTCTAGCACCTACTGAATGCCTTGAATGTAACTAAATGAGTATTTTTTGAGTGTGAATGTATACAGCCAGCAGAAGTCACTCTAAGGCAGAGGACCCTATCTTTGGACTTTTTGCCAAGTTCTTGGAACCTTAGCATGATACTGGTACTTAATAAATACTGTGGATGAAATTGAAACTACATTCTCTTCAGAATTAGATTTTTAGTGACTGACTAGAAAAAAAGCTCCATTTCTATTTGCTTATAGAAATTACCAAATTTGCAATTGCTACTTTTTCACCAAGAAAACAGTTTGTAATTTTTTCAGAAAGATTTAACTAATTAAATATTGCTATGAGTTATTTAAAATGGTTATTTACAGTGATCACTTTCATTAAGTAGATATTACCTTCATAAGCACATACTTTTGTTGGCAAAATTTGACATTGCTGCCTTACATTTTTATCCTAAGTCATAAAATTATCCATGATTCTAATTTATTATATGTAAAAATGACTTTGCAGAATATTTCAGCTGGAGGTTAAATTTTGAAACCATGGCTCTGACATATATTTTGTTGGTCTTAAGATTTTGCATGGCAGAACATGTCACTGTACATCATAGGAGTCACATGATAGTTGCTGTTGTTACTGGTATTTCCTTTATAGAAAGGGCCTTTGAGGGAATTTTTATGTGGACCTCCTCATGAACCTTGTGTTTAATCCCTGAAATGTTGTTCTGTCTACTGTCTACACTTTATTTCCCAGTTCAGACTGACTTTCTGTGCTCTCAATCACTTCTCTCCATCCTTTATTTTGGTGCAGAATGTGAAAATCAGTGATAGTGAAAAGAATGAGGTATTACAGTGAATTGTAAAGGTATTTTAGAGTTAGCATGTTCCAATTATTCACATTTTAACTTAGTTTTAAAGTCTGTTACAAATATTGCAATTTTATAATGAGAAGAGATATTCACTGTCATTTTTAATTATTGAAAATTCCCACATTTATTACCTTCAATACCCCACATGTTTAGATCCCTATTAATTTTTTAAAAAAATCCAGGATATTATCTCTAAAAGTACACAAAGACATTTTTGTAATTTTCCAGTTCCTTTACCTTATTCAAGCACCATTCTCTGAAAATATGCTTTCCAGTTTTATTAAATAAGATTAGTTTCAAAACATATAGATCTAAAATATTTGTTCTTTTGGACTAATGATTTATATAATACTTCCCTATATATGTATTGTAAAGAGATATATCTATAAATTTTTTTTTTAGTTGTAGGTGGACATAATACCTTTATTTTTATGTTTTTATGTGGTGCTGAGGATTGAATCCAGTGCTTTGCACATGCTAGGTGAGTGCTCTACCATTGAGCCACAACCCCAGCCTGAGATATATCTTTTGATGGATATAATGTAGGTTCGTTGGAGATAGGGCTATTTCCTTCTCTGCATGGAAGGAAGATATCACATTGTTTTACAAAATGCTTTCTTGCACCTTCATGCTAACTCAAGAACAAATTTTAAACATATAAGTGTCTGGTGCATTTCCTTCCTTGAGTGGGAATAGTTTTTTAAATTTGGAAATGTACCATTTTCTCATTTTTCAACTGTCTCATTTCATTTTTGAGGAATTCAAGTTGGGCTGGCAGCCATGCGATAATATCTAAGAGGAATGGTAACTGGCCTTAAGGCATGCACTTAAGCAATAGAGAAATTTACTTTTCAGTGTCTTCCAAGGTCCATGAGGATACACACTTATATATCCAGAGAGTATGGATCTCATATATTTGTCCAGAGGGTGTGACTCTGTGGAGGAGAACGCTTTGGGGTAAGTATCATGCTCTCATTGTACTATGTATCAGAAACATATGTTTAGAAATCATTTGATTTTTTAGCAGTGATAAAATCTCTTAGTCTGTGCTGGTTTCTTAACAGTGGACAGTTCCAGATGTTGAAGTCAGCACAACAAGAGAAAAACCCAAATCCTGATAAGACTTGAGGATTTTTCGAAAATTAAATGCAAACTAGTTGGGGCAAATGTTGCTGCGGGAGTCAAGACTAAGTCACGCAGTAAGAAGAATGAAGCCGGAGAGCTCCACATGTTCTTCTCTGCACACAGTTTGCATATGTGCAAACCCTGGACTTAATGACTTTAGGGGGCAGAATTCAGCTCTTGGAACTTAAAACAGCAGACTCATGTGAACTGGAATGTGCATTGTGGCCCTCACTATTTAAATATTTCTTTGCAAAGTCCTTCTGTTTCTAAATAAAGTCTATGCCTTCTGAAATCTGTAACGATGATGCACACTGGCCACATCAGATCTTTCAAAAGTGTTTTCCAAATTCAAAACTGTTAGTGTGAAACAAATGTTTGTTTTGGAAACAGTTAAAACATCGGAGATGGGAGGATTGGTTTCAGAGACCAATTACCACTTCTGCTTTATGCCTTAATATTCCTTCTCTTTTTCTCTCAGCCAGGAACTCTTAAGATAGATGTGTGATGGATTTTTGGTTGAAAAAAACTTGTAAAACAACATTTGTGCATGTGATATAAAAGCTTAGAACAAAATAAAACCAAACCCAGCCACCTGAATGTGTGATAGATTGCACAGAAGGCTTTGCCGTGGCAGATGCTACTGCCAGATGTCCCTCACTGCCATATGAAGGCTTAGAGTTGGTTTAAGCCTTGCCTTAATCAATGACAAATGGATGTGCAGGATCAGTGAGGAAGAAGTCAGTACTTAGGGGTCTTTGGCTTCTGGCAGGCAAGGGGTAAGTCATAGAGTTGCCAGTTACTAGCTCACTGGCCTTCAGCAAAATACTTCTCTGACCAGAATGTTTTTTCTGCTGTAAAACCATGTATGTTACCTCTCATAGGGTGACTGGTGGTGGTCCCACTGTGCTGAATCAAGGAATCTGGGTATAGAATGTAAACCACCGTCACAGAGCTGTTGGGGCAGAAGATGGCATCGACCACTCTTTATGGGACATGATAGAAAAAGGAGTGAGGAGATCCATTTTTGCTTTACCTTTGGCCAAATTCTACCAAATCCTTAGTCTTTAGAACTCACCTCAAAATCTCTTGAAGCCACCTTTTAGGAGATGTGGAAACTATGCATGAAAGGAGAAAGTAACGGGAGCAGAAAGTTTAAGTGAAAGAGCAAAAGACATTTAGTCATCCAACAGTTGCTTACTGAGTGCCTGCTGTGTGCTAGGAGTTGGGGATGCATTAGTAATCAAATGGACAAAAATTCTTATGGTTAAGTAGATTATGTTCTATTTGGAGGAAAGAGAACGTGAACCAATGCTGCATGGGCTGATGGTGGTGTAAGCTGGGAAGGGGACGCTTTTAGTTTAAAATAGGATCATCAGGGAAGGACTTGTTGAAAAGATGGTGTTGTGTCAAGGCTTGAAAGAGGTCAGATATGCACCATGTGGAAATCTGAGCAAAGAACGGAACTGACAGATCCTGAAGTCACTAAAGGGACTTTGACTTTGAGGAGGAAAGCTGTTGGAGAATTTTGAGCAGAAAAGTGGTATAATCTGATATATTTCTTGAAAGCATCTCTCTGGCTGCTTTATAGAGAATAGATAGCAGAGGGTTGATGGTGGAATCAGGGCTGATTAAGGGTGATTAGACTAATTCAGGCTGGAGACTATGGTGGCTTGGGCTAGGGTGGTAGTGGTAGAAGTGAGAAGTGGTCAGATTCTGGATCTGTTTTGAAGGGAGATTCTTCAGGGTTTATTGATCTTTGATTGGGATGAGTGAGGGGATGACCCTGGAGTTGTGGGGATGAGCATCTAGAAGTTGAAGAGGAAGATTGACAGAGGAACAGGTTTTGGCAAGAGCTCAGTTAAGGTTTGGACCAGGTGAGATTTCTACTTAAATTCTCAAGGGGAGTGTAGAGAAAGTTAGTTGAATGTACAGTGGTCAATATTAAAATGCTCATTTTGAAAAATAAATTGGTAAGTTGTAAAGAAAAGCTGTTTAAATGATTTAAATGCCTATAAAGATTATGCTGTAATTCACATATATATATGAGGGAATGATATAGAAAGATCAGTATTCCTAAAATCACAGAAATGAAATTTTATTTTATGACTGTGAGTCCCATGATGTTCTAGCAAATTTATTAGTAAGAAAATAGTTATATAAGGGGAATTCCCATAATTTCCAAATGTGATTGAACAAAAACACCTTCAACTGCTTTTACATCACACGCACACTCCCTCTGACCTGTGTCTCTCTCAAACTTCTAGAGAAGTACAGGTAATATGTTTGATGTAGTTTATGAAGCATTTTTAAAAAAACTCTTTTATGTGTTGAAAATTTATATTCTAATGTAGGCTTTAGGTTTGAATATGCACTTTAAAATTATTGAAATGGTGAATAGAGATGGTTTCAATATAAGTGATTTCTTTAAAAAACATTTTTATATTTAAGAAGTTCTTTTAAAATGTTTACTTCATGGTAATTTATGTTCTTGCCAGGTGTTTTAAAGGGAGAATACATTGGTATATCCTTAAGTGTATTTCTTTTCATAGTAGAGTGCATAATCTTTATTTTGAAATAGAAATACAAGTAATGAAAACATGTGTGATTAAGCATTGATGTTATTTTTCTAGGTAGAATGACATCTGTACAATAGCAGTAGCAAAATAGAAATTCAAACCCATCAAAAATGCCTACTCTTTTGTTTAAAGGTTTTATACTATTTATAATTTTTATTCAGTAAAATAATGGAATGTTATTGATTTTACAAAAGTCTTAATACAGTTACGGTTTCTGTAGCCCACTGAATTAAATGATTAGGAACAGATTTAGTTCTTATATAAAGTAATAATACCAAGTACATATCCTTACATGTCATATGTAGTATTTTGTCGAACATGACTGTGTTTGGTTTCTGTGATCTTGGGTTTTTAAATATTGTAACTGCTGATCGCTCATCTCTGTAAATAGCAAACTCTCTCTGATTACACAGGAAGCCCTGCATGTTGCAGGAGTGGAAATGCAGTTAACGGCCGCGGTAGCATTTCTGACCATTCTGCAAGAAGAGTCAGTGTCAGTCCATACGTATGCCCACTCCTTTCTCCAAGTCATTCTCCTGCATCTGGAGCAAAGGGACACAGGTCAGGGCCTGGCATGCTTAATCATGTTTCTTTGTTGTTTCTTGTAAATGGCCACGGTGTTATTTGAATTCTGTGAGCCTGATGAGGATAACAGAATAAGGTCAGGCTAATAGTTGAGTGATGGTATGACTTAAAACAGCTGTGGCTGTCGCCATACAAAACCCACAAAATTTAGTATCCTTGAAAGCTGAAGACCCATTAGTTCATCTTGTGATTTATACTTTCCTTTTAGACCTTATTATTTGACATATGTTTACAGTATTATTATATAGCAAAATAACGTACCTTGGGTTTAAGATAATCTCCCAAATTATTTTTAAATATAAAAAATTTTCTAAATATTGCCTAAGAGGAAAAAATAGAAAAATCTCTTTGAATAGGATACTTTCTATTGAATGTTATTGTAACTATTGATGGCTGGGTTGAAATAGCAGTGGTAAGTGAGAAGCTTAATTTAGCATGTTACATGTGTGTCCATCAGGTGTCAGCAACGCATGGCTGGAAACTCTCCTGGCTGTGATAGAAGTATTGCCAAAGGAAACTCTAAGGCACGAGGTAACACTGGTTTTTGTTGATGTTGTTGCTTGTAATAAGTAAGTTTGTTTTTAATACTTTTATTTTATGTTGTGCTGAGAATCAAACCCAGTGCTTCATATGTACTAGGCAACTGTTCTACTACTGAGCTATAACCCTGGCTCATAGTAAGTTTTTAAATTTTGGTCAAAAATGTTTTTTTCAAAGGAATAAAATTGTTTCCCATTTGGAAAGCAACACATGATCACTGTAGAAAATTTGAGTAAAGACAGAAAATAAATGGAAGAAAAATAATTCATGGTTCTGATATGTGGCTACTTGTAAGATTCTGATATATTTCTCTTCAGATTTCCCTATATATGCTTGGTCTTTGCCATATTAGTAATCATGTTGAACCTGTGTATGATTGTTTTCCACTTAGCATGAGTTTTCTACATTATTTTAAATTTATTTGGTAGTAGTTGTAAAACCATGTACTACTTGTTAAACATTTAAGGTTGTTTTCAGCCTTAAGCTTTACAATCAAAATAAGGCATTAAGGAACATCTCTGTAGAATTTTTCCTGTTTTTCAGATAATTTCTTTACCTGTAGCTTCCAGAAAAGTGGAGTTATTGGATCAGAGGGCATTAACATTCTTAAGCTCTTGACTAACAATATGTAAAAGTTTAGTTTTCCTAGATTTTTATCAACAGTGTTATTCTCATTAAATTTAATGTGTTAAATATAGAATTAAATTTTAATTAGAATTAAAAAATATGCTTCTATTTTCCCATATGTTATATTAACATCAATTTTATTTATTCTTTTGGAGTTGTCTGATCTTCAAGTACTATTTATATATGTCATCTATCTTTGTTGCCAATTCTTTGTTATACTTGAAAATATTATTTTCAATTTGTGGTTGGTCTTTTTTAAATATTAGTATATTTTTCTTGAAAAGTTTTAAGTACATTTAAGAGAATAGCAAAAATAGAAAACTTATCCTCTAATGAAATGATTTTTACATTCTTTGAAGATTATCCCTGACACACACACACACACACACACACAGTTAATCTATCTATTCCATATATATATATATATATGGAGAGAGAGAGAGTGTTTATATATATGAGGGATAATCTATATATTCTATATTTCTATATATGTCTATATTTTTGTGCATTCTATATATTTCTATATTTGAGTGCATTTAGATCATTGCAGAATTTACCATAAAATTTATTTCAGTTTTTTTGCTTCTAATTGTTTTTAATTGCATGATTTATCATCATTTTACTTTAACTCAGAAGACAGACAGAGTGATCCAGGTAATGAGCCAGGTACCTCAAAATATAAATCAGGTTCTTTAAAAACATTTAGAATATTAAAATACTCTTTGAAGAAAATATCTGACATTAGTGACAAGAATGTATAAAATTTTGTGAATTTGTTTTCTAAATCTTTTCTCTTTAGATTTTGAATCCACTTGTTTCCAAGGCACAACTTTCCCAAACAGTCCAGTCTCGTTTAGTTAGTTGTAAAATTTTAGGAAAATTGGCCAACAAATTTGATGCCCATACGTGAGTATTTGCATATAATTTTTTATCTCTTTTAACAAATTGATTTAAAATGTATAATGATTGTATGATTAATAATTATGTTCAATTTATATTATTTCACATTACATGCAAGTTTAGATATTTTAACTTTATAGAATTCCCAGACAGAAATTTACTTATCAAGAAGTGTTTCTGCTCGATCTCATGGCTTTTCAGTTTCAAGATCAGTAAGATTAACTTATTTTCTGCTTCCCATGTGATCTTCATATCCCTCACCTAGTGTACTTTTGAGGATCAAATAGCATTATATTAGGACTTCCAAATTTGGTGAACATGACATAAAGGTGGTTTTCCTGCTTTCTTATGTGTTGGTTCTGAATTTGTTATTTTGAATAAATCTTATGTTGAAGTTTTATGAGATATGTTCATAATTCATATGCTGCTCTCTGTCAAGATGACAAATACCAAGTGGAAGTAATGGGATGCTATGTAATTATGACATGAGAGTAAAACATGAAGTTGAAGGATAACACAATGAGATATTTCATTGCTATAGCCTTTTGCTAAGCTATAGACATTCATCTGCCAATCCACAATTAACCATTATTTTTAGCTGATACTGTCATATACATAATTTACAAGTAGATGATGATAACATCCAAATTTAATAACATGTAAAAATGATTTGTAAACCAAAAGATTATATTATAGTGTTATTAAAGGTGATTTAAGAGTTTGATGGTAATTGCTTGAAAATCTTAATTATTCTTAAACATTCACCCATTACATGTTTCTTTGCTCTCCTCCCTCAGTATTAAAAGAGAAATACTTCCCCTGGTAAAATCACTCTGTCAAGATGTAGAATATGAAGTTCGATCTTGTATGTGTCGGCAACTAGAAAATATAGCTCAGGGCATTGGGTAAGTGTACTTTTAGTTCCTTATGCTGCTGTTGTCTTATTTCTGGATTGTCAAACCCTGTATTCCATGAAAGTGTGCTATTGAAAAGGTTCACTGTATGTGATCTTTCAAAGTGATCATGACAAGCACCTCTTGGTGTGTCTGGATTAAAAGAGGTTAAAGGGAAATGTGCTGAGCAAGGTGTAGGCATTCAATTAATGTTAATTTCTTTTCTTCTTACTTATTTAGTTATTGTTCCAAAGGCTTAGATCCAAGAAAGGGAAATGTCCTAGTATAAACCATGCTTGGAATGTAGTAGGGGCATTTATTTTGGCTGATTATTCTCTGGCTGATGGAGGCTTGTTTCCAACGAGATGCTGTCGTGGCAGCCTCTCTCTCTGTCCCTGTACAGTCCAGACGTCCACTCCCAGCTCTGGTTTCCTTGCCCTTTGGGTGCATGAAGCTCAGGGAAGAAAGGCATAGGACAGCTAGTTTATTTTCTTCACCTCTAAATCAAATCTCTTATCAAGCTGTAAGCATGATATTAAAGGCAATCTTATCTAAAACCGTCTTGGGCAACTTTGTTTTAACAGATTTTTTTTTTTTTAAAGGATCTAAATTGTTACCAAATATTGGAGTCTCTTATTTTTGTAGAAGTTGAACTGGTTTTATCTGGTTCTTTGATTCACAACAAGGAAAGTCAATTTATGGTCTTTTATACCATTTTTAATTTTATTTAAGGCCTTGGGAAAGCTTTATGGAGTCATACAGACTCAGAGCATTGAACTATACTGTTCTATGTCTACTCTTGGATTTAGTAAGCTTGACAGTTTACTAGAGTAACCAATTCCCTTGTTTTAATCTCAAAACCAACTTCTTTCTGATAGGTCTTCTAAGTCTAGGTGTCTCTTTTTGGCTCATTGTAGACCATAATGAATTCAGTCTTACCCAATCTATGTATATCAGTCAGGATCACAACTTGGGAGGAGAACAAACTGTTACCTTAATCACTTTATGAAGATGTAGAATATGATTTATCTATTTTTTTCTCATCTGACATTTTGTTAAAAATTGGAGGGTCAAGTGTTTTTAAATTAATCTAAGATTATTGCTTAAGGATTAATTTATAAAAGTAAAACTAGAAATAATCTACCTAGCTTATTAAGTTAGAATCCCCTTAAGAAACTAATTTGTTTAATCATATATGTATTTATTTAATTGTGAATTCATTTGACGTATTAATGACATAATCATAGGACTTTCATGTAATGATAGCAGAAACTATATAATATGTGATTTCTACTGTGATAGTTAGCTTTCTGTTGCTGCAGCAAATACCTGAGGTAAGCACTCTAATAACAGAAAAGGTTTCTCTGGGTACGGAGATGCACACTTATAATTCCAGCTGCTCGTGAGGCTGAGGCAAGAATATCATGAGTTCAAAGCCAGCCTCAGCAAAAGCAAGGTGCTAAGCAACTCAGTGAGACCCTGTCTCTAAATAAAATACAAAACAGGGCTGGGGATGTGGCTCAGTGGTTGAGTACCCCTGAGTTCAATACCTGGTACCTACCCCCTGCCCGCCAAAAAGGAGAAAAGGTTTCTTTTGGCTCACAGTTTTGTAGGTTCTGGTCCATGATCAATTGACCTTGTTGCTTTTGGGCCTGTGACAAGGCAACACATCATGGTGTGAAGCATGTGGTAAAGCACATCTCTCATGGCCAGAAAGTGAAAATGAGAAAAAGGAAAGGGTGAGGTTCCACATTCCCATCAAGGTGTGTCCCCAGTGACCAGAAGACCTCCTCTTCTACAGGTTATATCATCTCCCAATAATAGTCAAGAAAATTAAAAAAAAAAAACCTAAAAATTTGCTCTAATAAAGAAAGTTAATAAACCTTCTGCTTATTTTTCAAAAATTCATTAAAATTTCCCTGATATAAAATGAGACTGAGAATGTGATGATGTTACTACTGAGGTGAAAAAGCTTCAGGGAAGAATAATTTAGATCTAGTTAATTTTTTTTAAAAAAAGTAAAAATGGAATAGAAAAATTTATGTGAACAGTAAATAGTCCAGGACTGGTTAAAAACTTTAGTCAATCAGTACTTAGAAGATGAATTAGCTGTTTCAATTCAGAAGAAAAAGATACATGTATAAAAGTTTTCAGAGACAAGTCTTAGATGTGCAATGAAGGGCAGAATGATCTACCTTGAGAATAGCTGATAGTCAGCATACAACAGAGATGAAAAATTATAGACAACAGAAAAGAAAAGTTCCTTCAAGGACTGAGTCTGAATATTGAAAGAATAATCCATTGCTGACTCTCTTGTGCACTATAAATATTTATGTCAATTATAATTCGTACCCCATCTTATATCTTATACTTGAGAAAGCTGTCTACACTTAAACCTTCACTTTATCAAGGTATGTGGCATTGTAATGGTATCTTATGAGGAATAAATGGAAACAAGTTATGTTGAATAAGAACTATCTGACAGCCGGGTGTGGTGATGCATGCCTATAATCTCAGCAGCTTGGGAGGCTGAGGCAGGAGGATCGTGGGTTCAAAACTAGCCTCAATAAAAGCAATGTGCTAAGCAACTCAGTGAGACCCTGTCTCTAAATGAAATACGAAATAGGTCTGGGGGTGTGGCTCAGTGGTTGAGTGCCCCTGAGTTCAATCCCTAGTACCAAAAAAATAAAAAAGAACTATCTGACATATAAATATTATACATTCTCTAAAAGCCTTTGCGTTGTGTTTCATTCTTTTAGGTAGAATATCTAGTGCCATTCTTCTATATAAGAAGTTAGTTTTTGTAACGTCATGTTTTAGGTGAATGGAAAAATAATGTATGACCTGAAACATAGATTAAAAAGATTTTGCTTGGTCTCTATAATTACTACTGTTAAGTTTTTCTTATTAGTCTAGATTGCTTCCTGAAGTTGCTTAGAATGGAAAATTATCTATTTATGAAGTTTAATATAAACTGCTAGTCATTACGATTTCTACAGGTATCAATGTTGCGCAGCGGGGGAGTGGAGCTGATTTAATCAGTATGAGAGCACTATTGGGATTTCTTGTGTCCACATTTGCTCTTCTAGCCAGATGCAAGCTTCAGAGAGTAGGAGCATCTTTATGGTTTTTCTTATTTTCTGTACACCTACCCCATCTACTTGTTTTCAGTAAATTCTTGCTGCAAGTTTGTTGATTTGATTTATTTTCTTCTATTGATTATTGTGCAGGACAGAACTCACAAAAAGTGTGGTGCTCCCTGAATTAATAGAACTCTCTAGAGATGAAGGCAGCAGTGTGCGACTTGCAGCTTTTGAAACTTTGGTTAATTTACTTGACATATTCGATACAGGTAAATCTTCACCCGGATACATCTTTGCATCTGAAAGCAGTGCTGTCTCATGTTTTGTGTCCCAAATAAAGTGTAAAGGTAGATTCAGAATTTTTAAGTTTTATGATAAATATTTAGCCTCTCCTCGACTCTTTCTTTTGGTGTCTTCTCTGCTTCCATGGTTACCCTCATGGCATCCAGTATTGCTGCATATTTCACATTCTGTCATCTGTCTTCAGAATTTAACTGACTTGTGCAGAGAGCAAGACTGTGGCTTGGGAAGTAACTTTAACTTTTTCCACTAATTCACATTAATACAGATCCTTACTATAACAATGAGTTTCCCTTCTTAAACTTAAATCCTTACTAGGTGAGTTTCCCTTCTTAAAAATATTTTAATGCCAGAAATCGTGTCTGTGTGAGCAGTATTATGGGATGGGGCATATGAGTGTGAATCAGTAAGGAGGAACTTCTTAGTGTTGTGAAAAATCAAGAAACAAAAATCACTAGTTGCTCTATTAGAGTATGACTAAGATCTCTAACTCTAGACAATGAGTTTATTAGTAAACATTAACCATTTTGATAGTGTGGAATTTGGAAGGGTAAATGACAAGACTTAAGTGTGAAGCCTAATTGTATAATTGTAGGATTAAGATTCTCTGGGATTAACAGCTTTTTATCTGAACTAGGAGAGTTTCTTTAGGATTATTGCAATGTAGACAATAATTTATATGAAAATTACAGAATAATCATTTAGGTAACAGGACAAACCAAAAGAATAAAAATTATAATATATGATATTTGAACAAATCTCATTGTTCCTATTAATGAGTCATCCTCCAGGCTCCAAACTAGAAAGCCTGGTATTGTTTTTGTTCTCTTGCCTTCACTGGATCAGCATAGGTCTGGCTTTATCCCCGCCCATTCTTTATTTCCCATTTCTCCTGTGTTGACACTCCAGTCCCACTAAGGTCGTCCCGTTCCATTACCACCCACCCTTGTCATCATCATCTTCAGATATTTTCTATTATTCTGGGACTAACAAGAGTCCCCCCACCCCTTGTAATTTGTATGTGTATTAGTTGCCACATGTACAGTGTGAGCAACTGGGTCTAAATTATACATTGTTTTGTTTTGTTTTACAGATGACAGAAGTCAAACTATCCTTCCCTTAGTGAAATCGTTTTGTGAAAAATCTTTCAAAGCAGATGAATCAATTCTTATTTCATTATCTTTTCATTTAGGAAAACTATGCCATGGACTATATGGTATGGTATATTCTAAGAATTTCAAAAGTATAGATAATTTTTCCTGTTTTCTTCTACCTTAGCCAATGAACTTGAGTTCTTCAGTTGTAAAACCTATCCTTTAAGTGTGTAAAATTTGATGAGCTCTTAGAATTTTGATAAACTAATTTCAAGCACATTTAGAAAAGACCTTTTCACTAGTAGAACCTATTTCAAAGAATAATGACTTTGGAATGTATTATGCTTATATAGTATTAGGTTTGTGATAACAGAAGCTCAGGTATGTGAACTATTGCTGCGCAGGAAGAATACTCATCTTTTGTTGAATAATAAATGTATCTTGTAAGTAGTTTTGCATAGAACATAGAATAATACCTTTAAGTCTTGGTATTTTGAACATATTGCTCAGTTTTTAGTTTATGATAATCATGAGAATTAAGTTAAAATCTTTTGGCACAGTAACACATTTTCTTTATGTGAGTTGCAAACATTTAGTAGATGATTGAAAAAATACATTGCAATCCATAATGAATCCCTGGCTCCCTGATAGTGAATAATGATTGAATGTGGAAGCATTCCATATATCAAAAATATTTTGAATTCACTTTTCTATTTTTTAGATTCAATCTAAAAAACAGGGGTGTTTTTGGAGGAAATTTTAGAATATTTACCATAAATAAATAACAATATGTATAAATAGTCGTAACATTATTCCTATTATTCTGACTTGTTTTCTACAAGCTGAAGAAATTAACATAGAAATAATTCCTGCATGACATAGTTCACACTTGTGAAATTGAAGTTAAAATCTTATTAAAATGAACATAAGATGAAACAATATGACCTGCTAGGTTTCATCATAATAGTTTATCTTTCCTCATTACTTTTGATTCATGAACTGTCTGTAACCATATATTTAAAGGTTAGGTTCCAAATTTGTTTTTATTGTACTTTGAGTATTTCTTTTTAATTTTTGTTTCAATTGAAATGCTGAACACAGATTTTACATTTTTTTTAGGAATTCTTACTCCAGATCAACACTTGAGATTTTTGGAGTTTTATAAGAAACTTTGTACATTGGGTTTGCAACAAGAAAATGGACACAATCTGGAAAACCAGATTCCACCCCAAGTCCTAGAGCAGGAGAAGAAATATACTTCAGTACGAAAGAATTGTGCCTATAACTTTCCGGTAATAACAATATATTTATATTTACTGAGCATTTTAATTATAGCTCTAAAATATGTGAACAGATGGCATTAAGAAATATTGCCATATTTGACACTTGCTGCTTAGCATTATGTGTGGTATATATAGCAGGCACTGAATAAATATTTGTGGAATTTATATTTCTATGTATAAATTAGAATTATGTGCATGCATTTGGATCTTTCAAATATGATTTCCAATTAAATTATGATTCAGAGAATGTGATTTCATTATAATACCAGGTACCAATGAATGTTTTTCTCTCTTTCCTGTTCATCTTCCCCTCCCACTCCACCAGGCCATGATTGTTTTTGTTGATCCTAAGAACTTTCACATGGAACTCTATTCTACATTCTTCTGCCTTTGTCATGACCCTGAGGTACCAGTCAGATACACTATTGCTATTTGCTTTTATGAAGTAAGTCTAAAAAATTTATACTGCTGTACATTACGTTAATCCAGGCAGTTGTGGTAGATATGGAAGTAAAATCAGTTTTTAATATGCTTTATAATGTTTATGCTTTGCATCTAAACTTAGGTCACTTTAGTACAAATGGAAAATTGATAGACAAATTATTTTCATTTATTGTTTTTACTGAAAATGAATGGCGCTTCCTGAGCATAGATTTAGATTCAGCTATTATAGCTTCCCATAAAGTATAAGAAAAAGTGAGTTTAAATTTTTACAATGAGTGTAATTAGCTTTTTAACCATTGAAGTTGAAATTTGGGGCCTATTTCTTAGATGATAGCAAGAAACACACCTATGCTATCGTTGCAGTAAACATGTATGAGCTGTAACTCACATTAGAAAAAACCTCATTGTATGTGGCATAGTAAGATATTTCCTTTCTTTTTAAGTAGTATAATAAGTTCTTATTTTCATTGAGAATATTTTATTGTCCTTGCACTGTTAGAGTAGCTCAAAGTGTGCAGGATGCTCATAGCCTTTATAAATGGTACTTAAAATTCTTTTAACTATTGAATGGTATCCTTTGCTTCCTTAAAGTGACACTTTCTGGCCTAGATGAAATAGGAGTTCACTGTTCAAAATTTAGGAATTCTCCCCTTAAATGGTATAGTTATTTAAAATAATTCCAACATTACACATTTCTGTCATCTTTGGCAGCTACAGAAATCTGTTTTAGGGCATGGAAAAGGGCAGAGGGCACTCCAGCTGAGCCTCCAGGATAAGCAGCTATTTAGGATTGGTTACTGTGTACATGTGTGTTTGTTAGATCAGTGGTTTCCAGGGAAGTTTGCACAAGATTGGAGTCCAAGAATGCAGTGTTTATGCTACTAATATTAGACTTTCTTCTCATGTTGATTTTTGTCTCATCCTATTTGATAGTGAACATAATTTTGCACCATGTAATTAGGCACATTGAAATGTATGGGTATAATAAAAATATTTCACTGGTAAAAGAAAGTTTGGAGATTGTTGATCAACTTATGATCTGGGTGGCTAGGTTCCATATTCTCACAGTCATATTATGTAAAGTAGGCTAAGAATGATGTTCACATCTTTAAATGAAGGTCTAAGTTTGGTTTTTTTCCTTTTAAATAATAAAAATCCACTGGTGGACTTAAATTTTGTAATTCAGTATTATTGCTAGATTTTGATAATTGGTTTATTGTATTATATTGATTCTTATTTTTCAGAAAAATATTATTTTTCAATAATAATTTCAACAAGTTAAAAACAGCACAAGGAAAGTTTTGGGTTATCCAGGAATCATTTTTTTTCCCCAAATAAAATTTTCTCAAGCACAATTTTTTAAAAATGTAAAATAGAAACTGTTAAATCTACCATCGGAGGCTCTTGAGTTTGGAGAAATAAACCCACTGTTTACAAGAGGAACTAGACTATTCTGACTCCCCCAACTGTGCTCATGCTGATTAAAGTCTTTGATGAGAAAAAGGAAAGTTGTTTCTCCTCATTAGTACTACCCAGTTGATGTCACCACAGGCCCTCAGCAGGAGCTATTTTCTCTGGAAAACTTGGAGCTGCTATAACACTTGTGTGCTTGAGATGTCCTTTAAGACTGTTGGCTGTTTTGAGACTTCAGTTTGTGAGCTAGAGGGATCTGTGGCTTGTTACTGCTTTGATGTGGAATGTCATGGCTCTGGAAATCCCATCCACTGTATTTCCCCACCTGCTGTATGCATGCCTGCCTATCTATGTCCACACAATCCAACATGCTATGAAATAGATTTTAAAAGCTGATTATGGAAGCTGGGTGCAGTGTTGCACATCTGTATTCCCTACTTCTCAGGAGGCGAGATAGGAGGATTCCAAGTTAGAGGTCAATCTTGGCAACTTAGTGAGATGCTGTCTCAAAACAAAAACTAAGAAGGGCTAGAGATGTAGCCCAGTGGCAGAGCACCCCTCCATCTCCAGCCCTGCAAAAGCTGGTTATGTATGTAACTGAGTTTTCTAGAAATCTAATTTTATATTTTTATTGTAATCTTTTTATTTTAGAGGAAGCATCTAACAAGAATGTAAGTTTTAAAAAATATTATTTTAATCTTTATATCAAATCTGAGAGACTTTGTTGCTGTATTTTAGGTGTCTAAACTTCTGAATTCTGGTATATATTTAATACAGAAAGAACTGATAACATTATTACAAGATGAATCACTAGAGGTAATACTTTACTATTTGGTTTATATTCTTTCATATAAAGTTGAATGTATCAGTGCCTTTTCCCCATTTCCTGAGAGTTGCATTAGCCCCCAAAGCTTCATGTCAACATAACAACTATATCATAGACTGGGAATGGAGATCTTTAAAAAATATTAGGATTTAAAATATATTTAGCTGGGGCTGGGGATGTGGCTCAAGCGGTAGCACGCTCGCCTGGCATGCGTGCGGCCCAGGTTCGATCCTCAGCACCACATACAAACAAAGATGTTGTGTCCGCCGAAAACTAAAAATAAATAAATAAATAAATAAATATTAAAAAAAAAGTAAAATATATTTAGCTTTAAAATGGAAATGTTGCTTTAAAGTAGAAAAATTTAGGAAGTGCCAAAAATAGACAAAAAGTGTACCTTTAATTCTAACGTAACTCAATACTTTTTATTAATTATTTATTTTTATTAATTATTTATTATATATTCTAACTCTTAATATTTTTTTGCATTTTTTATTTTTCTATATAATTATTACTGTATTTTCTATATTATGATTTTTATTTTACACAGTTATTATTATATGTTACATTTTATGTACTTTTTCTTTTAGCATTGTTGATGGAGTTTTTTTTTAACCTTCTTATACTTACCTATGAGGATTTTGTAATATTTCACTTTGATGTTCTGTTTAGTACATTCCATTCACTAAGTGGTACTAACATGGAGAACTCAGTATTTTGATATCACTGAGGCTAGTTTCTGATTTAGACTCCCTTTCAAAAGTTGGGAGGCAATTTTGAGCATGTCAGCTGTGTAGAAGTAACCAACTCCAGTTCAGACTTTTTGAACAATATTGAGAGATGCCTACATTAATCTCTTTTAAGAAAGAGATTGACCAAGGCAAAAATCTTTGTAGGACTTTGAAGTAAGAAGATAGCAGAGTAAGGAAATAGAAACCCCCAAATGTTTGTTAAATAACATCATTTCTGTGTAGAAATTGATGTGTAAAGTTAACTATTCTAGAAAAACATAGCAATCACCCTAAGAATAACCAATATTCCTATTAAAAGGTACTAGATGCTCTTGTAGAACATCTTCCAGAAATCTTGGAACTTATGTCTGCTGGTGGAGAAAGCAGTGTTCAAGAAAATAAGGTAAATCCCATCTGTCAAAAAAGTGTCTGAGCTGGCGCAGTGGCGCATACCTGTCATCCCAGTGGCTCAGGAGGCTAAGGCAGGAGTATCACAAGTTCAAAGCCAGCCTCAGCAAATGTGAGGCATTCAGCAACTCAGTGAGACCCTGACTGTAAATAAAGTAAACGTAGGGAAATAGGGCTGGGGATGTGGCTTAGTGGTCCAGTGCTCCTGAATTCAATCCCTGGTACCCCCACCCCCAATGGCCAAAAAAAGTTTCTGAACTTTCTAAGTATTATTCTACTCTGCATAGTTGTTATGAGATTTGTTTCATTCAGTGAAAGAATGTTTGGAAACATTAGGACCTGGGAATAGCACTTGCCCACCCATCTCCCGCCCCGGAGTGGAGAGCACCCAGCTTGCTGGCAGGATCCCTGAGAGGCAGGGTAGAGGATCCCTAATCAGTTTACAAATTACATGAGGCCTTTGTGTGTAGAAGAAGAAAGAACAACAAATTAATCTCGTGTCTCTTAGCATTATTTGAGAGAGTCACCATTGAATGTTGACAATTATGTGAAACATTGTAAGCTTCCTTCTTGAATTTCTTTCTTGTCCCTGAGGAATACATGGCCCAAGCCACAGGCACCCACCTGGAGCTCTCCCCGGGGTCTGTTATGCTGGAAGTGCTGCCTTCCTGCCAGTGGATCCCCTGCCTCGCAGAGCCCACAGTGCCAGGCTGGTTGCAAGGCTGTGTCCTAGTGCTAAGTACAAAAAGCCACGTGCTCTTCCGTTTTCTCATTTCCAGTGTCTCTGCTGTGTGGGTGAAATATACAGTTTCTTTGAAAATCCCTCAAATAAAGTACTTTTCAAGTACAGCTTTTTTAACCAGTTAATTTACTATTTTTATAACAAATAAATGAATACATAAATGAAATAGTTCTTGCCACATGGTACATGCTTGCAAAGGTCTGTTGGTAATTGATTAAATTTCCTCTGTAATTCTTGCATTAGCAATTTTAATACTACTGTGATTCTTATTTATTATCTTTGGCATTTGTGTTTATATTTTCAGCATAACTGATTATTCCAAGAATAACCAATAGGACAAAGGGGTAGGAACTTAGAAGGTGAAACTGGCCCATAGTAATATAAAGCAAACGTAGAATTGCTATGGTAATCCACCCGCCTGGGAAAATAAGGGGTCCAATGTCTATTTCAAAATTTGATTTTCAGTAACTGAATGTTACTTAGGGATTTTTTTAAAAAAAGTATTTGGTTTCACCAGATAACATTCCCTGTGACAACTAAGGTACCATGGATTCTGTCTCTGCATTCCTTTTCAGTTGTCCTCTCTGCCTGACTTGATTCCAGCACTCACAGCTGCTGAGCAGCGAGCTGCAGCCTCTCTGAAATGGAGAACCCATGAGAAGCTGCTGCAGAAATATGCCTGTCTGCCTCAGATCATATCAAGTGATCAGATTTATTACCGTTTCTTGCAAAGAATGTTCACCATCATGATGACAAATGTGAGCCCAGCATCTTTATTATTTTGAACTCATGGTTGATTTTGGCATTTCCAAATTCTTCACAGTATCAAAATAGTGCAATAAACTCAATTCCTTCCATTCTGCTGGGAGGGTCTGGGAGGGTGTCATCCTCCCAGGTCCCTGAGGAGGCAGCTTGGTTTCCCTTTACTTCTCTGGGTTTGATCACCTTCCACCTAGTTGCAGGGGGCAGGAGCAGGTAGGACTTGCGCTTACCCTTTGTTTATACACTGCAGGAGTCACTGTGCCCAACTCACTTCACACTTGATACAGTTCTTGTGAAGAAAGTTGACAGGACTCAGCAACTTGACTACAAAGGACCTTCTGCTCTCATGTGCCCCTCTGATGTACCCACAACCTCAGTGTCTCACCCTAGGAGGCCATTTTCCCAAGGCTTCCCTTAAGCTCCTTAATATTAGTTTGGGTTATAGTGCCTAATGGGGTGGCTATGTGACCGATAAAGTTTATACTGAAAACTGTATGTCTTACTGCAGATGACCTTTTAGAGTTAAGGAACAAACACCTGACCCTTGAAATAGGGTTATACTTAAACCTCCTTATGAAGTTAGTTGTTTGCTTTTTTCATAAAAAATTTTCAGAGAGGATTGTTTTAATCCTCAGGTTACTGTATATTTAATATGATATTCCAATTCCATTTTGTGAAAGTTTTAAAAGCTCCAGATAATGTTCTGTTTTGGAAATTTTTTGAAAAAAAGTATTTTCAATTTTTATTATTTCTTTTCAATGAAAGGGAGATGATGAAAGTTAACAGTCATCTCAAAATCCAGAATCAACTTTAGCTTCAAAGATTTAAAAATGAGAAAAAATATATTAGCATTATTTGCAGCTTAGGAAAACATAAAAAGTACTTGGCACACATTGTATTAACTACCACCCTACAAACTTATTTCACACATCAAAGCCTAGCTGAGAAACTAAAATTTGTATTGCAGTATAACAATCTTAAAGAGTGATTTTGACAATGATACATCCTTATAAGTTTCACATTTACTAGCATGAATGTACCACATTGGACATTTCTCATAAAATGAGCAGAATTTATTAAGTTAATTTTATTCAGCAGTAATTTATTTAAGTGTGTTCTATATATGCCTTACTTGTCTAAGAGCTGAAGTTACAGCAATGACAACATAGACGAACAGACTCCTGTTCTAATGGAGCTTGTGCTCTCTTTTTTCCCCACTTTTTTTTATTGGTGTGTTATAGTTATACATACTAAGGGGATTTGTTATTAACACACACACAATATACAATAAAACAACATAATTTGGCCAATATCACTCTCTAGCTCTTCCTGCATCTCCCTCCCCATCTCCCACTCCTTGGATCCTTTCCTTTATTGATCTCTCTCTGATTTTCATGAGTTTCCCCACCCCTAGCACCTTTCTTTTCCTTTTTCCTCTCTAGCTTCCACATAAGAAAGTATATAACCTTTAACCTTCTGAGTTTGACTTATTTTGCTTAACACAGTGGTCTCTAGTTTCATCCATTTCCCCCCAGATGACATACTTTCTTTTTTCTTTATGGCTGAATAAAACTCCATGTGTTTATACACCATATTTTCTTTATTCATTCTCATCCATTGATGGACACCTAGGACAATTTCATAGTTTGTCTATTGTGAATTATGCTGCTATAAACATGGTTGTACATGTATCATTACAGTAAGATGACTTTAATTCTTCAGGATAAGTACTGAGGAGTGGTGACACTGGCTCATATTGTGGTTCCTTTCCTAGTCTTTTAAGGAGTCTCCATACTATTTGCATAGTGGTTATACTAATTTATAATCTCACCAATGTTATAAAAGTGTTTCTTTTTCTCTATGTCTTCTCCAGCATTTATTATTATTTGTATTCTTGATGACTGCCATTCTGACTGAAATCTCGGTTAAATCTTGCATTTCCCTGACTTCTAATGATGTTGAACATTTATATATATTTGTTGGCTGTTTGTATTTCTTCTTTTGAGAAGAAGTGTCTGTAGTGTTCCCATTTATTAATTGGGTTATTTGATTTTTTTTGGTATAAAGATTTTTGTGTTCTTTATATATTCTAGATATTAATCCTGTGTCAGAAGAGTAGGTGTCAGAGATTTTCTCCTACTCTGTAGGTTCTTGCTTCACATTCCTAATTGTTTCCTTTGCTGTGCAGAAGCTTCTTACTTTGATGCTGTCCCATTTATAAATTCGTGGCATTATTTCCTAAGCTTAAAAGGTCCTTTTGAGAAAGTTTTGCCTGCACCTATATGCTGGAATGTTGACCCTGTTTTCTTCTAGGAATTGCATAGTTTCTGTTCTAATCCCTAGGTCTTTGATCCATTCCGAGTTGATTTTTTGTACAGGGTAAGAGATAAGGATCTAGTTTCATTCTTCTACATGTGGATAACCAATTTTCCCAGCCCCATTTGTAGAAAAGACTGTCTTTTGTCTTTTCTCTATGTATGTTTTTGACATCTTTGTAAAAGATCGGATGAGTCTTGATGTATGGGTTTGTCACTGTCTTCTATTTGTGTTCCTTTGGTCTGTGTGTCTGTTTTTATACCAGTAACATGCACTTTTTGTTATTATAGCTTTGAAGTATAATTTGAAGTCAGGT
This sequence comes from Marmota monax, assembly GCF_021218885.2. Lineage (NCBI taxonomy): Eukaryota > Metazoa > Chordata > Mammalia > Rodentia > Sciuridae > Marmota > Marmota monax. The sequence goes on along the minus strand of NW_026695241.1, from coordinate 3,204,745 downwards.
ATTGTGATGCCTTCAGTGATATTTTTTGGCTTAGAATTGCTTTGGCTGCTTCCAAATGAATTTTAGACTGTGTTTTCTAGTTCTGTGAAGAATGTCATTGGTATTTTGGTGGGGATTGCGTTGAATCTGCATATTGCTTTTGGTAGTATGGCCATTTTAACAGTATTAATTCTCCTATCCATGAACTTGGTTAGTATTTTCATCTTCTGAGGTCTCTTCTTTTTTCAGTGTTTTATAGTGTTCATTGTAGTTGTCTTTCACCTTCTTGGTTATGTTTTAAGTTTTTTTTTTTTTTTTCCCCTCGTGAAGCTATTCTGAATGGAGTTGTTTTCCCGACTTCTTTCTCAGAAGATTGGTTGTTGGTTTATAGGAAAGCTGTTGATTTTTGTAACCTGCTGCTTTGCCAAATTTGTTTATTAGCACTAATAGTTTTTTGGTGGAGTTCTTTAAATCTTATAGGTATAGGAACATATCATCTGCAAACAGTGATAATCTTCTTCCTTTTCTATTTTATCCATTTAATTTTTTTTTCTTGAATAATTGCTCTGGTTAGAATTTCTAGCGCTATATTAAACAGGAATTCAGCTGAGAATCCTCCTGGTCCTGGACTTTTCTCTGTTGGAAGGCTTTTGGTTACTGCTTCTATTTCATGGCTAGTCATTGATCAACAGGTTTCCTATGTCTTCTTGACAGATTATATTTGTCTAAAACTGTATCCATTTCTTCTAGGTTTTCCAATTTATTGAAGTATAAATTTTTAAAATAGTCCCTAATGATCCACTGGATTTCTATGATGTCTATTGTGATTTCTCTTTTAATCTCTAATTTTATTAACTTGGGTTTTCTTTCTTTTTCTTTTGGTTAGTTTGGCTAAGGCCTTATCAATCTTGTTTGTCTTTTCAAAGAACCACCTCTTCGTTTCATTGATTCTTTGTATTTTTTTAAAGTTCTCTATTTCATTAATTTTAGCTTTGATCTTAAATAATTTTTGGAATTGTTTTTTTTTCCAAGGGCCTTGAGATGCATCATTAGATTGTTTATTGGAACCTTTTTGATTTTCTTGTGTAGGCACTCATAGCTATAAACTTTCCTCTCAGAACTGCCTTCATAGTGTTGCAGAGATTCTGATAGATTGTATCAGTATTCTCATTTGAGTCTAAGAATTTTTAAATTATCTCCCTTGATTTCTTCTATCACCCATGCATCATTCAAAACTGTCTTGTTTAATCTCCATATATTTATGTGGTTTCTGTAGGGTTTGTCATGTTGTTTTTTAATTTCATACCATTATGATCTGATAAGATGCAAGGAATTATACCAATTTTTTGTATTTGCCAAGAGTTGCTTTGTGACCTAAAACATGAATTCCAAAAGAACACAGAAGACAACTGAATGAATTAAGGAAGTCAGTATAGGATATATATGAGAAATTTAATAAGGAGATAGAAATATTGATAAAAAACCAAACTGGAGGATTCAAAATGATGGATTAGAGAAGGACACCTACTTGGTTGCCTGTGGTGTGAAACCGAGAAATCAGACAAGCAGCTTCTCAGCAAGGGGAGAAGGGGGCACATTACTGGGAATTAATTTTTGACATTAAAAGCAAAAAGGACTCAGGAGGTTGGATATAACAAAATAAATAAGAAATCCCTAGCACTGCTGCTGCTGCTGGTGGCACCTGCCAGTGTGATTCCCCTTGCACTAAAATAGTAGAGGGATACATCAATTAAAGGAACCCACATTCTTAGGAGGTTTGGGGTGTCTGGGTACATAGAAATTAGAGATCAAAGACACTGTCCAAGTCACCTGAAAGGTATCCTGCACAATATCCTTGAGCAGGAAAGAAGCTACATCTCTCCCAGCTGCCAGGAAGAACAGAGAAAGGAACCATTTTGCAGCTCCAGTGATGGGGAATGGTAGCTGGGGGAACTGAATCCTTGCAACTGTGCTGGGCCCAAAGTAAGGTCTGGAAACCCATGTGGGATGGCATAGAGTATGCCTAAGTAACCAGGAGAATATCAAACAAGGGAGTACTGGTCAGGGAAACATACCCGGCTTCCCCCAACCCCACCAGCCTGGTTGCTTGAAAGATCTGCTGGGAGAGATGAACCTAGCCAGAATTTGAAAAGGCTGGGTAGGAATAGAATTAGTTCCAAGTTGGAACCCAAGAGTCCAGAAAACATGAAGTTCACAAGTGACTGAGGGGAGCAAACATTGGCCCCTCCACTGTCTGAGTGAAACCTGGAGGTTTTTCCTGGGGTCCAGTCTCCCTGAGTGGTCTGGGAACTGCTCAGCCTGGGAAGTGCACTGATTTAAAGTCTTCAAACAAATCGCCTTTTGAGGAAGAACCTAGAGGCTCCCTACACCTAACCCCCACCCCCAGGAGTCCCGCCTGTATACTTTCTTTTCATACTTCAGCAACCCCACCTAAGACACCTGAGAAGGGAAGCTGAGAATCTTTTGAGCCCCAATAGAAATAATTTGTTAACTTTTCATCAAGATCCTTTTTCTTTCTTTTTTCTTCTGTTAATTGTGACCTGAATGGTTCATGGACACTTATACATATCTGTTTCTTTTTTCTCATTCCTAGTATTTTTTGAAGGCAGTTATTTTTCAAGGGTCAGTATTTTGAGTATAAAGATGTTTGATTTGACTATATCAGTTTTGTTCTTATATTTTTATTATTTTTAACATTTTTATTTTATTCATTTATCTCTCAATTATCTGTTTCCCTTGATTGCCTCTTTCTTTTACACTGATAACAACCAATCTTTTTTGATGTTTCTTTCACTCTTCCTTTATTTTTTGCTTCTATTTTCTCTCCTCCTCCCTCACAATCATTACATCCTACATCACTTCTTTTCTATCCCTGTTCACCATTTAAAATTGTAAACCTTTATGTAAACTTACTGCTTTTACCATAAGCAATAACTGATCATGTCATTTCTGTTTAGTGTGATAACACTATAGATGCCAAAGCAGGAACTCTTTGATTTAATGCTGTAGTTGTTTGCCTTGGTTGTTGTTATCTGTATCCCCCTAAACTGTGAGGTACTAGAAACCTTCAGGGACACTGTAAGTCCACAGGGTAGAAAATCTGCTGCCTCCAATTCATACTGTTAAGTGGGTAGACCCACCAACAATGTGAAAAAGCAAGGAAACAAATCACCTCAAATAAACCAAAATAATTCAATAACAGAATCCATGAACACCACAGTGGAAGAAGTGTCAGAGAAAGAGTTTAGAATGTTCACAGTTAAATTGATCTGTGAGGTAGGAGATGAAGATGAGTTAAGAAGTGACTACAGGGAGAAAATAAAGGAACCAAAAGGTCACTTCATTAAAGAGATAGAAATTCTGAAAAAAAAATCAAGCAGAAATACTCAAAATGAAGAAATCTGTAAACCAAATTAAAAATTCACTGGAAAGGAAAGCGTCACCAGCAGACTGGTCCACTTGGAAGAAAGAGGTCCAGGCAATGGAGACCAAATATATAATCCTGAAAATAGAGTTGACCATGGAGAAAAGATGTTAAGAGACCATGAACAGAACTTCCAGGAAATATGGGATAACATGAAAAAACCTTGTAGAAACAAACTAAAGGAATGTACAATGTTTTCAATGCAATATCTGAAAATTTCCCAAATCTTAACAATGAAATGGGAAATCAAATACAGGAGGCATAGAGGACCCCAAATATACAAAATTATAACAGACCCACCCCAAGACACATTATTATGAAAAAGCCTAACATACAGAATAAGGATAGAATTTTAAAGGCTATCAGAGAAAAACAACAGGTAACATTTAGAGGGAAACCAATACAGATCTCAGCTGGTCTCTAAACTCCGGCCCTAGGAGGTCTTGGAATAATATATACCAAGCTCTGAGAGAAAAATGGATGCCAACCAAGAATACTATAACCAGTAAAATTAAGCTTCAGAATTGACAATGTGATAAAAACCTTCCATGAGAAACAAAAGTTAAAAGAGTTTATAACTAGAAAGCTTGAAGTATAAAACATTATAAGGTATTTCATGAAGAAGAAATGAAGAATAAAAGTGAAAAACTAGCAAAGGGAGGAGCTACTCTAGAAGAATAGTCAATCAAAGGAGAATCTAGCTCAAATAAAAACCAGAAATAAATCAAATGACAGGAATAAAAATCATATCTCAATAATAACAATGAGTGTAAATAGCTTAAATTCATCAATCAAAAGACATAGACTGGTAGATTGGAATAAAAAACAAGACCCAACAATTTGCTGTCTCCAAGAGACTCATCTCATAGGCAAATGTATCCACAGACTGAAGGTAAAAGGAAGGGGAAAATCATATCATTCATATGCATCTCATAAACAAGCAGGGGTTTCTAATCTAATATCAGATAAAGTAGACTTCAAGCCAAAATTAATCAGAAGAGACAAAAAAAGGCCATAACATACTCTTAAGTGAATTATATATCATCAAGACACAATAATTGTTAACCTTTATTCCTCAAAGAGTGGAGCATCTGCATACATCAAACAAACTTTATTTCAGGAATTACAACACAATAATACGGGGTGACTTTAACATGCCTCTCATCACTGGAAAGATCTTCCAAACAAAAACTAAATAAAGAAGCTATAGAACTAAAAAATAGAATTAATAATTTAGACTTAAGAGAATGTACAGAATATTTTTCCATCGATGACAGAATACACTTTCTTCTCAGCAGCACATAGATCCTTCTCTAAAATAGAGCATATCTTAGGCCACAAAACAACTTTTAGTAAACACAAAAAATAGAGATAATACCTTGTATCCTATAAGATCATAATGGAATGAAATTAGAAATCAACAATAAAATAAAAAATGTTACTCTAACTTTGGAGACTGAATTACACAGTATTGAATGAATGATGGATAGCAGAAGAAATCAGGGATGAAATAAAAAAAATACATGTAAATGAGATTAGCTACACAATATACCAAAATCTTTGGTACATCAGCGAAGGTAGTTCTAAGAGGAAAGTTCATTGCACTGAGTGCATTCTTCAAAAGAATAGAGAGTCACCAAATAATTAACATTACACCTCAAAGCCCTAGAAAAAGAAGAACAAATCAACACCCAAAACAGTAGAAGACAGGAAATTATTAAAACCAGAGCTGAAATCAATGATATTGAAACAAACAAACAAAATTTTTAAAAAATCAATGAAACAAAAAGTTGTTTCTTTGAAAGATAATTAAAATTGATAAGCCCTTAGCCAAGCTTATGAAAAAAGAAAAGACTTGAATTTCTAAACTTTATTATGAAAAAGGAAATATCACCACAGACACTACTGAAATATAGAGAATAGTCAGAAACTATTTTGAAAATCTATATTCCCAACGAAATAGAAAATCATGAAGACATCGACAAATTTCTAGGGACATATGATTTACACAAATTGAATCATGATCACACTGAATCAGAATCACTAAAAATCTAAATAGATCAATTTCAAGCAATGAAATTGAAGATGCCATCAAAAGCTACCAACAAAGAAAAGCCCAGGACTGAATGGATTCTCAGCTGAGTTCTAAGAGACCTTCAAAGAACAACTTACACCTGTTCTCCTCAAATTATTCCGTGAAACAGAAAAAGAGGGAACCCTTCCAAACTCATTCTATGAAGCTAGTATCATCCTATACCAAAACCAGATGAAGACACATAAGGAAAGAAAACTTCAGACCAATATTCCTAATGAACATAGATGCAATAGTTCTTATTAAAATTTTGGTGAACTGTACATAAAAACACATTTTAAAAAAGAGAGTGTACCATGATCGAATGGGGTTCATCCCAGAGATGCAAGGTTGTTTCAACATATGGAAATCAATAGATGTAGTTCATCACATCAACAGACTTAAAGACAAGACTCGCATGATTATCTGAGTAGATGCAGAAAAAGGATTTGACAAAATACAGCATCCATCCATGGTCAAAACACTAGAAAAACTAGGGATAATAGGAACATACCTCAGCATTGTAAAAGCTATATATGACAAACACAAAGCCAACATCATTCTAAATGAAGAAAAACTGAAAGCATTTCCTCTAAAAACCATAGTAAGACAAGGATGCCCCCTTTCACCACTTCTATTCAACATAGTTTTTGAAACCCTAACCAGAGAAAATAAGCAAAAGACAGAAATTAAATGGATACAAATAGGAAAAGAAGAGCTCAAACTATCCCTAGTTGCTGACATGATTCTATATTTAGAAGACTCAAGAACCTTCAGAAAGCTTCTAGACCTCATAAATGAATTCTGCAAGTAGCAGGATACAAAATTAACACCCATGAATCAATTGTATTTCTATCCCATTCACAATAGCCTAAAAAAAAAAAAAATTGGGAATCAACCTAAAAAACAGATGTGAAAGATCTCTACAATGTAAAAATTGCAAAAAACCAGAGAAAGAAATTGAAAAAGACCTTAGAAGTTGGAAAGATCTCCCATGTTCTTGGTTAAGCAGAATTAATATAATCAAAATGAGCATACTACCAAAAGCACTATATGGATTTAATGTCCTATTAAAATTCCAATGATGTTCCTCATATAAATAGAAAATCAGTCATGAAATTTATTTGGAAAAAATAGAGGCCCAGAATTGCCAAAGAAATCCTTAGTGAGAAAATTGAAGCTGGAGGCATCACAATACCAGACCTTAATTTATATTACAGGGTGATAGTACAAAAACAGATATGAAGAATAATGAACAGAATACAAGACAGAGACAAACCCACATACATACAGCTATCTCATCCTAGACAGAAGTGCCATAAAATACACTGGTGATAAGATAATCTCGTCAACAAATGGTGCTAGAAAAACTATAAATCCATATATGATAGAATGAAATTTAATCCCTATCTCTCATCCTGCACAAAAATCAACTCAAAATGGACCAAGGACCTAAGTATTAACAGCTCAATTCACAATAGATCAGAGACCCTGCACTATTAGAAGAAAATGTAGGCCCAATTCTCCATTATGTCAGGTTAGTAACCAGCTTCCTCAGTAAAAATCCTAAAGCACAAGAAGTAAAATCAAGAATCAATAAATGGGATAGTATCAAACTAAAAAGCTTCCTTACAGCAAATGAAACAGGAATGCGAAGACGGAGCCTACAGAATGGGACAAAATCTTTGCCGCCTGTACCTCAGATAAAGCATTAATCTCCAGGATATACAAAGAATTAAAAAAAACAAACACCACCCCCCAAAAAAACTCCAACCCCCCCCCCCCAAAAAAAAAACAAAAAAAATAGTTATCCAATCAATAAATGGGCAAAAGAACTGAACAGGATCTACACAGAAGAAAAAATAAAGATGACCAACAAATGTATGAAAAAATGTTCAACATATCCGGCAGAGAAATGCAAATAAAACTATACTGAGATTCCACCTTACTCCAGTCAGAATGGCAATTACAGGAATACAAGTAACAATAAATGTTGGTGGAGATGTGGGGGAAAAGGTTCACTCATACATTGTTGGTGGCCCTGAAAATTGCCACTCCAGAAAGCAGTATAAGAGATTCCTCAGAAAACTTGGAATGAAACTACCATTTGACCCAGTTATCTCACTCTTTGGCATATACCTAGAGGACTTAGCATCAGCATACTAGTGACACAGCCACATCAATGTTTATAGCAGCTCAATTCACAATAGCCAAGCTATGGAACCAATTTAGGTGCCCTTCAACAGATGAATGGATAAAGAAAATGTGTGTGTATGTATGTATGTATGTGTATATATATATATATATATATATATATATATATATACACACACACACACACACACCACATTTTATTTATATATACACACACACACATACCCACACACACATAATCATACACACACACACAAAATGGAATATTACTCATCCATAAAGAAGAATGAAATTATGGCATTTTCCAGTAAATGGATGGAACTGGAGACTATTATGCTAAGTGAAATAAGCCAATCCCCCCAAACCAAAGGCTGGATATTTTCTCTGGTATGTGGATGCTGACTCACAATAAGGGTAAGAGAGGGAAGAATAGAAGTTCATTGGATTTGACAAAGGGGAGAAAGGGAGGGGAGAGAGATGGGAAGAGGGAAGACATAATGAATGAATCAGACATAACTTTCCTATGTTCATATATGAATATATGACCAGTGAAACCCACATCATGTACAACCATAAAAGTGGGATTCTAATTAGAATAAGTTATGTATCATGTGTATAATATGTCAAAATATACCGTCATATATATCTAAAAATAAATTTTTCAAGAAAGAACTAAACAAATTTTGGGAATGAAAAATACAATAAATCAAAATGTTCAGTGGCAAGTGCCTCTAATAGAGTAGACCATGTGGAAGATAATGTGGCCACCCTGAACATTCAAATGCATTAAAAAACAAGAAAATAAGTAACTATGATCTGGGTATTCAGGAGCTCTGGGGCACTTAGAGCACAAATTTAAGAATCATTGGAATTAAAGCAGTTTGCAAGGTGCAAATTAAGGGAATTGATAACCTCTTCAGAGAAATAATAACAGAACATATTCCAAATAAACCTTGAGAATGAGATGGACATCCAGATACAGGAGGCATTCAGAACCCCAGATAGACAAGGTCAAAAAACAACCTCTCCATGACACATTATAATTAAATGCATAACATGCAGAGTAAGGATAAAATTCTAAAAGCCTCAGTAGAAAAAATATCAGATACTTTTAGAGGCAAGCCTATCAGAATCACTTCTGATTGCTCAGCACAAACCCTAAAAGCCAGAATGGTTTGGAATGTTGTGTTCCAAGTCCTAAACGAAATACTGTCAGTCAATATGGCTATGTCAAGCAAGACTCTCCTTCAGATCTGAAGAAGGAAAAAACCTTCCAATATAAGTGTAAATGAAAAGAATTCATGAGAAGTAAGCTGATACTAGAGAACTTACTTAACAAAATACTCCACACAGAAGAACCCCAGAGTTCTCAAAGGAACAAATATTATTTGAAGAGTTACTAAGCAAATGAGAAGCTGGACCAAATTAAATATTACAAATACATCAAAATGGCAGGAATTAATAAGCATCTCTCTGTAATAACATTGACAGTAAATGGTCTCAATTCTCCAGTTAAAAGACATAGGCTGGCAGAATGGATTAAAAAACAAGACCAGCTATGTTGATTGCAAGCTACCTTATAGGCAAAGGCACCCACAGGTTGAAAGTGAAAGGATAAAAATTGATATACAATGCAAATGTAAATGGAAAACAAACAGGAATAGCTACTCTCATCTGAGAAAGCAGATCTGACACCAAGATTAATGAGAAGAGACGAAGAAGATCACCCCATAGTGGAAAGGGAACAATCCACCAAGAAGATGTAGCAATAACAAATATTTATGCCTCAAACATGGGTACCTCTGATTATATAAAAGAGACACCACTTGAAGCCTCACATAGGCCCCAGTACAATAATACGGGGTGATTTCAACATATGTCTCTCAACATTAAGTAGGTCATCCAGACATAAACTCAGTAAAAAACTCTTTGGACCTGAAAAATAACAGAAATCAAATGGACATAATAGACATCTATAGAATATTTCATACAACAACAGTGAATACACTTTCTTCTCAAAATATACAATATTTTAGGTCATAAAGCAACTCTAACACAGGGATGGTAGAAGTAATCAAATATAAATAAGTACATTAATAGGAGATTATAAGTAAAATGAAGCTTGATTTTAATTGTTGGTTTCAACCTAATTATACAGTTGGCATGTTTATGTTTAGGATGTGAAAAGAATATATAAATATTCTGAATTGTTAGCTTCAGGAAAGAGAAATGACTTACAATGTAGAATGTGAATGAGTGCTTTTAAGGCTGATATATATATATATATAATTAATTTATATATTATATATATAATGTATATATTTTTTAGGTATCAGACATTGAAACCAGCGGGGCTTAACCACTGAGCCACATCCTCAGCCCTTTTTTATATGTTTATTTAGAGACAGGGTTTCGCTAAGTTGCTTAGGGTCTCACTAAGTTGCTGAGGCTGGCTTTGAACTCACAGTTCTCCTGCCTCAGTCTCCCTAGTCAGTGGGATTACAGGCATGTGCTACCATTCCTGGCTGAGAGATATGTTTTAATGTTCTCCTTTACAAGGAGATAATTCCACACTCTAAAGCAAATACACAATTATTTTAACATGTTTTCTGTGCTCAAACAGGACACATAAAAACATTTATATTTTTAGTACCATACTTATAATATTCATTCATCTATTCATTCATTCAACAAAATTTATAGTGTCCTTACTATGTGACAAGCATTATTCTAGGTGCCAGGAATATAATAGTGAACAAAAAAGCAAAGGACCTATTCTTATTCAATTTACATTCTACTGAGGATATCTGACAACATTCATAATTATTCTTTAATATTACTTAATATCCAATGTATATTAATAGCTTAACAAATATCTCCCAAGTGAACTTTATGATTATTTTATTTCATATAGGATCCAGTTAAGATCTGTACCTTGCCTTTGATTGTTATATCTCTCAATTTTCCTTCTCTCTCTCTCTTTTTTTTGGGGGTGGTGGTGGTGGTGGTGCTTGGGATAGAACCCACATCCTTATCCATTCTACGCAGGTGCTCTCCCGCAGAGCTACATTCTCAGCCCTCTGAATTCTCATTTCATCTAGAAGAGTCTCCCTGTCCCTCTCCACTTGCTCATGACATGGATTGTAGAAGGGACTGGGTAGTTGTGCTGTAGAATATTCTAGCTTATTATTTGTTGGATTGCTGCTTATCTGTGTTCCTTGTAAACCACAAGTTAGACCTGAGGGCTTGCTGTGATTCAGGTTAAACATTTTTGGCAAGGAAACTTTAGAGGTGCTATTGTATATTTTACATTAGATCACGTCTGGGTGATTGTTCCACTGTTGGTGAGCTAAGAGTGGTTATGCAAAGCTAGTTTTTTCCACCGCTGTGATCTGTACTGCAGTCTGCAACTGATTCTTCAACCCTCTGAATACTCAGTTTCTCATCAGTCTTGACTCAACAGTTTTAGCACCCATTGGTGACCCTTGCTTGAATTACTTTATTAGAACTTGCAAATGAGTGATTTTTAAAAATTCCATCGTTTCTTAGGCCTCATTAATGGTATTCTTCTATGAAGAAGTGCTTTCCCTCATTCACATGGGTATTTGGTTACCCTGAGATAACAGGTAAAATCAGGATGGAATCTGAATTCTTCCCATCTAATTTTCAAATTTCAGAACTAGGACTTGGTGCAGTGACCACTTATAAAGGTGATAAGTCAATTTTGATTTTGGTTTTCTCTGAGTTTCTCTCTTCAGACTCTTTTTTAAACATTAAATGATATCTTTGTTGGAGTTATTCTTATTAGTTTATTTACTCTTATTAGTTAGTTTATTCTTCATGTTTAAATTGTCACAACTTCAAGATGGCTTTTATGTTCTTTTGACATGATATTATGTTTGTCTTTGATTTCTGACCCCTAAGGATATTTACCTTATATTATAAGGTATATATTATGTATGAGTTGTAAAGTGTATATATTTTCATGTGACTAGTGTATATGCACTTGAAATTATTTCATTATACCCAAAAAAATAATGTGCTTTTATTTAGTTCCCTATTTATGTAAAATTCATTTTAAGCCACTTATGTTTCTGATTATTTATCTTTTTCAAGATTTCTGTTCTAAGTCATATCTTAGTATCTTCTTTTTACATTCAGCATGAAATGGTACCTAGTAGGGTGGAATGGCATGTGTGAAGGGGATTGGACTGGCAGGCATTGGTGTCTCAGCAGTGGGGCACTTGATTCTGCTTGAATTTCAAGGATTCCCACTGTAATTGTCTTAGTATTCAATCATTGAATATTGTGATATTTTATGTATAATTCAGGATGGTGATTTTGAATTTATATCTGGTTGAGAGATTTTTCTCTAATACGTGGTTTGAACAAAACCCACTAAATAAGTGATTGAATTCATTTAGAGTTAAGGTTCTCTTCGGTGATGTGAGGAGGAATTCAAAGGACAGAGGTGTTGGAATACTGGTAAGAGTGATTGACATGGGTCCTTTGGATTTTAAGCTTTGTCCCATGGGCCAGAGATTGTAGTGAATGATGCTGAGGTTGAAGAACCAGAAAGATGGAAGAGTGGACCTGACCATGGGGTCTCTACCTTTTTATTTTAGAATGAGTGGGACATTTTGGGTGATATATCTGACAAATGTTTTAGCGAATGTTTGTTGAATGAATGAGTGACAGAATCCAGGAAATGGGGGACTGAGCCATATCTGAGGAACATGTCATCTAAGATGATGTAACAAGGAAATGAGAGTCAAACTTAGATGATTGGACATGACTGTGTTACCATAACTTTGCACTGTGTTGTATTAGTTGATTTACCTGAGTGATTTTAACATTAAATTATGAAGACTCTTCTAGAAGGATGTAAATTCAGTGATTTGAAAAGCGGGTGAAGACTCCTCTTTTAGCTACTAACTTAAAATTGATTTGGTGGGGGCAAATTATTAAGAAAATGTATTAGGTTATAGTGTAATTATATTTCTTATTTATTTCTTTAAGAATGTCTTACCTGTCCAAAAGGCAGCTTCACGAACTCTATGTGTTTTTCTACGATATAACCGTAAACAAGAACAGAGACATGAGGTCATTCAAAAATTAATTGAACGTAAGTGATGATTGTCACTTATTTTGAAAACAAAATACAGAAAGTAACCAAACCAATGGGCTTTAATTAAATATGAATTGTGTTAAGTATTGTTTCACCAACAGGCACATGTTGGTAATTGTCTAGTGTGTGCATTCATTTTAGTTTTGTCGATTAATTTGTGTTTATTTTGGAAATCTTTATGGCAGATCAGATCTGCGATGAATGACAATAGTAATTACTTGGAGCCTTCTTGTGAATTTCAACACTTAAGAAGTCAAAATATGTAAATTTATGTTGAAATCCTAGTTCCTTCCTTGATGAAACATTATTTGGTACTAAAATATGAATAATATATTTATTAACCTAATCACTTATTTTGTAATTTGTTTTCAATATTAGTAGAATTAGTAGAAAATAGTTTTCCCCTTGAATAAGTATGAATCTAGTGAGTTTAGATGGTTTTACTGTCTTAAAAAACTAAGTCATATAACAAATGCAAATTCATTTTAATTTGTTAAGGGCTAAAGTGAAGGCATAAACCTTTAGTTAAAGTGTTAATTCTAAAAATAATGGCACATACTTATAAATGCTTAGTGAATTTGCTATTCATTGAATATTTGACTCTTACTTATTGAACAGTAATGAGATTTTCTAGTTATTGGAACTTGCCATTTTAAGCATTGCTACTTTTCAAAAAAAATAGAGTACTTTTATAAAATTCCATTTGAGAAAAATTATTTTCAGTACTCTTTGATCTTTCTTCTTGAGACCTGTTGTAACTCAGTTTTCATTTTTCATTCAGAATGTTTTAGTTTGCAAGAAGATTCTATTTGGCTTTAATATTAAGAACTTTTCTTCTGAACATTTATGCAAAAAGTAGAACTTGATCTTCTCAAAGCATGTTTAAGGAAGAATATGTTATTTGATTATTAAAAGATTTGAAGTTATATAATCCTGTATTTAATTCTAGCAGATTTTAGCCTCTCTGAATGTTAGCTAGCATTAACATTCTTATATTTTCGGAGGGGTAAGTATGTGCATCCTATTGGATTGTTTTTCAGGGTTAGATGAGATATCTTGTGTTAAGTACTTAGGATATAGTGAATGATCAAAAAATAGTAGACCTGGTCTTTTAATAATTAGTATTTGTGGCATTTAATACAATATTAATAAAACATTTTGCTGATTTTTGAGTGTCAATAATTTTGGAATCTACAAATCTGGGGAATATAATGTGATTTTTTTTCTTTTATCTCTTGGATTTGCTAAACAAATTATGGGTTTAAATAAACTTGTCACAGATTTTGTGTGTTTAATAATTGTCATGCATAATTTCATGTAGAAAAAATTAACTTACTTTTTTTGTTGTTTTAGAACTTGGTCAAGGAAAAAGTTACTGGAATAGGCTTCGATTTTTGGACACCTGTGAATTTATCATAGAAATCTTTTCCAAATCATTTTTCTGTAAATATTTCTTTCTGCCTGCTATTGAACTGACACATGATCCAGTAGCAAATGTAAGGTATGTTGCCATTCCCTTTCTGTAGGCTCTCTCTTCACGTTCTATTTCCTGTGCTGTTCAGAAGCTTTTTATATACTGCCTTCCTACTTATTGATGCTTGGTTTTATTTCTTAAGCTTAGGGGTCTTATTAAAGAAGTTGGTGCTTATACCAAAGCAATGGAGTATTGACCTTATGTTTTCTTCTAACAATTGTGAGTCTTTAATCCATTTTGTTGATTTTTGTGCAAGGTGAGAGATAAGGATCAAAGTTCTTCTTCTACATATGGATATAGTTTCCCAGCACCATTAGTTAAAAAGGTATCTTTTCTCTAACATATAGTTTTGGCACCTTAGTCAAGTATCAGATGGCTCTGTGTGTGTGGGTTTGCCTTTGTGTTTTCTGTACTATTTCAGTGGTCTTTGTGTCTGTTTTGATGCCAATGCCATGCTGGTTTTGTTACTATGGCTATGTAGTATAATTTGAGATCAAATATTTTGATGCCTCCTGTATTGCTCTTTTTGCTTTGGCTATTTTGAGTCTTTTATTCTTCCAAATAAATTTTAGGACTCTTTTTTAGTTCTGTGAAGAATATCATTGGTATTTTGATGGAAATTGCATTGAATCCATATATTGCTTTTGGTAACATAGCCATTTGATGATATTAATTCTGCCTGTCCAAGAATGTTAGGGGGTCTTTCCATCTTCTGAAGTCATCTTCAATTTTTTTTCAGTGTTCTATAATTTTCATTGTAAATCTATCACCTCTTTTGTTAGATTAATTTCTAAATATTTCATATCTGTTTTTTGAGTTAGAAAACCAACTTTCCATGTGATAAATCATCACTTATAAAAGCAGTTGACAAAAATAATTCAAAAGAAAATGAATCATCTGTACTTTGGTCAGTGTGACTAACAGCAGTGCAGACTCTTAAGAGCCATCTGCCAGTTCAGAAATCAAGTGCTTAATCAAATATCACTCCATCAATTTGGGGAAGTAGGAGATCATTGCATAGGAATTTGTCTTGGTCCTCACTCTTCTGCCTGGGCAGCTGTCAGCCAAAGATGGGTCCAGTTACCTGGCTTTTGGGTACTAAAGCCTTTACCCAGTGCTTTAGAGATGTGCAGATAGAATGAAGGCTATCACAGCCCAGAGTGGTAGGATTGTGTAGGTTAGGAGGATTGTTTCTGGAGCCACATGCCTGAGCTGAGATTGCCCCTCTATACTGGCTGGGTATCTTTGGGCAAGTTAGAAGACATCTTTGTGCATTGATTTCCTGAGTACCTAATTCATAGGAAGGAATTAGGAATTAGGAATTTTAATAATTTACACAAAGAACTTTGCTTACCAGAAATGTGTGGTTCTTAATCTCAAGAATTTGATAAACTTATGGGCCCAGGATTCTTACAGAGATAACCATTACTGCGCCTTTCGTAGCTTCTGCTGAATATGTTTCTAGACATTCCTTGGGAAAAAATAAAGCATGCATAGACTATTGAGTGTTTTTATCCTTCCATAAGTGAATGTTTAAATGTTTACCTAAATTAACTGAGTTTAGATAATATTAAGGCTAGGAAAACCCTGTTGGTATTCAAAGAAGCCTCTCCTCAGCTGCCGGAAATGAAATGCCTTCCTGGGGCCCTGGGACTCCTTGGTTGTGTCACCAGCATCCATGGTGAGTGCTGAGTGAGGTGTCAATAATTTTAGAGTCTGGGGAATATAATGTGATTTTTTTCTTTTATCTCTTGGATTTGCTAAACAAATTATGGGTTTAAATAAACTTGTCATAGATTAGTATTGCTGCCATGTTGAACATTCTAGAGAAAGACCTACTTTACCTTTTTTGAGTGCATGAACAGAAAATTTTGTCATATCTGAAGACTTCTCAACTGAAGATTCTGCTGAGAAAGCATCCTAGAAACTCTCAAAATGAGATTTAGCTGTCTCAAAGCTTGCAATAGAAATAAATTCATTCACAGATGAATGAGTGAATCCAGCAGCTGTGAGAAAGACTGTGGCCCAGCATCCCTGCCCCAGACGGGCTCTGGCTGAGGAGATGGAGTTCTGCAAAGCAGAGGGTTTCCTCTGAGCCATCTCCTCCTGGGAAGGCGTTCTTCCCAGGTTACCTCTTCCTCCTCAGCATTCTTCAGTCTCCTGTGTCTTTCTTGTAAACCTAGTCTAGACTGGGTATGCTTCCTTTCATCTCTCTTTTCTCTCATAGCTCTTAGCACCTTGGTAATCTCTCAGATCTCAGGGTGTGACTATCACCTGCTGAGGATGTATGACTTTATCTCCTGCAAGGACATCTACCTGGACAACAGCCCATGTGGCATTTCCATTGCATATCTAATAGGCTCCTCAGATTGAATCTGTCCAGAATTCAGTCCTGATCTTCCTTACTTGCTTTGCTCCTTCTGCAGTCTTTTTCATCTCAGTAAATAACCGGTTCATCTTTTTACTTGCTCAGGTCAAAATTTTAACTCCCCACTTTTTTTTTTCTACGTGAAGTATCTCAGCATATCCCGCTGCTTGCAAAATATATATAGAATCCAGCTACTTCTAACCCCTCTGCTGCTGCCTGTCTGGTGCATTAGACCAGTAGCTCTTACAAAGTCCTCTCGTTTCTCTTTTCTTCTTTACCACCTACAGTCTAATCTCAAAACAGCAGCCAGATGATATGACATTTCTTACTGCAGAGCCACAAGCTGGCCTCTTGTCACTGCTGTGAGGTCTCCTGCTAATCTCTCTTTGACTGTTTCTACACAAAGCCAGTTTGCTCAGGTGGACCGCTTACTAATTTGGGGCAACACCAGAGGCAAGGTCCCTGTAATGCTCTTCTCCAGATACTTGCATGGCTCATATTCTGCTACTTTTTAAGTCTTTGGTTAAATGCCGTATCTCTAGCGAAATCTCATTGATCCCCTCTCTCACCACCTGCTTTAAAGTTGAACCACCCCTCCTCCTCTTGTTTCCCTCATTTGTTTCTCTGTAGCACTTAAACAACTACCAGAAAAAATTGTGCACATTTGTTTATTCTCTCTTCCGTATCCCCATACTGGGATGTGAGTTCCCCAAGAGGAAAGAATATTATTGGTTTTATTCCTTTTCATATCTCAGTATCAGAATAATGAATTTCAGACACATAAAACACACTTCATAAACATTTATTGCATGAATAAATGAATTCTCAGGCTATCTCAAACTTGGATTTTCTTTGTTCTGTGTTACTATTATTCTTCACTTAACCATTCATTATAAATATTAATTTATTACAGAATGAAACTTTGCTATCTGTTACCCAAAGTCAAGTCAACTCTGAAGATTCCTGCAGATAAGCATCTACTTCAGCAGCTAGAAATGTGTGTGCGAAAACTGCTGTGCCAGGAAAAAGACAAAGATGTCCTGGCTATTGTGAAGAGAGTGAGTGTTCCTTTTGCCACAGTCTTTGTTTCTTGCATTCACATAGTATTAAGCGTAGTTTTACTACTTTAGCTTGACAGGAGAGCAGTATGTTATGATATTTATATCCTTGCTAAAGTAGTAAATGATTTGGTTGGTGTGTGCTACACAACAGGATATGAAAGTTCCTTCTGAAGGGCTGTGAGATATTGTGCTTTTATTTATAGTGTATAAGCTCCAGAGGAGCTTATAGATTTTTCTTATAAGTGATTATATTCCAGTAAAATTTGGTAAAATTAAGAAAGTCACATCTTATAGAAACAGACTTGGAAGGGCCTCCAGATTACTTCAGTGGATAGCTTGACTTTACAAAAGTCCTTGATCTGGAAATTCTGCATCTGCTGCAGATGGTGTTAGTAAGTGGCAGAGCCAAGACTTGAACCAAGGGCTGGTATTGACCCCTCAACCATATTTCTTTTAAAATAGTGTGACATTTATTATTTTTGTTTTGTGTTGTTTTGTTTCAGTATGAGGTCTTATTATATGGATTGTTTGGGAATATTGGAAAACTAAAACAATTAGTATTTGGGTTAGTAGGCTCAAACCTTAAAATACTTTGTAGTTTTCAAAACCTTTTTGCTGAATATATAACTGGAAACTCTTGAAATGAGAGTTATGACTTTTATCTGTTATAAGATCAAACTGAATTAGAGTAGTTACTTTTATGAAGCTGAATGTGACCGTTAGAACAGTTTTTGTGCATTTATTTTTTGTGTGAGAAATTAATTTGTTAATGTTTTAAATAGATTAGCATCATTGATAAGAAAAAAAGAAAATCCTGTGATTTTTCCCCACTTTTATTCTAAAGATTGTTGCCAGGTGTCATAAGGAACTTTTTAATAAAGTGATTTGATAACTCAGTTATTAATTAGTAGAATAATTTACTGAAATGTGAATTCCTCTTTCTTCAATAGAAATAACCAGAAAACACCCGAAGTTAGACATGCAGCTAGATTTAAACACACACATGCATGCACATTTGGTTCTGCCAGACACGTCTGTCTTTACTATTTAAGTATAATTATTTTAACTTGTCAAAATAATAAACGTGAGAGAGTTACTTTTCCAAAAGAAGTTATTAATTCAAGAGATATTATAAGGTGGGGTGGATCTCCTAAAAATCAAAGGGAGATCAGTAGAAGAAAGAGACTATGATAGGAAGCAGGGAGGGAGGGAGGAAGGGAGGGAGGAAATGCTGGGGAGTGATATTGGCCATATTATATTGCTATATTGTATGCATGAATGAATATGTAACAACAGATCCTATCAATATGTACAAAATATTTTGAACCTGGAAATAAAAAGAGATGTTATAAGCTATCTCCAAAAGTAGGTACAATAATAATGTAATTAAATTAGTAGATTGTTAATCCATAATGGATTATTCTGGAGTGTAGCTTTTATTTTAAGCATATTTTTCATAATGAGGTTAATCTGTCTCATGAAATTCTGGAGTTAACACTGATCAAACTGAGGTATTATTAATTTGGGAAACTGAGGGAGCTGCACCAAGCTTGGGGATAAAAATGGTTTTAGCTTACTGTAACTAGGTTTTTAATATGGAAAGTAATTTTGTCTAAAAAGGGATATTTCATGTCATGAAACATACATTTTTTATAAATTTGATCAAATAGAGTATCAAATAAATCTTATATGTTGACAATAGATAGCTTTAAGTTTATGAATGTATAAATTTACTTTGGTCATTAGGGTTACTTTTGTAGAATAAATTTTAGGAGAATTGTTCTCTGTCAGAAATAGAACCATGGATTAGATTGACCATTATTTGATTAGAATTATGTTTTCAGACTGGTGATTAGAATTATGTTTTCAGATTGGTGTATTCTGAAAGATATCCTGAATTTAAGAAAGAACTTTTCAGAGCAAAGCCTTTTCTATTGGTCAGACTACTGAAATGATAAACAATCTCTGTGGAAAGGACCTAAGGATTTTAATCCAACTGAGAGCTTGCTCCATGTATATTTAGCTAAGAAACTTTTTAATATTTCAAAAACTGTGTTCTATTTCTTAAAGTTCAGAAAAGATTGGCACTGGGAGTTAGGAATTAATTAAATTGAATTTAGTGTTTAAAGCCTCTAGACTTTCCCCTCTTAATGTTAAACACTTCAGAAAGTTAAAGTGGATCCTGGCGCTAATACACAGAGGTTGATTGAAACTGTAGAACTGGGTAGAACTACGGAGTTTTCTCTTCAGCTCTCCTGCAGTGTGGTAGTCTTCCCATTGAACCTCCTGGGAAAGGAGTCTCTGAGAAATGGTTGATTGCTTGAGTTTAGTTACTGTTGAATAATTCTAAAAACTTCCTTTCCAGACTGTACTAGAGTTGGACAGAATGGAAATGTCTATGGATGCTGTAAGTGAACTCTCTTTACCTTATATAGAAAGAAAGGTTTAAACACAGGCGCAAAGTCACCATGAATGTTGGCCATGTTGTTACAGTTTCAGAAAAAGTTTTATGAAAAAGATTTGTTGGATCAAGAGAAGGAAAGAGAAGAACTACTTCTTTTGGAAATGGTATGCTTTTTTGTTTTTAACACACATACACACGTGCTCTTTTTTGATAAGTGTTAACTGTGCTTTCTTATTAAACTTAAAAATAATTTCTTTTATCATATTACTTCTTTTCTTCCTAGTGTCTTAAGAAGGGTCTTGGTTTTCTGAAATCTATTCTTTCATGAACTGGAAAAAAAAAAACTACATTTGAGAGCCTTAAAAAAAAAAAACTATTATATGGCAGTAAAACTGACATAAAATTAACTGCGTATATTTTAAATACATAATTTGATGAGTTTTAACATGTGGACCTAACCTTGACCCCATTACCACCATCAAAGTACCAAGCATTTTCATTCTCCCATGTTTTCAGATGCCTCTTGGTAATTCGAATCGTCTCTTCCAGTCCCTAGAATCCACTGATCTAGTTTCTGTCACTATATTTCTAGAATTTATATAAACTGAATCATTTGTCATTTTTCTTTCTATCAGTGTAATGATTTTTCAGATTCATCCATATTATATGTATCAATTAGTCATTCCTCTTTATTTTGGGGTAGTATTCTATATTATGCATATGCTTGTCTATTTACATTTTAACAGATATTTGGGTTACTTCTAGTTTGGGGATATTACAATAAAGCTTCTGTAGCTGTACTAGTGGGTATGTAATGGTATCTCATTATGGTTTTAAATTGTATATACCTGGTGCCTAAAGA
This sequence comes from Marmota monax, assembly GCF_021218885.2. Taxonomy (NCBI): domain Eukaryota; kingdom Metazoa; phylum Chordata; class Mammalia; order Rodentia; family Sciuridae; genus Marmota; species Marmota monax. The sequence continues at coordinate 3,183,799 of NW_026695241.1, read as the reverse complement.
TTTCGAGCATCTATCCTTTTTATTTATTGGCCTCTTGATGAAATTTGATTTCAAAATTTAAAGTGGATGGTTTCTTATTATTATTGAGATGTCAGAGTTCTTTGTGCATTATAAATACAACTCGTTAGTTACATATTATATATATTATAAATATTTTCTTGGAGTCTGTGGTTTATCTTTTCATTTACTTAACAGTATGTTCTTTTGAAGAACATAAATTTTTAATTTTTATAAAGTCCAATTTATCAGTTTTTTCCTCTTTTATTCTGTTAATATATTGAATTACACTGATTTTTCAAATAGCGAACAATTTTGTGTTGGGGGCAAAACCTACTTGGCGATGACATGTATCCTTTCCTTTCTCTATTTTGTCTAATGTTTTTATTAAGGAATTTTACATCTGTATTAATGGATTTCCTAGTGAAATAGGTTTATAATTTTATTTTTTATAACTTTTTGGGTTATATTTGGTGTTAGAATTATTCTAGCCTTATAAAACAAGATGGGTAGTATTCCTGCCTCCTCTATTTTCTGAAAAATTCTGTAGAGACCATTTTCTTTCCTCTCAACCTTTTTAAAGAAGAATATTATTTTGCCATTTACCAATTAGAAATTGAAATAGCTAAATGGAGATTGTTCTTTTTGTTTTGAAAAAAAAGGGAAGAAATTGAAATAGCCAATAGTAATATGTTTTGCTTATGAGCATCAGTAAATACCTTCTAGAAAATAAAGGCTCATTATAACAGTGATGCAAAACTCAGGGTTTTTTTTTTTTTTTTTTTTTTTTTAAATCTGGGTAAACCCAAAACTGTAGATTTGTAAAAGAGCACAAATTTGAAAGGACAGCAAATTCTTTAGACACCAATATGGAAAAACCCCACTTTTTAAAGACAGTTTTCCAAACTAATTGTATTTCAGAAGCTTAATTCTTACCAGAATGACTTCCTAACTCTTGTTTCAGCTTTTCCTTTAACATGGAGATTCTGTTCTCCTAACAGGAGCAATTAGAGAAGGAGAAGCAACAGAATGATGGAAGGCCCCTGAGTGACAAGATCTTTGATAAGAAACGTAAGTTGTTTGTGAAAATCGTTTGCTTGGTGTAGCACAGAGGCTGGGGATACATGAATAAATGGCAGCAGCCAGTGTAAGATTCAGATCCTTCCAGAGGAAAGTTTGGGGCGGGGTTAAAAGCTGTGAGATTGTGAAATTAGTCACTGAATAGCAAAGAAAACATGGAGATATATATAAAATAAGAATATTTGGAAAAGAGTGCTGCTTAACTAGGGTTAGTAATTCCTATTTTCTGTATTTTACATTTGTGGAGATTCATAGGGACTAGAGGAAATTATAAAGCTTAAAACAGAGTTTGTTTTAGGCAGAGACACTAAGACACTGACGCAAAGTCTGCCCAAGAGCATCCCCATCTCTGTTCCTGGACCCTCTTCTAGCACCCCATCAACAAGTAAGAAGTGACTTTTTTATGTCTTTTTTGAAAAATTTACTGCTAAATGAGCTATGTTATCCTGAAACATCTTTTGCCTTTTACTGTTAATCATTTAGTGGTTCTTAGTAGTAGTGTGGGTAAGAGATTCTTCTCCATTCAGATCAAACTAGGAAGATCACTCAGTCCATTTGTGTTTTACTGAAAATGGTGGGCTTGGGGAGGAATTGGGGGAGGGCAACTAGGCTGTACTGAACAATTGCATTTTCCTTTTTTCTGCTTATTACTCTAGGCAAAGAAATCAAGAAATCCAAATTGATTCGAAGCCAGTCTTTTAATAATCAAGCTTTTCATGCAAAATATGGCAACTTAGAGAAAAGTGCTAGGTATGACCTGTTAGCTATTCATTTTTAACTTTTGATTTTATAGTCACATGTATATATTTATGTGAAACATTTACATTATTATAAAACTCAGAATTAATCTTGTGGGTTTTTTTAATAAGACTGTAAAGTATTCTCATTTATAAAGATTATTACACTTAAAATTGGGGCTGTGGATAATTGCTTAGTAGCAGAGCACTTGGCTGTCATGCTCAGGGGCCCTGAGTTCAATCCTTAGTACTGCCACAAAAAAAAAAAAATAAATAAATAAAAGGAAGTGTCCCAATTTGCATAAACATAGGTATCTTGACATTTGAGGAAGAATATTGGCAGGACACTGAGTAAGAACATCATGGAATCCATGTATTTATGAGAGGGTGGCACTATCTCATGAGCCATTTTGGATGGCCCACTTAGCCTCAGTGTAAGTAGGTGTGGACACCCATTTGCTGTTAATGCTATTTTCCTACATATAAAGAAGCCACTGGAATGTTGCTATAGGAAGGTGGTCACAAGAGAGTTCTGTCAATAGGTAAATGTCTGGTTTTATTTTTTTCAGTTGAAGAGACAAAATTACAGTTAAGATTAGGAGAGAAGTAGCACAAATTAAATTGCCATGCTTTAAGCATAGTAATCTTAAGAAAATATAAACATCTTTAAAAGCATTCATGTCTCAAGATAAATAACATGTTACAGAAAAAAACATATTTTTCTTTTATTAAAGATAACATTCCAGAGTTTCAACTGTAGTTTGGGGAAGTAGATCCAACTAGAGTTCCTAGTCAATAGGGCAACGTTAGGATGCATGGAGAGGAGAGATTATGACTAAAGAAAAGTAATTTTCAGGAAAATTTTACCCATCTTACCTGGGTTTCCTGAACATCAAAAGAAAAACTGGTTCTGATGAAATGAAAGTTTAAGGAAATGCCTTTAATTTATAGACTAAGTGTCCTAAGGCATGGAATTTGAAACAAATGAGAAATAAAAGCAGAAAGCATATTTTATAAGTAGTAGAGGAAATAATTTACAAAACAAGATTAATAGCTGAAGTGTAGGGATCCAAGGCTGAGAAGCATATTCCTGTATTTTAACGGAATCATGTTCTTTTCCAGTAAGAGTTCCACAGCAGCATATGCACCCTCTGTCTCAGGGTTAGCAAAGACTGCAGTGCTTTCACTAACTGGTAAGTAGCCATCTAAGCTCTTCAAAAAAGTTCCTAAACTTAATAAAATATTATTTTCTTTCAATGACTTAGCCCTTTATTTCTAGATAGTTTTCCCTAAATTTATTTATTTATTAAATCCCTGAGATATTAAGAAAAATACTTGAAAAAAAATCAAGAAAAATCCCTAGCAATTAAGAAAAATACTTGACTGTAATCTCTTGTTTTTATCATGTCAAGACTCAGAGTTTAATACTTGAAAAAGGTTCGATGGGATAGGATGGCTACACTGTGGTCTCAGGGCCTGCCGAGGCTCAGACCAGAAGCTTTCCAATAATTTGAAGGGAGTTGAAGGCAGTAGGGATTCACTGTCACTCATGTGCAGCTGTTTGTTCCCAGTGTTGACAGGCTTCTGTAAAGGGCAGATCACAAATACTTCAGATTGGTCTCTGTCACAGTTACTCAACTCTGATGTTGTAGTATAAAAATAATCACAGTTGACACCTAATGAATTAGTGTGGCTGTGTTCCAGTAAAACTTAACTTACAAAAACAGGCAGCAGGGAAGATTTACCTGAAGGCTGTGGTTGCTGACCTCTGGCTTATATGCTAGGAAGGTAGAGTTACGTGATGAACACGCTGGAATATTATGCTAAACATTACTGAAGCTGTGTGTATTTTTAACTTTCTGTCTTAGGGATATTGGGTGAAAGTTGTGATACTGATTGGTGATAATTTTTTAGTATAAATAATGCTGATCCTGCTCAAAGCTCTGAAATTTTTATGGGCCTCGTTATATTTCCTTTTTAGTTTCTATTTTGAATATTCTGTCTTCCTCTTACTGTGTTTTTTTATTCTAATGAAGAATATGTATACTCATTGGCTGTTTTATAAACAGTTTTTCATTTTTAGAACAGAAAATCATTCTAAAATTAAATCATTGCCATCCACATATAGTATATAGTGTGGTTCACAAGGTGGACTGTGGCTATCTTAGGAAATCTGAAATACTTTGAAAGTAGACAGTTGTCAAATCAGTTATCATCATATCTTGAAATCAGGGTTGTAAGTAATAAAACTGTTGATTCCTTTTATTTCAGCAAAGCAGTGTCCTTAGGAAGTACTAAGGAACATTTAGTGTTCAAGAATTTATTTACAATACAGAATGCCTTTAGAAATTTTAGATGCAAATGAAAGCCAGTTTAAATGAGCTCAACTTAGAGTTAATGGTACAAATGATTATAGGTGTCTTTAAGGGGTTCTTCAAACATGGATGTTTTGGAGATTTCTTCATTCTGCTGCAAATAGGCATCTTTATCCATAAATTGTAGCAATTTCCCCCAATAAATATCTCTACCACAATCACCAAGAATATTGATGTAGAACTCATTTTTAAAATTATGTGTGTTAATTTCTTTAGTTTTTACTCTATTAGTTCTGAAGTACACTGAGAATCAGAAAGTGGATATGATTTATAGACCCTAAAACTTACCTTCAATGTCTTAAATAAAAGCATGTTCTTTATAAGGGTAAATCTTTTATAAATATTTGAAAAAAATTCTATCTTAAGGACTCATGTATTTTTAAGGGAGCCTATAAGTTGAGTGAGATATCTCATAAGGTTAATGAGCTTATTATCTATCAATATGTATTACTTAATGAAATACATATTGAAGAAAAAGTGTATAATCACACATCTTAGCAGTAAAGAGAAAATGGAAGCAAGTGTCTTTTAACAAGTATATGAGATGTTCACAGAGAGAATTGTAGTTAGTTGCGGGACTCAGAGTGGGCTTCCTGATGAGTATGTCAGTTGAGATAACCCTTAAAGTGTGCTAAGATTTTCAAAACAGAGGTGGTTATGGAATAACATCCAGGCATAGTACCAGACATATACAAAGGCTGGTCATTGGCATCTTTTTGTCATTGTTCTAGTTGGTTATACCTGACAGCATAATGCATCTCAACTCATTGTACACAAATGGAGCATAACTTCTTATTTCTCTGGCTGTACGTGATGCAGAGTCACACCATTCATGCAATAATACATGTACACAATGTCTGTCTCATTTCATCATCCTTCCCACCCTCCATACTTCTTCCCCTCCCCTCTCCTCCCTTCACTCCCCTCTGCCCAATCCAAAGTTCCTCCATTCTTCCCTAGCCCCCGCCCCCCCCCCCCCCGTTATGGATCAGCATCCACATATCAGAGAAAACATTTGACCTTTGTCTTTTTTGGATTGGCTTATTTTGCTTAGCATGATATTCTCCAACTCCATCCATTTACATGCAAATGCCATAATTTCCTTTCTTTAAGACCAAGTAATATTTCACTGTATATATATATATACCACCCTTTCTTTATCCATTCATCTATTGAAGGGCATTTAGGTTGGTTCCATAGTTTAGCTATTGTGAATTGAACTGCTGTAAACATTGGCTGTGCCAGTGTAGTATGCTGATTTTAAGTCCTTTGGGTATAAACCAAGGAGTGGGATAGCTGAGTCAAATTGTGGTTCCATTCCAAGTTTTCTAAGGAATCTCCATACTGCTTTCCAGAGTGGTTGCATCAATTTGCAGTCCTACCAGCAATATATGAGTGAACCTTTCCCCCCACATCCTTGGGTTGTTGACATCTTCAGGAAGCAGCTGCCAGCCAGTTTGGCTAGAAGGTGGAGTGTGTGTGAAGGAGTGTTGTAAGATAGAACTAAAAGGAAAAGTTGAAATCCAAATTTGGAAGGTTGGCTTGGATACTTTTTACTTAATGTGAACTCACCATTAATTGTGTGGTGACTTCTCCTTTCATTAGTTGCAACATTCTGCTCAAGATTATGTGGACACAGCAGACTGTGGGAGAAAAAAAAAAAAAGAATGCTAGTGAAGATTCAGGAAAACAGATCGTAATATCTATTGTTAGTGGGTGTCAAAATCAATAAAACTCCTTTGAAAAGCAGTTTTGATGAAATTTATCAGGAATCAAAATTTATTAAGAATCCTAGTTTTTAAAAATATAATCTGACTAAAAAAAAATCTCATTTCTAGTGATGTCATGAAGCAATAAAGTACATAAAAATGTGGTCAATATGTTATTATATGAGTCTTTGATAAGATGTGATGCAAATGACACTTCACTTGTCATTCTCCTCTAAAACCATAAACCCTAGTTTAATCTTAAGAAAAAAACATCAGGCAAATACTAATAGAGGGGCATCACAGTACTTCTCAAAACTGACAAGGTCAGTGTTAACTTTTCGACAGAATACCCGAGAAAACAACTTAAAAGGAGGAAAGAAGCTGGTTACATTGGTGTGTGCCTGTAATCTCAGTAACTTGGGAGGATGAGGTAGGAAGATCACAAGTTTGAGGCCAGCCTTAGCAACTTTAGAGAGACCTTGTCTCAAAAACAAAAATAAAAAAGGACTTGGGGTATAGCTTGGTAATAGTAGCAAACCTCTGGGTTCAATCTCCAGTACTTTCCCTCAACCGAAAGAAAAGGAGAAAAGATTTACCTAAACCCATAGTTTCAGAGGTTTAGTTTGTGGTTGGTTGTCCCCATCACTATGGGCCTGTGGTGGGGTGGTACATAATGGTGGAAAGGTATGGCAGAGCAAAAAGCAAAAACTATTTGCCTTGTGGAAGCTGGTAAGGTGGAGGGCAGGTAGGGGAAATCAATACACTGTGGCCTGTGCTGACATATGTGGTCAGTTGGTTTTCAACAATGGCTCTGAGATAAATCAGCAGTGATGAGTGATTACACAATCTCCCAAAATACACACAAAAAGAAATAGCCAATATGAACACACTTTATCTGCTAAGGAAATTGAATCAATAAATAATAACATTACAAAACAGAAAGCACCAGACCCAGACTGGTTTACAGGTGAACTCTACCAAAGGTTTAAGGAAGAAATTATACCAATTCTCTATTTCATGAATAAAATCAGTGAGAATATATCTTAATGTATACCTTAATACCAAAACCAGACAAAGATGTTAATAAGAAAACTACATAGTTTCAAAGATCCTCAACAAAACATTAGCAAATCAGACCTAACAATTCATTAAGATTATATACCACAACCAAGTGGATGTCATGCTGGGTGTGCAAGATTGACTCAATATTAAATGTTAACCAAAGAAGTCCATCACATAGACAGGGGGAAGAAGAGAAGTCACACATTCTTATCAATACATGCATAGAAGGCATTTGGCAAAATCCATCACTTATTCGTGGTAAAAATTCTCAGTAATAAGAAAAAACCAACAGTTAACATCTACTCAATGGCAAGAAAAACTAGAAGCCTTCCACTAAGACCAGGATAAGACAAGGATTTCTCCTCTTACCTCCCCTTTCATCAACATACTGGAAGTCCTAGAAGAGGAAATAAAAAGTATGCTGATTCGGAGGAAAGAAATAAAACTGTCTTTGTTCACAGATGACATGAGTATTTGTGTAAAACATCTAAAAAAAAAAAAAAACCTGACAAAACCCCCAACTTATAATTATAGCAAGATTTCAGGATACAAGGTTAATAGAAAAAAGCCAATTACTTATATTTCAGCAATGAATAAGTGGGATTTGGTACAATACTATTTATATTAGCACCAAAATAAATGAAACACTTATGATATATGTGACAAAAATATAAAGACATATATGAGGAAGATGACAAAACTCTGATGAAAGAAATCAAACAACTAAAAAATTGATATTCCATGTTCATGGTTAGGGACACTCAGTATTCTTAAAATCATTACTTTTCAACTTGATCTATAGATTCACTACAATCCTAGTCAAAATCCCAGCAAGTGGATACCAACAAACCAATTCTAGAATTTATTTAAAAAAAATTTTTTTGGTACAGAAATTGGACCCAGGGGCTCTTAACCACTGAGCCACATCCCCAGCTCTTGTTTAAAATATACATACATACATATATATATATATATATATATATATATATATATATTTATTTTAAAACATATACATATATATTTTGAGACGATCTCACTGAGAGTTACCAGGGGCTTCACCAAGTTGCTGATACTGGCTTTGAACTTGCAGTTCTCCTGTTTCAGGTTCTCCAATCAATGGGATTACAGGCATGCAACACTGCACCTGGCCTGATTAAAAGTTTTAAATGGGGGAAGATAAAGACTCAGAATAGCCCATACAATGCTGAATAAGAAGAACAAAATTAGAAGTTTGACACCACCTGACTTCAAGACTTATTGTAAAACCACAGCAACCAAGACAGTGTGGTATTTGCAAAAGAAGACATATTAATGGAATCAAATAGGGATCCATAAATAGGTCCACATAAATATAGTCAAGTGATCTTTGACAAGGGAGCAAAGCCAATGCAATGGAGGAAAGATGGTCTTTCCAACAAATGGTGCTAGAATAACTAGAAACCAACATTCAAAAATAAGTATAGATTAATACTCTTCACAAAAATTAAGTTAATTACAGATCTAAATATGAAATGCAAAGTTATGAAGTTCCTAGAAGATAATATAGGAGAAAAATCAAGATGACCTTAGGTATAGTAGTGCTTTTTTTTTGGGGGGGGGCAATAACGTCAAAGGCATGACCTGTGAAAGAAACAATTGATAAGTTAGATTTCCTTAAAATGAAAACTAGTAGGAGAGTGAGGTGATTAGAGACAGAACGGGAGAAGATATTTGCAAAGATATGTCTGGTGAAGTTCTATTATCCAAAATTAACAACAATAACAATAACAACTCTTAAAACTTATCAAAAAGAAAACTAAAAACCTGATTTAAAAGTTGACAAAGACTTGAACAGATACCTCTCCAGAGACGATATGTAGATGACAAGGATATAAAAAGATGTTCAATATCGTGTGTGTTAGCTTTTTGTTACAGTGACCAAAATAACCAGAAAAGAACAACTTAGAGGAGGAAAAGTTTATTTGGGCTCACGGTTTTACAAGTTCAGTCCATGGCTGGCTGACTTCAGGGCTGTGGGTCTGCAGTGAGACAGAAAGATATAGTGAAGGAAAGCTATTCATTGGGTAACAGCCTGGAAGGAGAGAGAGAGGGGGAGGCAGAGGGAGGGAAGGGGCCACAGGAAGATGAACCCCACCAGGGTGCATCTCCAATGATGTATCTCTTCCAGCCACATCCATCTACATACAGTTAACACCCAGTTAGTCCAAATTCAAATGTACTGAGTAGGTTACAGTGCTCGTAATCTAATCATTTTACCTCTGAATATCCCTGCATCAACCCAGGAGCTTTTGGGGGAACACCTCATATCTAAACCATAACATTCAACCTCTGGCCCCTAAAACTCCTGCTTGTAACAGTGCAAAATGCATTTAGTCCATCTCCCAGAGTCCCCATAATATTTTAAAAATACTTTTAGTTGTTAATGGATCTTTATTTTATTCATTTATTTATAGGCGGTGCTGACAATTGAACCCAGTGTCTCACACATGTGAGGCAAGTGCTCTACCACTGAGCCACAACCCCAGCACCCCCATAGTCTTAATAGTTCCAGCATTGCCCAAAAGTCCAAGTCCAAATTCTCCTCTCTAGTCAAGGCAAATTCTTGGCTGTGAGCCCCTTTAAAAAAATCAAAAGCAAATTGCAAATATCAAATATATAATGGTGCAATAAACATTCCTATTCCAAAAATGAGGAATGGGGCATAGAAAGGAAAGGACTTCAACAAGACAAAAACCCCAGCTGGGCAAATAAGCCCTGTAGCTCCGTATCTGGCATCTGGGGCAAATGGCGGTGAGATGTGATATCTTGTCAAGTTTGGTCTTGCCAGTCACAGCCCACATGGCCTCTCTGTTAGCCTGGCTGTCAGTAGCCTGCAAGTTTTCTTGCAGATGTTCCACATTCCTAGCATCTCTTAATCCCTGGGGTCTCCCTTCCAGCTTTGGCTTCACCTTCACACATCACTTTCTCAGAGGCAACTGACAGGAATACTGACCCGGTTACATATTGCCTTCCTTTGAAATCTCAATGGAAGCCTCCATGACCCCTTAACTCCAGTATCCAGCATTATTGCAGAACCAGTACCAAGTGGATTCCACCAAGGTCTGATGCTATCTTGAGCAGTTGGTGGCTCCCCTTGAATCTTGGTTGTAGCAGCTTCTGAGTACCTGGGTGGCTGAGTACAGTGAACTGAATCCTGAGGAAAAAGCTTTCTAGGCATGGCTTGTAAGCAGGGTGCCCCTAGAGTTTCTTCTCAAATGAATTTTTAGTTTTATACTCTTGAGCTTGCAGTGGGGTTGGGCTTGCTAATTCTTGGATGACCTTAAGATATCTTTCTTGTTATCTCTGTAAAAGCATTAACTTCTCTTTAGTGGTGGTTATATCTTCAACAATCACATGTTGGCTCCAATTTTATAGCACTTTTCTGGCCAAACTGCAAGTTTTAAGAATCCTCCTTCTCATCTGCTCCCAATTCTCACTGTAAACCTGGCTAAACCATGTTACCCATGCCACAGATGCTGTGCTGTTTTGTAGTTTTCTCTGTCAGATTAACCACCCTTAAGTTTGGCCTCAGACAAAGTCTTAGAACATGGACAAAATGTAGGTAAGTTCTTTGCCAGAATGTAACATGAGTAGCCTCTAATCCAGTTCCCAATAGAATCCCATTCTCCTCAGAAACCTCATGAGCACAGGCTTTACTGTCTGCATATCGGTCAGGTTTCTCATCTTCTGAGCTCCCATCAGAATTATCCATTAAGCTCCACTTACAACATTTTTAATCTTCTCTAGTATGCATCTCTAAACTTTTCCATGTGCCTCCTGCAAACCTGCTTCAAAGGCTTCTGAACCACATAGTTAGGTTACTTACAGCAATATCTCCACTCCTGGTACCAATTTCTTTGTTAGTCAGGTTTTTGTCATTGTGACCAAAATACTAGACAAGATCAACTTAGAGGAGGAAGAGTTTATTTGGGCTCATGGTTTCAGAGGTTCAGTTCATGGTCAGACAGTTTCATTGCTGTGGGCCTGAGGTGAGACAAGAATATCATGGCAGAAGGGTGTAGTGGAGGAAAACTTTCACTGTATAGCATCCAGGAAGCAGGGCAGGGGGTGGGGTGGAGACTACAGGGAAGATGAACCCTTCCAGGGCATACCTGCTGTGACCCACCTCCTCCAGCCACACTCCACCTGCCTAGTGTTCCACCCAGTTAGTCCATTTAAAGTAGGATGGGCTGATTAGGTTATAGTTCTCCTAATGTGATCATTTATCTCTGAATATTCCTGCATCAACACAGGAGCTTTCAGGGGACACCTCATATTCGAACCCTAACAATACGTCACTAGGTAACTACAAATTAAAGCCACAAGATATCACTGCCCACCTACTAGAATGATCAAGATCCAAATAATATGTTAAATACACTCTACTACTATGTATATCTAAAAAGAACAAGTAAAAAAAATAAAAACATCATTGCCCCCACCAAGAAAAAAAAAATCCAAAACATTGACAAAGCCAAATGTTGAGGATGTGGGTCAGCAGGAATTCTGATTCTTTGCTGATGGGAACCCTTTCATCAATTTGGTTGTTTGTTAAAATACTAGATGTACTTATCAGATGACTCAGCAGTTATCCTCCTTGGTATTTACCTACAGGAGTTGAAAACTTATGTCTGTACAAAAACCTGCACACAGAATTTATAACAGCTGATGATAAGATGTCAATGAAGCTTCCTCAGTTACAACCAACACACAACTCTGGTGGGAGATGTAGAAAATGAAGAGCTGTGTATGAGTGGGTACAGGGTTATGGGAAATCTGTACCTTCCTCTTACTTTTATTGTTAACCTAAAACTTCTCTTAAAAAGTAAATCTATTTTTTAAAATGGTGCCAGAACTATTGGGTATCCACATTAAAAAGATCAAAGCCAAAAAGCAAACAAACAAACAAAAGAAACCCTGCTACCACTAAACAAAACTGAATCTCAGCTTTTATCTCACATTATATACAAAATTAACAGGGCAGAGCCGCCCTTCGCGCTTGCAAGGTAAACAGACCTGTGACAGCCTGGCGGGTCAGGCCCAGTGGCCTGCCAGTGTGGTACACACGTCACCCCAACTCGAGTAGGGGCAGAGCAGATCCTTCTCCCACGCCCGGATCAGGCCCTGCCGGTGTGGTGGTCACGTGACCCCAATTGGAGCGGGGGCGGAGCGGAACCACCACCCGTGCCCGCAGGGTGAGCAGACCAGTGATCAACCTGCAGATCAGGCCCAGGGGTCCGCAGGCATGGTAGGAGGGGCAGGGCAGATCCGCCGCCCGCGCCTTCAAGGTAGGCAGACCTACAACAGACCGGAGGATCAGGCCCAGGAGCCTGCCGGCGTGGTACAAACACCACCCTAATTGGAGTAGTGACAGAGCAGAGTCGCCTCCCTTGCCAGGAACAGACCCAGCGTCCTGCAGGCGGGGTAGTCACGACACCCCAATTGGAGTAGGGGCAGAGCAAAGCCCCCACCCGTGCCCGAAAGGTGGGCAGATCTGCGACCGACCAGCGGGACAGGCCCAGTGGCCTGCTGGTACGACAGACACGTCACCCCATTTGGAGTAGGGGCAGAGTAGAGCTGCCGCCCGCGCCTGCAGGGTAGGCAAACCTGCAACCGACCGGCGGATCAGGCCCGGTGGCCTGCCGGCGTGGTACACTTGTCACCCCAATTGGAGTAGGGGCAGAACAGAGCCGCCACCAGCTCCCAGAACAGGCCCAGTGACCTGCCGGCGTGGTAGCCACGACACCCCAATTGGAATAAGGAGAGAGCAGAGCCGCCGCCCGCACCTGCAGGAAAGATACGCAAGCAGTATGAAAAGACAAGGAAAGAAAGGACCACAAGCAATGCAGGTCAACGCAACTTTAGAAGAGGTAACAGCTGCAGCAGATGGAATGTCAGATAAAGAATTCAGGATATACATGCTTCAGATGATCTGGAGTATCAAGGAAGACATTAAACAGCAAAATCAGACAATGAAAGATCACTTCGACAACGAATTACGCAAACAAATCCAGGAAGCAAAGGATCAACTATACAGGGAGATAGAGGTTATAAAAAACAAGCAATCAGAAGTCCTAGAAATGCAGGAAGCAATAAACCAACTTAAAAACTCAATGGAGAATACTACCAACAGAGTAGAACACTTAGAAGATAGAACATCAGACAATGAAGACAAAGTATTTCAACTGGAAAAGAACATAGACAGCTCAGCAAGACTGTTAAGAAACCATGAGCAGAACATCCAAGAAATATGGGATAACATTAAGAGACCAAACTTAAGAGTCATTGGGATACAGGAAGGTACAGAGCTCCAAACCAAAGGAATGAGCAGTCTATTCAATGAAATAATACAAGAAAACTTCCCAGACTTGAAGAATGAGACAGAATCCCAAATCCTAGAAGCCTACAGGACGCCGAATGTGCAAAATCATAAGAGATCCACACCTAGACACATTATAATGAAGATGCCCAACATACAGAATAAGGAGAGAATTTTAAAAGCTACAAGAGAAAGGAAGCAGATTACATTTAGGGGTAAGCCAATCAGGATAACAGCTGATCTTTCAACACAGACTCTGAAAGCTAGAAGATCCTGGAATAATATATTTCAAACACTGAAAGAAAATGGGTTCCAACCAAGAATTGTGTATCCAGCGAAATTAAGCTTCAGGATGGAGAATGAAATTAAAACCTTCCACGATAAACAAAAGTTTAAAGAATTCGCAGCTAGAAAACCATCTCTTCAAAACATCCTCGCCAAAGCATTACAGGAAGAGGAAATGGAAAATAACAATGAAAACCAACAGTGGGAGGTAGGACAGTAAAGGGGGGGGGAATAATCAAAGAGGAAAACAAACAATGTTTAGTAACAGAAATAAACAAATATGGCTGGAAGAACAACCCATATCTCAATAATAACCCTAAATGTTAATGGCTTAAACTCACCAATTAAGAGACACAGGCTAGTAGAATGGATCACAAAACAAGACCCAACAATATGCTGCCTACAGGAGACGCATTTGATAGGAAAAGACATACATAGGCTGAAGGTGAAAGGTTGGGAAAAATCATATCACTCATATGGACTTCGGAAACAAGCAGGCGTGTCCATACTCATATCAAATAAAATAGATTTCAAGCCAAAGTTAATCAAAAGAGATAAAGAGGGACACTACATACTGCTTAAGGGAACCATACACCAACAAGACATAACAATCATAAATATTTATGCCCCAAACAATGGTGCAGCTATGTTCCTCAAACAAACTCTTCTCAAGTTCAAGAGTCTAATAGACCACCACACCATAATCATGGGAGACTTCAACACACCTCTCTCGCCACTGGACAGATCTTCCAAACAAAAGTTGAATAAGGAAACTATAGAACTCAATAACACTATTAATAACCTAGACCTAATTGACATATATAGAGTATACCACCCAACATCAAGCAGTTACACTTTTTTCTCAGCAGCACATGGATCCTTCTCAAAAATAGATCATATATTATGTCACAGGGCAACTCTTAGACAATATAAAGGAGTAGAGATAATACCATGCATCTTATCTGATCATAATGGAATGAAACTGAAAATCAACGATAAAAGAAGGAAGGAAAAAGCATACATCACTTGGAGAATGAACAATAGGTTACTGAATGATCAATGGGTTATAGAAGACATCAAGGAGGAAATTAAAAAATTCTTAGAGATAAATGAAAACACAGACACAACATATCGGAATCTATGGGACACACTGAAAGCAGTTCTAAGAGGAAAATTCATTGCTTGGAGTTCATTCCTTAAAAAAAGAAAAAACCAACAAATAAATGATCTCATACTTCATCTCAAAATCCTTGAAAAAGAAGAGCAAAACAACAGCAAAAGAAGTAGAAGGCAAGAAATAATTAAAATCAGAGCTGAAATTAATGAAATCGAAACAAAAGAAACAATTGAAAAAATTGACAAAACTAAAAGTTGGTTCTTTGAAAAAATAAACAAAATCGACAGACCCTTAGCGATGCTAGCGAAGAGAAGACGAGAGAGAACTCAAATTACTAGCATATGGGATGAAAAAGGCAATATCACAACAGACACTTCAGAAATACAGAAGATAATCAAAAACTATTTTGAATCCTTATACTCCAATAAATTAGAAGATAGTGAAGGCATCGATAAATTTCTTAAGTCATATGATCTGCCCAGATTGAGTCAGGAGGATATAGAAAACCTAAACAGACCAATATCAATTGAGGAAATAGAAGAAACCATAAAAAGACTACCAACTAAGAAAAGCCCAGGTCCGGATGGGTATACAGCAGAATTTTACAAAACCTTTAAAGAAGAATTAATACCAATACTTTTCAAGCTACTTCAGGAAATAGAAAAGGAGGGAGAACTTCCAAATTCATTCTATGAGGCCAACATCACCCTGATACCTAAACCAGACAAAGACACTTCAAAGAAAGAAAACTACAGACCAATATCTCTAATGAACCTAGATGCAAAAATCCTCAATAAAATTCTGGCGAATCGGATACAAAAACATATCAAAAAAATTGTACACCATGATCAAGTAGGATTCATCCCTGGGATGCAAGGCTGGTTCAATATACGGAAATCAATAAATGTTATTCACCACATCAATAGACTTAAAAATAAGAACCATATGATCATCTCGATAGATGCGGAAAAAGCATTTGACAAAGTACAGCATCCCTTTATGTTCAAAACTCTAGAAAAACTAGGGATAACAGGAACATACCTCAATATTGTAAAAGCAATCTATGCTAAGCCTCAGGCTAGCATCATTCTGAATGGAGAAAAACTGAAGGCATTCCCTCTAAAATCTGGAACAAGACAGGGATGCCCTCTCTCTCCACTTCTGTTCAACATAGTTCTCGAAACACTGGCCAGAGCAATTAGACAGACGAAAGAAATTAAAGGCATAAAAATAGGAAAAGAAGAACTTAAATTATCACTATTTGCAGATGACATGATTCTATACCTAGCAGACCCAAAAGGCTCTACAAAGAAACTATTAGAGCTAATAAATGAATTCAGCAAAGTGGCAGGATTTAAAATCAACACGCATAAATCAAAGGCATTCCTGTATATCAGCGACAAATCCTCTGAAATGGAAATGAGGACAACCACTCCATTCACAATATCTTCAAAAAAAATAAAATACTTGGGAATCAACCTAACAAAAGAGGTGAAAGACTTATACAATGAAAACTACAGAACCCTAAAGAGAGAAATAGAAGAAGATCTTAGAAGATGGAAAAATATACCCTGTTCATGGATAGGCAGAACTAACATCATCAAAATGGCGATATTACCCAAAGTTCTCTATAGGTTTAATGCAATGCCAATCAAAATCCCAATGGCATTTCTTGTAGAAATAGAGAAAGCAATCATGAAATTCATATGGAAAAATAAAAGACCCAGAATAGCAAAAACAATGCTAAGCAAGAAGTGTGAATCAGGCGGTATAGCGATACCAGACTTCAAACTATACTACAGAGCAATAGTAACAAAAACAGCATGGTACTGGTACCAAAACAGGCGGGTGGACCAATGGTACAGAATAGAGGACACAGAAACCAATCCACAAAACTACAACTATCTTATATTTGATAAAGGGGCTAAAAGCATGCAATGGAGGAAGGATAGCATCTTCAACAAATGGTGCTGGGAAAACTGGAAATCCATATGCAACAAAATGAAACTGAATCCCTTTCTCTCGCCATGCACAAAAGTGAATTCAAAATGGATCAAGGAGCTTGATATCAAATCAGAGACGCGCCGTCTAATAGAAGAAAAAGTTGGCTACGATCTACATACTGTGGGGTCGGGCTCCAAATTCCTCAATAGGACACCCATAGCACAAAAGTTAATAACTAGAATCAACAAATGGGACTTACTCAAACTAAAAAGTTTTTTCTCAGCAAAAGAAACAATAAGAGAGGTAAATAGGGAGCCTACATCCTGGGAACAAATCTTTACTCCTCACACTTCAGATAGAGCCCTAATATCCAGAGTATACAAAGAACTCAAAAAATTAGACAATAAGAGAACAAACAACCCAATCAACAAATGGGCCAAGGACCTGAACAGACACTTCTCAGAGGAGGACATACAGTCAATCAACAAGTACATGAAAAAATGCTCAACATCTCTAGCTGTCAGAGAAATGCAAATCAAAACCACCCTAAGATACCATCTCACTCCAGTAAGATTGGCAGCCATTAGGAAGTCAAACAACAACAAGTGCTGGCGAGGATGTGGGGAAAAGGGTACACTTGTACATTGCTGGTGGGACTGCAGATTGGTGCAGCCAATTTGGAAAGCAGTATGGAGATTTCTTGGAAAGCTGGGAATGGAGCCACCATTTGACCCAGCTATTCCCCTTCTTGGTCTATTCCCTAAAGACCTAAAAAGAGCATGCTACAGGGACACTGCTACATCGATGTTCATAGCAGCACAGTTCACAATAGCAAGACTGTGGAACCAACCTAGATGCCCTTCAATAGACGAATGGATAAAAAAAATGTGGCATTTATACACAATGGAGTATTACTCTGCATTAAAAAATGACAAAATCATAGAATTTGCAGGGAAATGGATGGCATTAGAGCAAATTATGCTAAGTGAAGCTAGCCAATCCCTAAAAAGCAAATGCCAAATGTCTTCTTTGATATGAGGAAAGTAACTAAGAACAGAGTAGGGACGAAGAACAGGAGAAGAAGATTAACATTTAACAGGGATGAGAGGTGGGAGGGAAAGGGAGAGAGAAGGGAAATTGCACGGTAATGGAAGGAGACCCTCAGGGTTATACAGTGGAGGGGGTAGAGAGAGAGGAGCGGAGGGGAGGGGAGAGGTGGGGAGGGGGGAGGGTGGAGGATGGGAAAGGCAGCGGAGCACAACAGACACTAGTATGGCAATTTGTAAATCAATGGATGTGTAACTGATGTGAATCTGCAATCTGTGTATGGGGTAAAAAAAAAAACAAAATTAATTAAAAATGTATATTTAAACATAAAAGCTAACACTGTATTTTCTGAAGAAGATAATAGAAAAAAGCCTTTATTATTTTGAGACATAGATTTCTCCTGTCAGCATATTAGACTTGATCAAAATTTTCTACCTTTGGGTTTTGGAAAAAAAAAAAGACTAAAAGGGCATGGATTGGGAGAAATATTCACATTATATATACTTGACAGAAGACTTGCATTTATAACATACAAAAAAAGTCTTTAATAAGGCAACTACTACTAAAATGGGCAAAAGATTTGAACCTGAACTTTACAAAAGAAAATATACATAGAGGTGCATGAAAAGATACTTAAAATCACTAATCATTAGGGAAATGCAAATGAGGATATTAAGCACACAAGAAGATAACACTTGGCACTCACTAGAATGTCAAAAATTTAAAAGACTGCCAATATTCAAAGTGTGAGGATATGGAACACCTCTCCAGAACTCTCAGACATCACTGCTGGAAGTGACAGATGCAGAGAATGAACTCTGGACAACACTTTGGCAGTTTCTTTTGAAGATAAATACGCACTCTCTATATGATCCAGCAATTCTACTCCTAGGTATTTACCAGAGAGTACTAAAACGCACACAGACCAACTTGTACATGAATGTTCCAAGCAGCATTGTTTGAAATAGTCAAAAACTGGAAAAAATCCTGGTGTTATCAACACACATTATATTTAAACAAATTTTACATACCCATACAATACATAGTCAGAAATAAAAATGAAGTATCAATATACACAACATGGGTGAATCTTAGAATAATTGTTGTGAATGAAAGAAGCCAGATAAAACGGAAAATTACATATTGTAGGGTTCCATTTACGTAACATTCTAGAAAATGCAAGCTTATTTGTAATGACAGGAGGCAGATCAATGGTTTAGAGAGGAAGGATGCAGGAAGAGAAGGAGGGATTGCAGTGAGGTGGGAAGGGACATTCGGGTGTTCCACATCTTAATTGTGGTGATGGCTTCCCGGGGAGATATATATGCTAAAATATTAACTTTGTGAAATTTATTGTATGTAAATTCACTAAATTTCTTTAATAAGAGAAAAAGTCAGCTATTCTTTAAAAATAGAAAAAGGCCCCTGGTGGAGGCCTTTTCTCTTCAATTAACATTTTTCTAGTGTGTTCACTGTCTAACTCTGTTTGTTACTTTCAGATGATTCATTCCGGGCTCGTAGTGCCAGTAATGTTCCACCTTCCTATTCTCCCAATCCTGCCTTACCAAGTACCTCCCGTGGGACGAGTAGCACAGCTGATTCGAAGAACAGTGGGAATAAAGATCCACAACCCCGGAAGGCCGTGTCGTAAGTCGTCAGTGACACATGCTGAGTTTATTGTCCCACCGTGTCCTCAGTTCATTTTCCTTCTTACTTACATACTTTCCAGAGCATAGGAAATGTCCATAACGAGGAAGTGTTTCAAGCCAAAGGGGATTATAATCGTGGGAGACTTGGGTGTTAGGTGGTGTGCACGAGTAAGCAGTATATGGCAAATACCTTGTAACCTTAGGAAATCAACAAAGACCATTTAAATGACCTCCGCTAGCATCTGAAATCTGCTTTTCTTCTATAAAAGTTTTACTTTCTGGGGAATTCTCTTTGAGAAGGTGTTAGGTGGTATAGTTGTATCCCTTTAAACAGCCAGCTGTGGGATCTAATCCCTCATTGCTCAGAAAGATGGGTATAACAAATGCCACATAAGAAATACTATTCTAGCACAAACCAGAGTTGCAATTTAGAAAACTGACATTTGCAGACTACACTTGGGCCTTGGAGTTATAAAGGGCCTCTCTCTATTCTCCTTGCCCCATGCTGTTTTACATGCTTTTGCACCTTGTTTGAATTGCTGAAGCCTGTGTTTCTTTTAGCTTAAACATTCAAGAGTGTAGTCTCATAAAAATCATCATAAGAGACCATAGCAAGGTACACATGGTTCAGCCGGGCTGCAGGTTTGCTCTTTCAAATAGAACTCCCAATCCTTCTGATTAGAACAGAACTTAGACAAGATTCAGACTTTCTTTTAAATTCATGGACAGTTTCAAAGTAAGTTTTTCATGTGAATCCTTTTATAAAAACTCCATGCCAGAGTTCTTTTTTAGGACTTAAATTATATTATAATTCATTTTAAATTTTATTTGGCCAGTGGGTCTATACCCAACTTCATTCAGAATTTAGAAATCAGTTTATTCAATGGAGCTCACAGAAGGGTTAGGACTCTATACTACAAAAAGTAATAGAGATAGGAAAAAGTGATATTGATATTACAGATTAGCATTGTTAATGTGGAGAACACTCTGACTAATGAAAATACTCCACCCATATGTTACTGCCCTGGTGATGAACCTGTGGGAGTTCCATTTAGAAGCTATGCAAGCAGAGGTGGAACCGGGCGGTGAGCTCCTGTCAAGCAAGCAGCAGGGCTCAGTTCAGCCCCGTGCTTCTCCAGCCTCACTGTTGTCTGTGCTGACTCACGCTTGGTCTTGAAAGGGGCCTTTCTGTTCTGCATCCTGACATCCTGCCTCTCTCTCCACCTAGGCTCTCTTCTCACAGGGTTGCCCTGGACTTCTCCTATGTGGACATATTTAGTAATGGCACATTCCCTTCTCCACTTATTTTTCTGAATGTCATCAGCATTTTTTAAAAGTAAAGACCATTGAAATATATTCATGCCAGCCCTCCTTTACTTCAGATTCCTATATCTGATCTTTCATTGTCCAGCTCATTTTTCCTTTTTATATAATTGGTGGTTACAAAAATGAGTCCAAAAACAACGACTGATAAGAAATCACATCAGGCTTGTTTCTTCTTTTCTGAATGTTCTGAAGAGAGGAATGCTGGGCTCCACAGCTGTTTCCTGACCACACGCCTGGATGTCCAAGTGCCTGGCCACACTTCCTATAACGGGGGTCTCGGGTGGACTATCAGAAGTGTGTACTACCACTTAGCTGGGACAGGTGGCTGATGTCTCCCCTGCTCTCACTTCTGTGAAGTATTATTCACATTTCAGAACCACGTCACATCTAAATGAAAATATGTCCTTTTTATTTAAAATAAGTCTATGAAGTGATTTCAGAAAGTATTAATTATTTGAATTCTTATTTCTCAAGAAAATTCTGTGCAGAACATTCCCTCACTTTATAAAATGACACATCTGGTATTCAGAAATAGTGGTGACTTGAAGTAAAGGTGTGCATTGTGTCTTTTAAGGTCAGTTTATATATTTAGTTCTGTGTAATTTCCACTGTGGTTATATGAAATTTAAAAAGAAGCAAAACTTGTATGAACTAAATTGAATGCTATGTTAAGTGCATACTTGGTTTTTTGGTCATTAAAGGTAATTCTGAGTAATTTTTAAGGTGTGTTTTATCTTTTCCCTTAATCAGGTTCTCATATATTAGGTTTATCTAAAGTAGCTTTTCTTTATTTACTTAGTAAGCATTATATGGATAAAATTTTTCATGTTTTCTTTTCTCCTCTCCCTGTCTTCCTTCCTTCCTTCCCTCCTTCCATCCTTCTTTCCTTCAGGAAATCTAGAAAATCCAACCCTTAAATCAACTGCATAATGAAGGAGGCAGACAGAGACCGCTAGAGATGACATGATCAGTGGGCAAAAGCAGAAGCAGTGGCTGGGACCTCTTTAAGGTGTTTTTGTTTTTGTTTCTGTTTTTAATGAAATGGGAAAAGACACAGAATGGCAGCTGATATTAAACTTACCATATTTGGAATTAGATCCCTAGGAGGTATAATTAATAGATATTTCTTAAATAATAATAATAATGTGGTTACAGAATTCCAATGTAACAGTGCAATGTAATGAAAAATAACTAGGCGTGTGCATTAGTGACTGCTGCGGTGAGACAAGCCTGCCTTTCTTTGTGCAGGAACCCAGCTCTCCCATTGCCCTAGAGGGTAGTGTTCAGATAGGATAAGACAGTGCAAGTCAGCGGACCTTGCCCTTGCTGGGTCGTCACAGGGACAGGAGCTTGGGAAGTAAGGAAGTTACTGCACCCTCTTATGGCTCTCCAAGCCAGGATGAAAGGACAAACTGAACAGCTGTCCATAGTTTTATCAGTTCCATGATTCCAGGACATCCCCACATTTCAATTTGGCATTGAAAATTCTATAAAGACTTCTGATAACTGTGAGCTACAGATACCTTTAAAATAATAGATTGATGATTTCCTTTATTTCCTAGAATTTCTTTTATACATACTTTGTTTACTTTTTAGATTGTATTAGTCCTTACTTCATTTAAAATGATGAATCTGGTTTGAATCAGCTGTTATTCCAAGCTATCATGCTTAAGCTTTGTCAACAGCATTTATTTGTCCTATTATTTCATCAGAGTTGCCTGTGGAACGTGTACAGTTCTTAAGTTTAAAACGTCAGTTCTTGAGATATACTGTATGAAGCTATTGTCAGCTTCTCTATTTCAAATGCAATCAGCATATAACTATATTATATTAGAAAATATTTGTTTTTTAAAATATATTGATGTATGATAAAGATGATCTAATTTGTGAATGCATATGCGTGTGTGGTTACTTTTTATAATGTGAAATGGATAATGAATTGACTCAAAATAAAACATAGGTTAATGAGGTGCCTGTGTTTGTGAAAAAAGTTTTGAATACTTTCCTGCAATTTTTATTCTATCATTAAAGAGCAAGACAGTTCATTTTCAAGTAATGAATAATAGAAGCACATCCATGTCAACTGTAAATTACTCAGGGAACAGTCATTCAGTGTGAGTCTTTTTCGTGCCATTTGTTTCCTTTCCTTCCACAAAGCCTCTTTTTGTCCATGTTTAGTGATGTGTTATGTCCTGCATCAGAGGATAAAACAGAACTGTTTAACTGTTCATTTTGTCAGCATAGTTCCAGTAAGTGTGAGAAATTTGACAACACTAATTAAAGGAATTCAGTATGGTTTTTGTGGATTTCATTTAACTATTTTAATTATGTCTCCTACTATCATCAATAATGTGGATTGAA
Source organism: Marmota monax (assembly GCF_021218885.2). Lineage (NCBI taxonomy): Eukaryota > Metazoa > Chordata > Mammalia > Rodentia > Sciuridae > Marmota > Marmota monax. The sequence continues at coordinate 3,160,752 of NW_026695241.1, read as the reverse complement.
CATTTATGATCTAGAGACTTTGTGGTGCATAATGGTACATCAAGGCTGCATCCCTTTTTCCAGTACTTCAATTCAGTCACCTTGACTCTGTTACTTTAAATAAAATGGATAATTTCAATTTACTTGTTAAAAAATAATTTAGGTGAGTTATTAGATTTTTTTCCCCATCATGGATGTGGGAAAAGGGGAAAGTGAAGAGAAAAATCACCACTACTTGTAAAGTTTAAGAATGTAGAGAAGTTAATTGCAGTCTTGCTCCTAGGTATTAAATTCTGAGTTATAACAGTCAATCATGCAGGGTGTGGTGGCACAGACCTGTAATCCCAGTGGCTTGGGAAGCTGAGGCAGGAGGATTGTGAGTTCAAATTCAGCTTCAACAACTTAGCGAGGCCTTAAGCAACTTAGCAAGACACTGTCTCAAAATTAAAAAAAAAAAAAAAAAAAGTTGGGATGGGGCTGGGGATGTGTCTCAATTGTTAAGAGCCCCTGGGTTCAATCCCTGGTACCAAATAAACAAAAACAGTCAATCAGTCAATCACAATTACTTTTGGAAAAATTTTTTTTCATTAACATGATAAACTTCTAAAGTTTTTGAAATTTTGTCACATTTATACTTAAAAGCACAGATTGTAGACACAATAAAAAATGTCAGTAGTTATGAATATCCACACAGATCTCCACTGACACCAGAAACAAGACCAATGTTCTTATAAAAGTTATGTTTAACAACTTACTAGGTAGATCCCGTCCACCAGGTGTAAAGAAAGCATTCTCTCCTCCTGTGGCCCTTGACAGTGACCCTTCCTGTACTGGCTCAGCCCTGTTTATTTCAGAGCATTATGTTCTCAAAGACCTTTTCTCATTTTCATCTCTTAAAAGTGAGAAATTTTCCTGAAATCTCTGCTATTTTTACAGACCATACTTCGACACAAATAAACCTGACTAACAAGTCGCTTAGGAGTGGCTCTTGGAGTTAGCCATCTTTCTTTGTCTTTCTTCCTAGGCCCTGGAATTTCCTGGTCCTAAAGGAATGTCAGGACTTGGACTGCAGGAATGAATTAATGTTCATATTTGAGAATGATGAAGTCAGTCTTTAAACTGCCTCTTAATATTATCACCTATTCAGCTTTACTCTGATTTATATTAATAATTGAAAGAACTAACCAGTAATTTTAGGTATGTTTCAACATTATGTAGAAATAGATAGAAATTAATTAGGCATTTGTCGACACAGTTGACATTCCAAAATTAGTTAGCTCTGTGGTCATTCCTAGTTCCTTGTTTCTATGTCAGAAGATTACTTCTGGAGGAAGCTTCAGGGATATTTTCTGTTTTCTTTTTTATTTAGAGGAAAACTTTGATTTGAGCACGCCCTGACTATTTAGCAGGATCCCATCAGATGCTTTAGGTAGAGGGAAGGAGGAGTAGAAAGGCTTGTGATGGGATGCAGGAGAGGGGGGCTTCTGACTCGCCGTTGCTGCACAGTGGCCTGAGACAGGTGTTTCCCTTCCAGAGATACAAGGTGTGGCTTATTCACTAGATGCAGAGGCACTGGGCCAAAGGCCCCCATGCTGAAAGGGCCCACAAAGATGCTTTACTTCTAGCAATAAGCAAGATATATGCTTTGATAGAATGGTAAATATAATCCAGAATATGTTCATCTTCATACCAATGCAGTTATAAAGTATAATTTTAATATGTATATGTATATATGAATACATGTGGGGAGATATATGTACACACACACACACACACACATTCTTATTTTTCCCCCTTTCTTATCAAGGGGCCCATGAAGGCAAAAATGCCTGGTGCCCATGAAAGTGACAATGTGACCCTGTTTGTGGATCCCTGTTTCTTTGTGAAATGAAGGTGTTGTGCTGGACTTATTTGTACCAGAAAGGAGTCCAGAGAGAAACAGGGCTCAAGGAGATTATGTACATGTGTTTCCCCTAAGGCTTTAATCTCAAAATAGTGTTGTGACCATAACGATGTTCTTAAAGTTCAGTGTGTGAGCAACAGAGAAAGGTAGATAGCCCCGGCTCTCCAACACAGCACAGGTTGAAAACACTGGACAAATTGCAGCAACGTCTTAAAATGTTATCAATTTTATCCTTGTGTTCATCTGAGAACAGCCTGAAAAAGCTGAGGACACAGGGGACACACACTGTGCCATCCAGTGCTGATGTCCCATGTGGGTTCAGATGCCTGATTGAGCACCTGCTGTCACACTGAGAGCTCATGCCAGTTGTGGGTCACAGGAGATTGGATTCACCACCCTGCAGAAATAGGAGCACCCTCGAGGTTTCCTTGTAGACCCTCAAGTGGAATGGCCGGGGCACCTTGGTGACGGGAGGCAGGGAATACAGTGATTTCTGTCAGGGTTCCTGTCACCGCCTCAGTTCCTTTCTCATCAACTTCAATCACTGATTGAAAAAACCCAGAAAAGGGAATAGTGTGGAAGACCATTCATATGGCAGCAGAGAGAGGGAACGAATTGAGCCCTTAAAATTCTTGATGGTGGTCCTACCCACTTGGCCACACTCCTGGGATTTAGTGGTACAGGGCCCATCTATGTCAGGAGTCACAGTCTGGGGATGTACCAGGGACTCCCTTAGAAACCTAAGAGGGGTTTTTCCAGGAGACCTCAGGAACCCAGTGTGATTGTGTAATATGTAAAATAAGTTCTGTGATTGGAGCCAGGGACTCTGACTGGCACATTTATGCATACGTATCTAATATTTGTGGAGCCCCCATATTCTGTGCTATTGATTCTTGTGTTGAACCAGTGCCTGTGGAAGGCTTTGAGCTGCCTGGGTCTCCTGCATCCTTTGACTTTCCCTCTGGCAGGGTGGGGACAGGGTGTGGTGAGTCTCTGGTGGGAGCTCCCCAGTGCCTGGTCCTGTTCTGGGGCACTCCCTGGGGCAAGCCTGAGGTCCTTGAAACCTTCCTAAACTCTGCTTATACTCAGGCTACCTGCCTGTTTATGAAAGTCTTTTGTCCAGGAACCTAATGGAATATGAATGATGTGTCTTTATAATTATTTTATCAACCTAATAATTCCTAGAAATTCTCTATTTTCTGGGGTGAAAGTTTACTCCCAAGAGCAAACACAGGGTATTTAATAGTTTACAGTTTAAGCTTCATGGAGATGCCGTCCTTGTAAAACAGCACGTGTCTTCAATTTTCCTTGTGTTTCCAGCAGAATTGTCGAATTGTCTTGCCTTCCCTGGCACGCTAAGGCCTGATTGCAGGCCAGAGTTTTCTACTGAGTCCTGCAAAGGTGGATTCAATTTGTCCTCCCTCTTGGAGTTGAAAGTTACAATTGTATGAGAAAATATGAGCCAACTCCACAGCCAAGGAAGAAGGTGACGAGATGTGGCCGCCACGTGGAGATGTGTGGGGGCATTTTCTTTGTCATAAGGATCATGGGGACAGGGGAGGGCAGAGGGGGCTACTGCTGTCCTCAGTGAACACAGGCCCGGAAGGCCACCCAGTCCCCAACAAGGCACAGAACTGCTGTGGACCACAGGTGGTTCTGATTGTCCTCTGAACCAAGAGCACCTCCCCTGAGAAACGCCGATTGGCTGAGGGCATTCTGTGGACTGACTAAACCTGTTCTTAACAGTCTAGGCATAAAAGTCGGGCCCAAAAAATAGGAGTTAGGGAGAAGCTACAGGTGTGTGTGTGTGTATGTATTAAATAGCCATTTGTGGATCGGGCTGCTTCTCAAGGAAGGGATGAAATAAATCTCGGTCACGAGACTGGCACCAGAGGGGTTTTCTAGAGGAGCTGTCCAAGGCAGGTGGGCGGCAGGGCCTTGTAAAGTCAGGGTTTCCTTCACCCTGAAGGGGGTGGGATTCCGTGGGCTCTTTGAGGATTCGACAGACTCGTGACTTTGCAAGCCAGTCCACTTCAGGGCTAGGTGGCTCCTCGAGCATCCAGAGGAAGGGGACAGGGCTCTGCTGAAGAGAGATGGGCAGAACAATCCACCCTAGATGTATGCTTCCCACATTTTCCCCCCATTTCACTAAAGGGTGGGTTGATCCTTCCAGTTGCTAAGGCTAAAAGCTACAATCACCTTTGACTGACAGATCTCTTCCTTTCTCTCACTCCCATCCAGTCCACTCAAGATTTTGCCAACTCTTGCTTCCTTAGGTAGATCCAGAATCCAACCGCTCCTTGTCACTACCACTGTCAACCCCACCATCCAAGCAGCAGCATCCATCGGGGTTTGACCTAACCTTGAACAGGTCTCCTGCTTTCACGCTCATCCCCCTGGTGTCTTCACCACGCAGGCCATCGCACCCCTTCCCAGACCCCCCAGGGCCCTTCCGTCTCCTCAGACAAAGCCCAAGTCTTTTCTGGGGCTTGCTTGGTGAGGTGGCCAGGCTCCCTGCTGCTCCTCAGCCGAGTGGGCACACTCCCATCCCAGAACATTGTGCCCTGATGCGCTTCTCCATCAAGAGAGCCCACAACTCACCCTTTAGCTCAGATGTCGGCCTGACACTTCCTTGGGCCTTTCCTGAGCCCCTCTCCCTTGCTAATGCTCCTGGTCATCTTCCTGCCCTGGAAAACAAGCTCCTGGGCCAGGGACTTGGCCTCTTTTCTTCCCTGCTGCATCCCTAGCACTGGGCAGGGATCACAGTAGGAGGAGCCCTGTAAGTACTTGCTGAGTAAATGGCTGGATGAGCCAGGCCTGCCATCCATCGATCAATGCTGGGGGAGAGTGGGAAAGAAGGAGACAGCTGCCCCCGCCCTTGGGAGCTCAGAGCTCAAGGGGCAGACAGCTGGAGCCACTGTGCCTGGGATGAAACCGTGGTGAGCGTCACAAGGACAGATAGGCGGAGATTGTGCATGTTACATGTTCCTGAGCCATGTCTCCACCAGCTCTGTGGTCAGATCACCTTCCAGGGCCAGGTGGTCACCTGTGTTCCCCATGAGGACCACCAGCATGGTGGTGTTTCCTCAGTAGGGCAGTGGGAGGACATGGCAGTGAACCTTCTTATCAAAGGTGGAGGCAGACTTGCCTGCCCTGTACATCACTGGCGCCTTGACTGCCTTGGACTTGTCCAGGTGGAAAGTGTCAGCTTCGGTGAAGGTGGGCCACATGTGGCCAGCCCCTTCCCTGAACGAGTAAGAAGGGAGTGCATGCAGAAAGCAGCTTCTGCCAAAGCAAGGTTCTCACTCACAGAGGGAGGGCTCTGCTGCCTTCCGTCTAGCAAGGAGCCATCTCCCCTCATGAAGTTTGCCAGGGCCACAGCTCAGGCAGGCCAATGGATTACCCAGAGGCCTCAGCTCTTCTGGGCAAAATGCCCTCTACTCACAAGCCCAGCTGGAGTCACACACAGAAGCAAGGGAATGTCTCCTGGTCCCTGTTCCCCATCTTTCTGGACCTGGACAAAACTCACTCTCAGTCCTGGTTAGCTTAAGTCTGGAGAAGACTTGGGGCCTTTGCATGGCCCTGGCCACCATCTGTGCAGCATCTCCATAAAGTGACAGCATTTCTGGCCCACGCACTCCCAGTACAGGGGAAGCCCCAGCTCCCCTCTGCACAACCCTCTGTACCCGAGCCTGTCCTGGGTCGTGCCCTGGCTGGCTGCAAAGTGGCTTCCCCTCCTGGGGCTTCGCTCATCTCCTGGGCTGGCTCTTTGTTCCTGTGCATCCACACCCTGTCCTATGCTCCCAGAGAACCTGGGATCAGGGTGTCAGGAGACCCTTGTTGTGCCTGGCCTGGGCATTTATGTGGACTGAGCAGGTTTGCCTCTCGGGCTCTGCTTTCAGCTCCTGTTCTGCCCTATGCGTTGGCAGCCAGGGAGACAAAGATTTCTAAAAGCCCATGTATATGTAGTGCCTCGCCTGTGCCAAGCACAGCTGGGCACTCATTATCTCATGTGCCCTCGTGACATCAGAGCAGGTGGGAGTGTCCCTGTTTTTCTATAATCAAAATTGGAGGACAGAGGTTTTGTCACTTACTCCAGGTCACAAAAGCAGAGAAGGAAGAAGAGAAAATACAACCCTAAATTTCTCGGGCACTGGGTAGAAGTGCTAGGAACACAGTAAGAAGTGGAGGCTATGGGAAGACCAGGGAGTGCCTGGACCTGTCTGGCACCGTCTGTCGCTGCTCCAGCTGGCTGTGCAGCCGGAGAGCAGGTTCACAGGAGCTCCTCCAGCAAGAGCCACTCCCTGAGCAGGACAGGGGAGCAGGACAGGGGAGCAACGGACAGCTAAGGGCGCTTTGGCTTGGGAGAGCAGAACATGACCCAAGTCCCTCAGAACAAGATGTGATCCACAGAATCAATTTGGTTTGATATTAATCTCATCAAATAGCTGGGGAACTTCCCCCTGAGGCTCTTTGTGTAATATTCATGAGCCCCTGGGCCTGAGGGCACTGAAAATTCACAGGCATATGCTGTATCAAGGGGCCTCTTGGGTGAATTGGGGAAGGTCTCTTTGCCATCAAAATCCTTGTGGATGAAGGCAAAACTCCCCTGGGCAAGGCCCAGCTCTGGTGGAGAGGGTCTCTCTGATCAGCTTAAAGAGGGAGGCAGGAGCAGGGGCGTGGCGTGGCTCAGAGTCTGCAGGTGGAGGCTGCTTTCCACCTGGCGCTCTCTGCCCTCTGACCCCAGCATCAGGCCTACCATGGCCAAGGGGAGTAGACCGCGTTGCCCTGTCCCTCATGGGCATCTTTCACAGGAGGTTGAGCCCAAAGTTAAAAATCTCACTAGACAGCTGCTGTCTGGTCATCAGCCAGGCCCCCTCTGTCCCCAGCTGATCCTCCCCATCAGTAGGAGCCTGCACTCCCCCCACCCTGAGTCTGGTTCTGAGGAGGCTGAGGCTCCAGAGTGTCCATCCCTTCCTGGGCTTCTGGTGACCCAGGACCAAGGGCCAGGCCAGGCACCAGCCTCATCTCCGCCAGGAGGACAGAGAGCAGGAGGCTCAGGGCCACCTCATGTGGTCAACTGTGGAGGCCAAGGACTGGTTCCGTTCCACAGAAGACTCCCTGCATAGGAAAGGGGCAGGGATTGCTTTAATGCCCCAAGTAACATGCCCCGAGTGAGGGGTGACCATCCCTCCAGCAGCCCCGCCTCCTCTGGGAGGATCCCACAGGGGCTCAACTCTGGCTCGGAGAGTCCTGCCCCGGGGAGCCCTGGAGCAGCCAGGGTTGCACCCATTCTCCAAGGAGGGAGCAAAATGTCAGCGCAGAACCCCTCCTGCTCTCCTCCCCTGCGGGGCCCTTGGGCAACTCCCATTCTCCAACTCCTTTTTCCTCTTCTTTCTCTTTCCTCCCCTTCTCCGGGGACAAGTGGCAGTATCAGAGCAGGGTCAGGTGCCATCAGGGGCCTCACAAACCCTTTACAGAATGGCTTCAGGCATGGCCTTTGATTGCTCAGCCATAAGGCAGCCAATGTACGCTGGGCCACGGGCACTTGGGATGTGACACATTTGGCTGGGGATTTGGAGGGTCTGAGAGGCCCTCGGGCAAGAAAAAGAGAAAGCCTGCCACGCTGGTTTTTGACGCACATCCTCCTGCACCTGCCCCCGCCCTGCACAGTGCCCGCGGGTCTTCCCTGCTCCTCTAGCTGGACTCCCAGGATGGCGGGAGCTGGCACAGCCGGGGCTTTCAGCACTGGCCTGGGCTTAATCCCATCTCTCCCACAGCAGCCTGGGGTGTGCTGGCTTTGCTGCTCCAGTCTGGTACCTGTCCCCTACTACCACCTCTCCCAGGTCCCTCCGTGTTCCTTGGCACACAGGATGGCTCCTGGGCTGTGCCCGTCTGTGACCACATGTTCTGGTTCCTGGAGTTTGGCCATACACCAGGCCTGGCTGCACAGGCCACCAAGAGACCCCTCTCCCTCACCCTTGCTCTGTTCTGGGAGGAGGAGGGCCTGGGTGGGGCAGGACGTCCCACCTTGGTGTGGGGTATCGCAGGCCTCTCCCTTCAGGGAGACCCTGGCTCTGGCCCAGGGTCCCTGTGTCAAGGGGGAATGCCAAAGCAAACCTCCTAGGCTGCTGCACCCGGAGCCAAGCCAAGTCCAGCCCCGGGATTCCTCCTGCTGCCCCTCGCCCTGCTGACAGCACCACGGATCAGGGCCCCCTGCTGTGGCCTGAGTAGCGCTCACACTCAGTGAATTCTTCAGCCATGTTTTCCCAGGGTCATGCTTCACAAGTCCTCTCTAATCCCCAGTAGCAAGCCCAGGATCGCAGGTCACGCCGTCATTGTCACTGTTGGGTAAGTCCCTCCTTCCGTGCGCCAATCCCCCCATTCCAGGCCTTCACTGTGGTTATGAACTGAATATTGTGCCCCTCCGAAATTCATAAGTCCAAGCCCTCACCCACAAAACGATGGAGTGAGGAAGTGGGGCCTTGGGAGGTGACTAGGTTGAGATGAGGTTATGGTGGGGGGCCCTGTGTTGGGATTAGTGTCCTCATGATAAGAGGACAAGGGCCGAGAACCTCCTCTCCCCATGAAGGACACAGCATGAAAGGTGAGCATCTGCAAACCAGGGAGAGGGTCCTTGACACAGTCCAACCGTGCTAGCACCCTGATCTTGGGCTCTGAGCCTCCAGGACTGAGACAAATATGGCTCAGGCCCCCAGCCCATGACATTTTGTTAGAGCCAGTCCCAACTAAGACAGCCACGTGACAATATTCAGCTCTACTTTGTAGGGTAAGCCCTCGGCAGGACGCTCTTGAATTTGGTCAGCTCTCTCACGGTTACCAGGAAGCTAAGCCAGCACACCAGCTAGATGTCACCCCTTCCAAATGCTAAGTGTCACCATACTGCTCCTGAAGCTCCCCCTTCTCCTGCCGGGTGAGAGTCCTTGACAGCAGGTGGCTCCTGCACCTCCTAATGGAACCATCCCCCCTGTCATCTCAGGCCTTTGTTCCTCAGCCAAATGGTGAGGACCTATGTGCTGGGCCACTCCTTGGACTAGGAGCCGGCAAGCTCAGTGAGGACACACCTTCCCAGATAGCATCTGATGGTAGGAGACTCCTGGCACCTAGAGCTGCAGTGACCGTCCACTCCCGACCCTGCCCAGGGGCAGGCCCATTCTGCTGGGCCGTTAGTCAGGGCCCATGAAAGGCCGAGACTCACACCACTCCCCGGGCCCCCTTCCTGCAGGGGAGCCCACCCCTTCCCCAGCCCCAGCCTGGATTCACAGTCCCTGTGGAGTCTAGGGTGAGGACTCTGCACTGCTTGGCCACTGACCCCTCACATTGGAGCCCACCCAGAGCAGACAAGGGCATTCCCCCTCCTCTCCCCTCGGGTTGGACTCTGAAGGTCTCTCTGTGGTCACTGCCTCATACCCGCCAAGGGCCCCTGGTGCCAGGGAAGATCGTCCAGAGGAACGATGAAGGCTTAGGTGTTGTAGCCAAAGCCTTCAGTAAATATTTGCTATTCCAAAGTGTGATCCCCTGGGGGCCGTTACTGATTAACATCCCAGAGGTGGCGGAGCTTCTGGAAACCACACACCAGGAGGGGCTTCCTGCACTCCCAGTTCCAGGGGCGAAACACATGGATTCACCTGGAACTTCTGCTTTTCAACTCAAGGCTGTGCCCTGACCCTGAGCTCTGCCTGGACAGGGCCAGGGACTTTCTGTTGAGTGCCTCTGGGGACAGAACACCTGGTGAGGGAGAAGACAATGGTGGCCTCCCCTGCTTCAGCCAGGGTGGGGCAGGTGCTCTCCGACCCCAAGGACCCGCCAATCCAGTGTGAGACAGACAGCTAGATCACAAAGCCTATTTCAAGGTGAATTTACAGCTCTCAGCATTGAAACTGGACAGACCCTCAAGCCCTCAATGTCAAGGCTGGTGGAGACCCTTTAAGCCCAACTTCTCAGACCTACTGACTTCCTTTTTTATCATATAAATATGTGGTTATCTGCTCCTTACCACCCTTGAATCAAAATTTATAATTAATATAACCTACCCACAAATTTAAAAAAAAATAGTGTTCTAAGATGAAGGCAAAATACAATTATAAACCAGGCACAGTGGTGCACGCCTGTAATCCCAACAGCTCAGGAGGCTGAGGCAGGCGGATCGCAAGTTCAAGGCCAGCCTAAGCAACTTTGTGAGGCTCTAAGCAACATGCATTCACACACAACACACACCCAATATATACACGAGTGCTCCTGTCCTGGACTATGCGCTGTTATTTTATTTATTTATTCTTTTCTTGTGTGCTTCTGGCCATTATTTATTTTTCATTGGAAGTTTTTAGTTTTTGAATTATCTCAAAAGAATAGCACCAAGAACACCTACATCCCTCTCTCCAGATTCGCTTTTTCCTTCTTCTCTGTTTAGCCATCTCTACTTTGCACATCAGCACATACACTCACATATGCTATCTTTTTTTAAAGGGCTAATGACATCCTTTATTCAAGTCACATAGAAAAGCACATCCTATTAATGTAAAATGTTCATGCATGTAAGATGATCAGTCATTAGCAAATTTTAAAAGGCTTATATAGGCACACCAAATGTTTCAGTCAACTTTTTTTGTTGCTGTGACCAAAAGACCCAAAAAGACCCACTTTAGAGGAGGGAACGTTTACTTGGTGCTCACAGTTCTGAAGTCCCAGTCCATAGACAACCAGCTGCGTGGCTCTGAGCCTGAGGTGAGGCAGAGCATCATGGCAGAGGGGTGTGACCTGACAATCGGGAAGCAGAGAGAAGGTTCCTCACAGGGGACAAAATATATGCTCCAAAGGAGTGTGGTGGCCCGCCTCTTTCAGCCACTCCCTAGCTGCCTGTAGTCACCACCCAGTTAGCCCCAGTGGTGGGTTAGCACACTGACTAGTTGAAAGCTCTCCTAACCCAATCATTTCACCTCCTGATGGAAATATCAGGGGTCCTAGGCCCCCCAGGAGCCGAAATAAACACTCAGAGACAGCTCTGTCCGCAAGGCAAGAATTTACTTCTAGTGCAGAAGGGCGCCCAGCAATCAGAACCCAAAGCCAGCGGCTGAGCAGGTGGCCTCACGGCCTTCGTCCCCGCCGTGGGTCTTGGCTGGGGCCCAATGGTCAGGTGGCCGCACAATCTTTGGCACAAACAGCTGAGGAAAAGGGCGCTTAGCAGCTGCTCCCTGGTCAGGCTGACTACGCTGCCCCCAGAGGGTCATCTGAAGAGGTGTCCTTCAACTGCCCAGCTCCTTTGCTGTCCCTTGTTCCTAGCTGGGGAAGCCTCTTGGGTGGAATGCCTTTTGGCGCAGACACAATCACTGAGGAGGCGGAGGCTGGAGGCAGAGACTCTAGAAAGGCAGGCAGCCGTGTAAGCCATGGCAGTCGGGCGGCCAGGGGGAATCGGAGTTGCCAGTGGGACAAAAACAGCCCGGGGCTTGCTGGCCCTCTGAAGGGACACCCTCGCTGCACACAGGCCCAAAGAGCAGCCACCATGACTCCAACCTCTTTAAAGGAGCTCAATGTCTTTGCAGAAGTGTGCAGATCACACGGAAGCAAGTGATTTAAGGAAAAGGAACCTCGAGTCGGGTGAGTCAGCCAGCAACCGCCTCCCCGCCCCGCCCCACAGCGCAGCTCCACGGGGGCCGCAGGACAGGATCAGCGACACCCAGACACCACTCCCCACCTGCTCCGGCTCCAAACTCCCCAGGCAGAAACAAGAGGGACTGAGCTCCGTGCAGGATGAACACGGGAATTGTGACACAGGTCAACACCCTCCGGCCACCCTCGGGCCACACGCTTGACTAGAGAGGCTCAGTCCAAAGTCTGTAGGACCTGAGAAGCTCGTGTGTCCCTTTAGAGTGAAAACACAAATGAGGCCTTTCCAAGGCGCCAACTTTGAGTTGTGTTTGCAGTGATGGCACCGAAAGGCTGCTCTGGATCTTTCTTTCTGTTGATTAATCCACGTTCATTCCCTTTTGGGGGCACAAATGAAGTAGTTCATGAAGACTTAAGTGGCTATGAAGACCATACATCTCTGAGAATGTCTTAAAGAAAGGTCACCAGACCACGTCAATGTTCATGGCAGCTCAATTCACAATAGCCAACTATGGAACCAACTCAGGTGCCCTTTAACAGATGAATGAATAAAGAAAATATGGTACCTATATACAATGGAATATTACTCAGCCATAAAGAAGAATGAAATGATGGCATTTGCCAGTAAATGGATGGAACTGGAGAATATCATGCTAAGTGAAATAAGCCAGTCCCCAAAAAACAAAGGCCAAATGTTCTCTCTGATCTGTGGAGGCTGATTCACAATGAGGGGGATGGGGTGGGTGAAAGAAGAATAGAAATTCACTGGATTAGACAAAGAGGAATGAAGGGAAGGGAGGAGGGATGGGAATAGGAAAGACAGTAGAATGAACTGTCTTTTCCTATATGAATACATATACGAAGCCCCACATCATGTGGCTCACAAGAATGGAAAGTTGTCCTCCATGTCTGTATGATATGTCAAAACACTCTCTAGTGTCATGTGTATCTAAAAAGAACAAATAAAAAATACTGAAAGGAAGGTGACCTGAACCTTTGAGCTCTGAACAGCGGTTGGCAACTGCTGAACCTCACACCTGCGATTTCCCGAGCTCCTGGGTGGGAGCTGGCTCGGCCTGGCCAGCCCTCATGCACTCGGTGGTCAGAGAGGGAGGAAAAGAAAAGTCCGTTCTCATTCACGTCCATCTGATTCGAGTTGTTGGCCTGTGGGGAGGGGTTGGCGTAGTTCTTTCTTCTAACTTCAGGTTTCTCCAGGGTCGCTGCCTTCAGATGTCTTTAATGACTCGTCACCTCTCAGTCACCAGGGCTCCAGCTGCTGCAGACTCCGACATCCCTCGAGGGAAGGCAGGGCTTGGCCAGGGTGGGCAGCCGCCACCGGGGCTGTGCTGCACGTTCTTGTCCAATCCCTTTCAAAAGAGCAAGCAGAGGTGACCCTCTTGGATAAACAGGAGCCCGATTTCTCTCTCCGTCTTGAAGATGTTCCTCCCAAACGAATAATAAACCCAAATAGAAATCCAGGCTTTGGCCACAGCTGGTGGAACAGCCCCACTTGGGGGAGGTAAAGCATTCCGGTTGCTCCTCATTTCCCCTCCTACCTGTATGATCTTCTGGGGAATATTTATTACAGATTAAGAGAACCATGAACATCAGCAAGCTCCGATTTTCTGAGAAACTCCTGCCTTGATCACAGAGTTCTGTTCTCGGGGACACTAAGCCGAAGTGGACTAAGGAAAGGCCGTAGAAGGAGCTGAAAGATGGTTCCAGAACAACCCAGTCCCAGTGTACGAGAACCAGCTGCAACTGCCAGGAGACCCGAGATGGGCAGGCAGATCCAGGATGGCACAGAGTGCCATTTATCGGCCACTTAATGACTGAAGTGTGGTTCTTGGGTGGCAGCGACACCAAGTGGGTTCCGCAAGTCGAGTCAGAAGGAGAGCTGTGCATCCTGGGAAGGACAAAAGTAGCTCTATCCCGGACGGAAGGGAGCTGGTTTCTCTCAAGCTGATATCCGAGGGCTGGGCCCATTGCTGGCGCCAGAGTCCAGTTGTAAAGCTCCACATACCTCTCGTGGTTTGATCTATTCGTAGCATGCTAAGAAACTGTGCAGGAAGACTGGCGGGGACAAGGGTGGTGGTGTTATGGACCAGGCTATATGAGCAATGACCCAACAGACTCCATTTTGCCCTAGACTCCAGGTAATGTGAGAAACGCTTCTCCCATGGGAATACCCCCTCCATACCCATCAATAGGTGCTTAGCATAGAATGTTAGGGGCACAAGATGGCAATTCTTATACGATGTAAAATTGTTGTCTCTTTGGTTCCCATTTTCCTTGGACAATGAACCCTGCCAGAGAATGACTATCTAGATGTTAGTAACCATTCTTTAACTTGTACTCAACTAGGGTCGTTTTGACCCACTTCTCCTTCTGCTTATGATTTGAGATCTCATGCTGTTTGTGGTCTTGAATCATAGCAACAGCTGCTTATGACTCATGTACTGGCATGTTTTACTTATGGTATAAAAGGGGCACTCAAACCGCTGGAGGGGGTCGGAGATGTAGACTTGCAGCCTGCCCCTGGTGGATCCGATCACCAGCTGGCGATAAAGATGGTTCATCTTCTGCTTTAAGTTTGACTCAGTGATTTATTACAATCTTTGCCATAACTGTGGTGACGACTCAAGATGGCCACAGTCACGTCAGTTGAATCCACATAGGCGTCAGGAAGGGCCTTATCATTATAGGGCACACATCACTTTGTATATTACCCCACGATTTTTTGATTGAACCCAGGAGAGCTTTACCACTGAGCTACATCCCTGGTCCTATTTATGTATTTATTTTTGAGAGAGGGTCTCACTAAGTTGCCCAGGCTCATCTCGAATCTGAGATCCTCCTGCCTCAGCCTCCTGAACTGCTGGGATTACAGGTGTGCACCACCACTCCTGGCCACCTCACACATTTCCCCAACAATTTTCATTTTGTAGTCATGTCTAACATATGTCCACCCAACTTTGGTACAGGTGAATACAGGTAGATTTATTAGCATTATCAATACAGACTCATGGACTCTTAATTTTTTTTAACACATAACTGTTCTTAATATATCTGTATCTCTATCTCTATATTTTTATTGAGATGTTAAAATTACCCTAGATATAATTATATGACAGAAATGGACTAGAAACCATGAGTTTATAGCTCTAATTCATACCAACTCTGCAGGGGGCTTCGTCGTTTCTCTCTTCCATACTTCTGTCCCCTTCTCTGCTCAGGTCTACGAGACACATAAATAACATGGTGTCTGCTACACTCGTTGCAGGAAAAGCAGACCTGAAAGGAGGGCACCAAGATCTGCCTGCAGCGTCTTACTCTTGGGGATGAATAGTCCCAGTCCTGCACTTAGATAATGAGACTCTTTCCTCCTCCTCCTCCTCCTCCTCCTCCTCCTCATTCTTCTTCTTTAAATTTGTTCTTTTTAGTTATACATGACAGTAGAATGCATTTTAAAATATTATACAGACCTGTTTGAGTTTTTCTTTTTATTCTGTTTCAGGACTTTTATTGTCTTGTTAATTTAACTGCTCTTTTTAATATATTGAATATTAACATTATTCCAAAAGTGTACATTGCATCAATAGATCCACAAGAGAAGTGCCGTTCCCTCCCCACTGCAACCTCTCTGGTCTAGTCCTCTTCCCCAGTCCACTTTAGGGAATCATTTAATGACTTTCTGGTTTATTTTTCCTGTATTTCTTTATGTAAGGACAAGAGTAAAGATTCATGATTTCTTTTTCTTCCAAACACTTTGTAGATATCCTCCTTGGTTTGCTTGTTTGTTTTTACAGCTACGTAGTACTCCCATTGAACTAATTTCCTATGTTTGGGCCTTTAAGTAATTTCCCATTATTTTGTAATTACAAAGAATGCTCCAATTAATAACTTTGTAGATATCATTTTAAAAATTGTCAATGCTGTGTCTTTAGGCTAATAATTCTTAGAAGTGGGATTTCTGAATGGAAGGTGAATATATCTGTATTAAAAAAATACATTGGGTTTAACAGTGGCCCCTAAAAGATATTCTGAGAACTAACACTGGGGACCTGTGAATGTGACCTTATTTAGAAAAAAGGCCTTTGTAGGTGCAAATAAGTTAAGGGTCTCAAGATGAGATCGTCTTGGACTTAGGAAGGGGAGGACCTTCTCTAAAGACAGGTGTTCTCCGCAGAGGTAGGCAGAGGGAGCTTGGAAGTACAGAGGGATTCTGGGGAGACCTCGTGAGGACAGAGGCAGAGACGGGAGTGATGGGCCCACCAGCCCCGGAGCATTGAGGACTGCCGACAGCACCCAGGGGCTAGCCGGAGGCTGGATCGCATGCTCTCAGAGCCTTGGCAGGATCGAACTGGGCAACACCTGGCCCATGGACTCTGCCCTCCAGAACTGGGCATGGATTTATTTCTGCTGTCGGAAGCTGCCCCGCTGGTGGTAATTTGTTTCATCAGGTCTTAGGAAACACATGTGTTGTATGTTGCCCAATCCCCTCCCACGGGGCCTTCTGCCTCCTCCAGCTGTGCATGGGAAGGGCAGTGTCTATGCAGTTGATGCGGGTGGGGGGCTTGGGGGGTGGTCCATCCAGCTCCCACACCTTTGCCAACTCAGCAGAGAGGAAACAGTATTTTACAATAGTTTTAGTTTGTGTTTTTTAAATTTTAAGTGAAGTTGAACATATTTCTCATGTTTAATCAGTGTATCTATGTATGTCTGCTCCTGTATTTTGTTTGTTTTTATGTAAGATTTAAAAATTCTTGTCCTTGCCAGTTGCAGTGGCACATGCCTGTAATCCCAGCGGCTCAGGAGGCTGAGACAGGAGGATCTCGAGTTCAAAGCCAGCCTCAACAATGGCAAGGCACTAAGCAGCTCAGTGAGACCCTGTCTCTAAATAAAATACAAAATAGGGCTGGGGATGTGGCTCAGGGGTTGAGCGTCCCTGAGTTTGATCCCTGGTACAAAAAAAAAAAAAAATTGTCCTTAATTTTGAAAGAGGTTCCTTATGATTTGTTATATTAGCTCCTATGGATGACACAATTTATAATTTGTAAACATTTCTTTGATGTTTCCATTTGTCTTGGGACTTGCTTATGCAATTCTCTTCTGTAGTCAAGTTTATCAGCCTCTAATTTCTTGTGGATCTAAAGGTGAGGTTAGAAAGCCTTGTCCTCCTCCTAAACGATGAGGAATTTACCCATTTTTCCTCTGGCACAAGGAATGGTTCGGATTTTACCTTTTTCTGTTTTCTCCAATGGCCATCCAGCTGTTCCAATATTACTTTTTAAAAAGCTTTTCTTCCTCAAATTCAAAGTTCCCATTTAACCCGGGTCTATTTCCAGACTTTCTCACCTATTTCGCTCGTCTGCCTATCTATCTATTCATGTACCAGTACCTGGTGTAATTAAGGAATCTGTGCCATATGCCGTGGTATCTGTTAAGACGGGCCTCCCTCTCCCCATGGTCCACCCCTATGGCTTCTCCAGTGCTTTCCTGGCTATTCTTGCATGTTTACTTTTCTATGTAGAGTGTAGAATCATCTTGTCTAACTTCAAGAAAAAGCATTTTTTTTTTAAAGTACTGGGGTTGGAACCCAGAGCATCATGCATGCTAGGCAAGTGCTGTACCACAGAGCTACCTCCCCAGCCCAACTGTTGGCATTTTTATTGAAATCCTAACAAACTGACAAATTAGATTAGGGAAAGCTGATATGCAGATGATGTTGAGTAATCTTATTCCAGATTTGTGGAATAAAAAATACAAATAAAATAAAAAATAAAAAATAGTTCGAGACTACTTTTTTAAAGACTGTTTTATAATTTTCTCAGTGTAGATCTTGCACATTTCTTCTGACATTTATTCCTACATGTTCGTCTCTGTTGCTGTCGGGGTTTCTCTTCCACTGTGCTTTCTAACTGGCTGTTATTTGTGCATGTCCTGATATCTGTCCTGATATCTTGCTGCATTCTTTCAGTGTTTGAGTTTGTGCTGTTGATTTGTATGTTCATCTTTCTATGCAGACTTGAGTGTCTAGTTAGTTATGCAGGTATATTGCCATGCCCTATGCAAAGAGAGAGAGAATTGTGTTTTGTTTTTTCCCAATTCTTATGTCTCTGCTTTTGTGCAATTGAATTGTTTAATACCCACAGTACAATGTGAGATGGTACTGGGTATAATGAATAGTTTTGTCTTAATTTTAACTTTAGTGAGAATGCATTTAGTATTTTTTTATTTAAGTAAGATTCCAGGGTGTGTGTGTGTGTGTGTGTGTGTGTGTGTATACCCATTAGATAGCTGTATAAATATGTGTATTTAAGGAAGTATTTTTCAGCCATTATTTCTCAAGGTGCATGCTATATTCTTTCTATCATTTCTGTGTCTGTCTATCTATCTGTCTATCTATCATCTCTTTACCAATCACCTAGTTTTTTGTCTTATTTAATGTTTTTGGCCTTGACCAGAAAGGTGAAGACTCTTTCTCTTGCAATGTCTCTCTAGCACCCTCTATTGACAAAGCTTGACACCATGCTCAATTTATAAAGAAAGAACAGCTGGAAACCTGCAGACCGATTTCTGCAGAGCAATGGTGATGGGAACATTTGCAGCTGAGAATCAATGATCAATAATGAGCATACACACATATATTGTTATTTTTGCTTTAAGTGGTTAAATATATTTCAAATATATTTTTGAAATATTTTATATATTTTTTCCACATATTTACCCTTTTATTCTTTTGAGTTGGTCCAGGTTTCCAAATAGAATCATGTTTCTGTCTGAAGAACTGATTTTAAAACTTTTTTTCATGAAGGCCACACATTTTCTCTTGAAAAAAAATTTTAGTCTTCATTTTTGAAGGATCATTTTTTAAAATATATTATGACATTTTTTTCCCCTTCAGAACTTTAAAGATGACTTGCTTGCTTTCTTGTTTTTTAAAAAACTTTGTATTTAGAAACTTTGTATTTCTAAATTTGCAAAAATAATAGTGTCTCCATGTACCCTTCTCCCAGCTTACAAGTATGAGGACATTAAACAGCCATATTACAAACCACTGTACAATGATCAAACCAGTAAATTACAGGAATACTATATTGTATTGATATTGCTCAGTTTCCCCCACTGTCCCACCAGTGTCCTCTCTCCAGTCCTGAGTCAACACGGGAGCACCTGTAGTACTTGACTCTCAGGCCCTCTTATTCTCTGTCCATCTGGGCCAGAAACTCTGGGTTGTTTTTTTCTTTACCTAGGTCCTTTGGGAGAGTACTGGCTGTGTATTTTATGGAATGTCCTCCAGTTGTACTTCTCTGATACTTTCTCCTGGCCACTTCAGGCTTCATGTCCCAGGAAGGACCATAGAAGTAAGTGTACCTCTCCGGGCGGTGCCTCCCTCCAGCCTCTGACAAGAAATCGAGACTCGTCTTTATGTTTGTGTTCTGGATGCAATGTGTCTTTTTTGTTTGTTTGTTTTCTGGTTGCTTTAATTTTTTTCTCTTATCCTTGGTTTTAAGCAATTTGATTATGCGGTACCTTGGCTGGTATTTTGTGCTCCTTCTGCTTTGGGTTTGTTGAATTTCTTGGTGTATTTACACCTTTCATCAAATCTGGGGAAAAAATGTTGCCATTATTTTTTCAAATGTTTTGCTCCCCTGTGCCTGTCCTTCCCTGGGGTTCCGATTTCAGGTACTGACGTGACGTTGAAGGTCAGGTTGTGCATGGTCACACTTGTGCTTCTACTGAGTCTATGGAAGGCTGGGGGGATACATAAAACGTGCATGTTTGTGCAGCTATCAGTCTCCCAGAGCCAAAACCAACTTCATTTCAATGTTTTAAAAATAATAATTGACTTGTCAGAGAAATAAGCTCTTTCAATGTTTTTGTCAATTTGTAATTTTCCTTTTAAATCTGATTATGTTTTTTTTCCTTTATAACTAGAGCACATATGAACTGTACAAACACAGTGGGCTTCATTGTGACATTTTCATACCTGCTCATAATGTACTTTGATACTTTGATCATATTCTCTATGACCCTTTTTGTTTAAAAAAAAAAAAAAAACTCTTTTCTGTGATTCCCTTTCCCTTCCATAAT
Source organism: Marmota monax (assembly GCF_021218885.2). NCBI lineage: Eukaryota > Metazoa > Chordata > Mammalia > Rodentia > Sciuridae > Marmota > Marmota monax. The sequence continues at coordinate 3,141,149 of NW_026695241.1, read as the reverse complement.
AGTCCACCTTCAAGTTTCATGTAGTCTTTGTTTTCCTCCTAGATTTCACAAATTAGAGAAAACATGTAATGCGGTTTTTCTGAGTCTGGCTTAATTTACTTAATTACTTAAACTCTAGTTGCTTTCATTTTTCCTGTGAATGGCATGATTTTGTTTTTCTTTATGGCTGAATAATACTCCATTGTGTATATATACCACATTGTCTTTATTCTTTCATACATTGATGGGTATCTAAGCTAATCCTATAACTTGGCTCTTATTTTGGAGAAAATTCTATATGCTAATGAAAAAAATATGTATTCTGCAGTTGTTAGAAGAAATACTCTGTAGATGTCTGTCATGTTTGTAAACAAAAATGGTTTTGTCACCATAATGAAAGCTCAAATAATGGGGACGGGAGCAGACTTCGTGGATCAGCAATGCTTTTTATTCAGCAGCAGAGACAGGCATCAGAGGGGCTCACTTTCTTTATAGAAAATGGCTGTGGGTTACAGGAGGTGTCTGGGTTTTTATAGGTTATGCTGAGAGGTGACTTAATCACTCCAATGGAAAGTGTTAGTTTGGGCATTCAGGAAAAAGGTTGTAAAAATTTGAAACCTGTTTTTACTGGACAAGGATGGAGGGTCCTTTGCTCAGCACCCAGTGCTTATCTCTTCCCTTTGGGTCCATTGTACTGTCACTGGGAAAGGATTAAAGTTTTGCTTCTTCCTCTGGGGTCTATTGTCACTTCGAAAGAATTTAATTTTCCAGGGACTGCCATTGTTGGATTGATGTTTGCCTCTTTTTCAGGGATTGTCTTGTCACTGGGAAAGGATTTATTGGGGGGGGAGGATCAGTGTTTTGCCTTCTTTCTCTTTTCCTCTTCCCGGGTCACACAGTCTTGGGGGGCTGTCATTTCCCATATCCTTCAAAGTTGGTCTGACCTATAGTGTAATTTAACTCTGATGTTGCTTTGCTGATTGTTTTAATCTGAAGGTGTGTCTGTTGGTGACAGTACTCAACTCACCTCCTGTTGCTGTATTGAGGCTTATCTCCTACTGTAAGTCCTATAGTGATTGTTTTATAAAATTGGATGCTCTGATTCTTAGTGCATATGTGTGTGTGAGTATAAATATATTTACAATCATTATATTTCTTGTTGTGTTGTTTCCTTTATCAATATGTTGTGATCCTATTTGTCTCTTTTGACTGATTTTGGTTTGAAGTCTCTTTTGTCAGACATGAACATGGTTAATCCTGCTTGATTTGGGGTTCCATTGGATTGGAATACCATTCTCCATCCTTTCACTATCAGTCTATATTTGCCTTTTCTGGTAAGATGAATTTCTTTAGACAGCAAGGAGTTGAGTTTTGTTTTTAGATCCAATTAGCTAGACAGTCTTTAAATTAAAGAATTCAGACTGTTTACATTCAAGGTTATTTTTGAAAGATATGTACTAATTCCTGTCATTTTGCTGTATTTTTCTGATTATTTTGAAGGATCTATGTTTGTTTCTTTCTCTCTTATTTATCTTTTCCCATTTTTCATCTTCACTGAATTAATCATGTTTGATTCTTTACTTTTTTTATTCTTTACTTTTGCTCATGGGTTCCTCTAGTAATACTTGCCTTTTCCCCCCTGTGTTCTCATGAGTGTGTTTGTCTTGTTTCCTCTTCTGAGGGTAGGAATCCTTTAAGTATTTTCAGCAATTCTGACTTAGCAGTCATGAGTTCCTTCAGTTTCTGTGTATCTTGGATGCTCTTTAATTCACCTTTGATAACTTTGCTGGATTAGTAGTCTAGGTTGGCAGTTACTTTCTTTCAAGGATTGAATGGGATTAGTGCACTCATTGGAGACCCCAGGCTGCCCAAATGGACTGAGACCTCAGGCCTGGGGGTTGCAAACACTCCTTCTTAAGGGTATCACTTCTGTTGCCTCCCCTCTCAAACACACTTGTCCTGAGAGTTGCAATGACGCTATTTATTACAAGATGCTAAAGGTAGGAATGACTGTGGTTGGGTGGAGGAGAAACTGGAGAAGACAGGGGGAATCTCCCCACTCCCCCAAAGTCAGGTGGTCCTGTGCTCCCGGGTCAATGCTCTCAGGTTGGATTCACCACCTTGCCCAGGAACAGGCTGCTCCACGTGAAGTGGTCGAAGACCATGACAAGGAAGGGCCGGTCGAAGCTGACGGTGAGTGGCTCGGATTCCAGCTCCAGGGTGCCCTTGGTGGCAGCTGGCTTCATATCCTCCTCGTCCAGTTGCAGCATGGCCTTATGAATCACCTGTTAAGAAGGCAGGAGGTGAGGCCCTATTGTGTGTTAGGCACTTCCACACCCCATCACTGTTAGTTCTTGTTTCCTTTGCTTTGTGGAAGGTGAAACTGAGACTCTGAAGGGGTCACTTGCTGGATCCTCATGTAAGTGGCAGCTCCAGGACTAGAGTCCCTGGGCTTGGGCCCAACTATGCTTCCTCCCTAGGAGGGGTGCCGACCGAGCTGTCACACAGCCTGGTGCAGCTGGGCTTCCGTGTCCATATCAGGTGTTCCTTACCAGTCCCAGGCTGGGGGAGGAAGACCTCACTCTCTGTCCACCTTGCTGGGTAAATACCAGGTGGAAGTTACATGAAGCACTGGTACCTACCCTGTGGGCAAAGCCCAGGCAGAAGCTAAAATGTCAATCTTTGATTGTTGATATGCTCCTTGTGATCAGAATTAGGAGGAATTCTGAAATCCGTAAAATGTTTGATGAGCTTACACTGAAAGCCTTTGACAGATCATAATCTGGTAAGTCAAACAGCAAGTGACATTTAATGCACGCAGCAGCCTCTGGAAAGGGAGCTCTAATCCAGTCTGCTTTCCAGCAAGGACTCCAGGGCTCTGGGTGGCTCTGTGAGGCGGCCATAAGCTAGGAAGAGGCTGAGCTGGGATTGGGATCCCTGCAGTGGGTCTGGAGAATAGATTTTTGAGTTGACAAAGCTAAGGTCAAATGTCAGACTATGATTTACTGGCTCTGTGACTGTGGCAAGTCTTCACCCTCCCTGTGTTAGATACTCTGAGAACTTGGGAGGGAGGGCATGCCCAGAGCTGCATGGACTCCACCCTTCCCCCAGCATGCACTGTCCTGAGCAGTTACCACTGTGGTCACAAAGCCCTGTGCTCTGAGGGCAGGAGCCGTGTCTGAGTGAAGAAGTCATCCCCAGAGCCTCGCACAGTGTGGAGCACATAGTACATGTTCAAAAAAAAATCTGAACCAATGAATGAACACAGACCATCAAGTGTAAGGATAATGACTATACCCAGATAGAAGGCTCAATGTGACCCCAATTAGACATCACATTCCCTGTTTCTTTTTGCTGCTCAGAGTTCTGCCATGACGACTTAGTTTCCCAGTGTCCTCTCTGTGTGATCTGGTGGGAGGGGTAGGCTTGCGGGTTGTGGCTCTCCCCGTCACCAGCTTCCTGTGAGGTCTTGGGATGGTTGTTTTCTTCCCATGGATGGAAGCGCGTGGACCACACCTGCAGTTCTCAGCCTGGGATCTAAAGGCCCATCGATGAACAGGCTCAGTGTGACTTATTGCTATTATTTTTATTGTGAAATTTGGAGGGAAAAGGCAGCTTCCTGAGACACTTACCTTTGATACTTTCAGCTGCTCTGCGTGGCTGATGCCTGAGAAGTTTGCCCGGTTGGTGAACACGTCTTCAATGCCCATGTCTTCCAGCACGCCCCTGAGGTCATAGGTGCCAGAGATGGAGACTTTGGGGATGTACAGGTGCACCTGGCTGGTCGGGGTAAGCCGATGAGGTTAGATATTCCAGGGCTTGGCCTCTGGAGATAGCCTCACAACCTCCCCCAGCAAGATGCTACTTCCTCATGGGATCCCTCCGGCCCCTGCGTCCCACTCTGACCTGCTCACTGGGGCCAGGGGAAAGGACAGGGAAAGAGCGAACCCTGCCTCGTCCTCTCCCACATGTGCAGCCTCTCCTTTGGTCTCTGAACTGCTCGGTCCTGTCTACGGCCATTCCACCTTGAACATGCTTGATCTCATCTGACCTGCGCAGTCCTCTCCTTGTCAAGATTCCTTTGAGCTGATTCCACCTGTGATACAGCTGGACTACTGGCCATTGAAGACAATGGCCCCTTGAGATGTCCTTTTGGTCCCTAAAGAACACCCTGCTAGATACAGGGAGTTGAGGAAGCATCCACCTGGAGCCGCAGCTATGCTACTAATACTGTGTGACTTTAGCCAGGTCCTGCTAGGGTCCTCATCTACCTATGGTGAGCAGATGTCCCACTGGGGCCCTGGGTGCTGAAACTCCGAGATTCTGCAAGAACTGGACGATGGTGCTGGTGTGGAGAAGCTAGGTGCAAAGGTGCTGGGTGCACTGGGGCGGGAGGGGCCTGGGGCTGAGCTGGGCATCTGTACTCTGCCATATCAAGGCTTAGTCCTTCTTTTTCCTGTTCTCTAGAGGGAGAGAAGATGCCCAAGGCCTGAAGCCAGGTGGGTCAGCAAAAGCACACCTGCTCCCTGGCAGGTGCAGGGGAGGTGCTGTCCCTCTGTTCTCTGAGCAAAAGCAGCCCTGGAGGCCTGGGGATGGGCCACCAGCCAGTGTGATGTTTGAGCTGCCCTGTTCAAAAGGAGTTGAGGACGAATCTGAGACGACTGGGACAAGTGACTTTCCCCGCTGCTTGCCAGCATGCACACCCTTGTCCTGTGCTACTTATTCCTTTGTTACCTACTGTGGTCTCACTTTCTTATTTACTGATTGATTGATTGGCAGGGTGATTGATTGATTGAAGAAAGGTTAGATCCCCTGAGTGACCTAAGAACCGTCCATGACGGATACAGAGATGGCAAAACAGATAAGTGGGGGCCTGGGTGGTTGGTGAGCTCACTTTAAGACATTGATGCAAAAAACCTCATTTTGTGGAATTCCCCAAAGTACCTAAGTGCTGATTGATAGATGGAAAATGTCACAGACTGTGGGGACCCAGCAGACAGGAAAATGGGGAGCCCTGGAGGGTGAGTCCAGGGAAGAAGGACGACCAAATGCACCCCTTTCTGCCTGGGAACGTGGGCACTGCAGACACCCACGTGCTGGTGGAGTGCTTACCTCCTGGCCAGGGACATGGACCATCTCTCCATCATGTCCCTGCTCAGTGCGGCAGTGACTGTGTCCATCTGCCCCAGATCGGGAAGGACGAAGAAGATGGTCTGGTTGCCCAAGTGGTCCAGCTGCACCACCTGGCAGGGGAGCTCCGGGTCGAGAAGGTGCTTGACGGAGCTCGACTGGAACATCATGGGCACCTTCACGGTGGTCGTCTCATTCACATAGAAGTTTTTCTCCACGGTTCTCTCCGGGTTGGAGGGCTGTGTCCATGTGCCTGGGAAGAGGTGGGAGAGTGCACGCAGGCTAGGCCTGTGGAGCAGGGAGGAAGTGCAGCCCCAGAGCACCAGGTGTGCCCGACACCAGCCACACTGCCGCCTGCCACATGCCTGGGTTGGCCCCACTCCAGCTGCCAGAAGGTTCTCAAAGATCTGGTCATTCCCAGAGGTTTAAAGCCTGTTTCACCCTCTTTCCCTTGAAATGGGTGGAGGATGAACTCTCTGAAATTGGCTTCCAAACAAGGAAGGAGGGAGAGGCCAAGAGACTTCTGGGTCTTAAACTTGTGGGTAGGACCAGAGTGGGTCCCTGCTCCGAGAGTTCTGGAAGTGGTGCCAGAATTCAAGTCTTTGACTCAAGATGGGGTCGAAGGGGCTGATTTGGGAAATAGACCATGCATTCCATCCCGCCCTGAGAGCCTGGCCAGTCCATGTAGGAGGCTTCTGCCACTGCTCCCTGGCTCCCCACTCCAGACCACATTTCTGGATGCATAGCCAGCGTGAGAAGACTCGTGGGGTCTCAGATTTCCACCCTCCCCGTGTTGGACCTTGGGTCCCCTCTACTATGATGTCCCCATCTAGACTGCTTTTCCCCTCAGAATGGGGAACCCACTACCCTCACAGATGGGGCTTTGCAGATCTGGTCAGCTCTGGCGGGAAGACGGTTGGTGCTCAGGCTGAGCCAAAGTCTGCCTGACCACAGAGGCTCCCTGTGAGCCTCTCCAGACTTTCTGAACTTATTCCCCAAACCCTGAGTTTTCTTGCAGGATGTTTAAAGTCACAGGTTAAATCTCCCCAGGACCTCTTGGCTTTAGTTGGGGATCCACAAAAGCACCGAGGATCTGATCTCAGCAGGTCCCAGGTGTCCTGGCTGTCCTGGACTTCAGGCTCTGAAGACCTGTGAGACCACTACTTCCAGCTGAGGCTGTTTCAAGGTGGCCAGAGCATAGCTCCAGGCAGACCTTTCTCCATCCCACGGCAGACCTTGGATTGCATGGCCAAAATTCATGGTTTTGGGTGGAGACAATGGAGAGAGGGTGGGGAACGTGGGGAAGCGGTCGGTGGGCACAGCCTAGAGACCTTGGGACCATGCCTGGTCCATCCTGAACGCCCTCTCTAAGCTCTGCGACTGCAGACACTGATTCAGGGTAAACTCTTCATCTAATCCTCTCAGGGCAAGTGAGATTACTTGAGGTTCTCAAACCAGCCTCCAAAGGAAGCCCGAGGGCCTCGGATCTGGAATGTGAGTTGAATACTGAACTTACCGGTTCCATTTGTTCCTCTCACTGGTTTCACCTGCGTTTCTTTGACTATGACTGCTTCAGTGAAACTGGGCCACGGGGGTCCCAGTTACATGTTATAAAAAGACGATTGCTAAAAATGTCCTGGACAAACTGGTTACAAGAAGCTAAGGGTTTTTGAAGGGAATCAGGGGAGGCTTCCCAGAAGAGGTGACTTTTTTAGCTAAGACCTGAAGAGTGGGAAGATGTGTTAGGCTGTCAGATAAATTGAGGAAGGGCTCACAAGAGCCATGGGTTTTGGTGCAGAATATGACTCCCCCCTGTAAGCCCACGTCCTAATCCCTAGAGCCTACGAATATGCTAGGTCACACGTCCAGCGGAATAAGGTTGCAGATGGAATTAGAGCTGCTCATCAGCAGTTCTCGAGAGGAGAGATTGCAAGGGCAAGAAGTTGATTTTGTTCTCAGGCATAATGTGTCCGAATGCCCTAATCAGAGAAATCAGCTGGGCATGCTGGAGGGGACACGTACTAAAGCCACGAACTCTAGGGTTTCCCTGTGGAAGTCTGTTACTTCAGCAGGCCTGGCGAGGGCTCTGGAGTCTGATCTTAACAAGTCTCCCTGGAGATTTTATGAATAGCATGTTGGAAGACCCAGCTCTGAACTGGTGGAGATGGAGGTGTGGCCCAGGTGGGCCTTGTCAGAGCTGGCTGAGAGCTCTGTGTGGGCAGGATGGCTCTGGGAGCATCCGGGGACCTGAGGGAAGCCTGTGTCTGCAAGGCCCAGGGGTTTCTAGCCCAGGGGGTGCCTCACTACCAGGGCTCTGCCCAGACATTGGGGCGGCCACTCTGTCCCCGGTTACAGTCTGGGCTTGAACCAGCCTCCTGGAATCTGGGCAAATCACTCGGCTTTTCTGTCACTTTGATTTTTGCCAAATGATATAATCCCATCTTCCCAGCCACCTGCGGTGAAGATGGAGACCCAGGTGTGAACTGGGGAATTCAAAGGCTCTGCCCCAAAGTGGATTTTGATGGCTGCTGCTGTTCTTGGCCCTGGGTATAGGGTTTGTCAGAGGGGACGAGGAGGCGGTACCTTTGGAGAAGATGTAGCTGACCAGGGCGGGGATGGCCGGGCTGTCCGGGTCTAAGAATGCGTCTGCCGTTTTCCCCGGGGTCTTATTCTTGATGTACTCGTTGATCTGTCTGCTGGTCCCAGCCCACTCCTGGAAATCCACAGACAAGGCCTCTGACCCATAGTAGTGTTTGATATCTTCCAAGAACGAGTTGAGCAGCTCCAGGCTGTGGTCAAGGAACAAGGTGCTGCCCATAGTGATTTCCAAGCCGGTGTCTGACTCCCGGAGGAGGTGCTGGAGGTGCCGGAAGCTCTGGTGTATTTCACCTTCAGATGTCTCCGTGAGGTTGAAGCCCAGGCCCTGCAGAAGCTGGGCCCGTGTGTGGCCACCAGCACCCAGGGACAGCATAGCTAGGGCTATGGAGATGCTCACTGGGGAGATGAAGGTGTTCCTGTCAGGAGCCAAGGCCACCAGGTGCTTATACAGGCTGAAGGCAAAATCAGCATTGATTGGAGCCAGGTCCCGGTGAGGGCTTTTCGTGCTTATAGCAGCAATGGGGTCCTCAGCCTGGATTGTCCAGAGGCCACTGGTGGACAGCCAGAGAAGACACGTATACAGGGCAAGTGACATTGTTCAGTATGGCCAGGATCTGCCAAATCAAGAATGCTTGTTAGATGTCATGGTGGCCTCTGGGTCAGCAGACCATGGTGCCATAGGAGGCAGACAAAAGAGGCACTTGACCACTGAGTTACATCCCAAAGTCTTTAATTTTTTTTTTAAGTTTTGAGAGATCTTGCTAAGTAGTTGAGGCTGGCCTCAAACTTGTGATCCTCCTTCTTAGCCTCCTGAGTCACTGGAATTACAGGTGTGTACCACCGTGCTCACTTGGGCTTTAGTTTTCTTATTTGAAGATATGAGTTATATTCACTGTGATTGATCAAGGGCTAGTAGGTTCCCACCACTGATTTAGGTATTTTGCTTATATTCTCCCATCTAACCTTCACCCAAACACTCATGAAGTAAATATTATTAACCTGATTTTAGGCAGCTGGAAGCAGATGCTCAGAAAGGTTAAATATCCATCTAGCTGATATATTCAAAGCACTGAAAGAAAAACAAAACAAAAACTGTCAACAAAGAATTCTGTATCTGCAGAACTGTCCTTTAGAAATCAGGACAAAATTGAGGCTGGGGTTGTGGCTCAGTGGTAGAGTGCTCGCCTAGCACGTGCGAGGCCCTGGGTTTAATCCTCAGCACCACATAAAAATAAATAAATAAAATAAAGGTATTATGTCCAACTACTACTAAAAATATATTTTTTAAAAAAAGAAATTAGGACAAAAATAAAGCATTCCTTGAGAAAGCCGAGAAAGCTCATTACCACATATCTGCCTTGCAAGAAATATAGAGACGTTACTGGATTGTAACTTGAAACTGGATGGGGAAATAAAGATCTCTGGTAAAAGTAAGTAGCAGGGCAATTATTAGTTAGTATTATCGTAATACTAGGCTTATGCATAAAAACAATTATTAGTCTGTTTTTGAGTACACAATGCATAAAGATAATTTGTGGCATTAATATCAAAGAGAGGGGTCAAAAGTATGAAGAAGGCAAGTTTTGTATATTATTTAAGTTAAGCTGGTATAAATTCAAATTAGAGTGTTATGATTTTGGACATTAATGGCAATTCCCGTGGTAACAACAAAGAAAACATCTAAAGAATATGAGCAAAAAGGAGAAAAGAATTAAAATGTTTCACTTCAAAAATCGACTAAGCCCAAAACAAGACAGTGACATAGAAGACGAGAAACAAACCAAAAAGAGCTGTAAGGCATATAGAAAACAAATAGCAAAATGTCAGAAGTAAATTCTTCCTTTTCAGTAATTACTTCAGTAATTACGATTAAGTGTAAATGGATCAAAATCTACAGTCAAAAGACAGAGATTGACAGGATGGATGTAATGGTTAATTTTATGTGTCAGGTTGACTGGGTCTTTGTCCGTTCAGGCTGCTCCCAGGTCTGGAGGCTGGTGAGCCCAGGGTCAAGGTGCCTGCAGATCCACAGTCTGGGAGGACTAGCTCTTTGCTTCATAGGAGGTGTTGTATTTCTGCTTCCTCACATGGTGGAAAGAGTGACGAGTCCCCTCAGCTTTTTTTTTCTACGGGCATTAGTACCATTCATGAGGATGAACTCCTCATGACCTGATCATCTTCCAAAGACCTCACCTTATCGCACTACCGCAGTTGAAATTAGCTTTCAACACAGGAATTTGGTCAGGCACAAATACTCAGGCCATAGCAGCTGATAGAACATTTCTGGATGTGTCTGTGAGAGTACTTCCAGGAGTTTGAGTCAGTAGATTGACTAAGAAAATCCAACTTCATCAATGTGGGTATGTATCATTCAGTTGAGGAGCCAAAATGAAAGGTGATGGAGGGAAATTCTCTCTGTCCTTGAGCTGAATCATCCATTTTCTCTTGCCCTTGGGCATGGGAGCTCCTGGTTCTTAGATCTTTGGACTCTGGGAGTTATACCAGCAGCCCCCTGTCCATTCTTGAGCCTTCAACTTAACACTGGGAGTTACAGAATTGGCTCCCTTGATTGTCAGAACATCAGATTCAAAACTGAATTATACCACACACTTTCCAAGGTCCCCGGCATGCAGAATGTGGGACTCTCGGTCTCCACAATCACATGAGCCAATTCTCATCGTATCCTCCCCTCCACCCCACACATCAGAAAGTGATGAAAGAAAGAAGACATAAAGATGGAATGTCTTCTATGTTTATAGATTGGAAGGCAATACCGTTAAGTGACACTACTCTCCAAAACAACCCCTGAATTCAATGCAGTCCCCATCAATCCCAATGACACGGTTTGCAGGGATAGAAAAATCCATCCTTCAATTCATATGGAATCTCAAGGGGTCCTGCATAGACAAAATGATCTTGAAAGAGAACCACAAAATTGAGGGTTTCATGTTTCCCCAGATTTGGTTTCTGACCTGAATGGCAGCAGAGTTCTTGATTTCCTTGGGTCACGTGACAGATCAAGCTGGATTAGGATCCCAGGGCTGCTGTTTCTGAGCTAGGTGATGTGGGGTGGGCTAGTTAGGCTCTGCCTGTTTTCTCAGCATGAAACACAGACAATGGCAACTCTCCCTTCAGCCTTGCCTGGGTTTATGCTTTTGTCTTCTCTTCTCCAGTCCCAGTGAGTGGCCCAAGGTGGCCGCTCGGCTTCTCTCCCTCTCTACTCCCCCTGATCTGCCTCCTGATCAGCCCCTTCCAACCCCTTCTCCCCTCTTCAGTCAAATGCCTCTTGCTAAATCTTTCAGTAACTCCCTGTTGCCCTCAGATGAGGCTGGTCTCACTGACGTGGCCCAGGGGCTCCCTGGGACTGTCCCTAGCCTTAGATATGTGCCCTTAATGTCTTAGGTGGGTATCAGAGGCTTCTTCTATTACCCACCAGGCTTTTATCCGGCTGCAGGACTGGGGAAGGCAGGGCAGGGCAGGGCAGGGCAGGGCGGGTCATCTCAGTGCCCCAGTGCTTGCTGAACCCTGCTCTGGGAGGAGAACTGGAGATGAACGTGGACCTGTCCCAGCCCTGCCCCATGTGGCCCCACTCCAGGTCCCAGCCTCCCTGCTGTCTGTCTCTCTCCTTCTCAGTCTTAGAGACTCAGTGCTTGGCTGCTGCCTCCAGGAAGCCCTCCCCCCCCCGTGCTCTCTGTCCTCACCTCTGTGTCACATAGAGGGGAGCCTTTGCTTTGGCACCGGTCACTGCTCTCCCATCTGCGACCCCCTTGGGAGAGGACCCTGGGTGGCACAGGTTTTCCCTGTCTCTGGGGAGACTGTGGGCTGGACCCCTCCTGTAAGAATTCTCCAAGATGGGGATTAAAACTCTCCCCATCTCTCCAGATGGATGAGAGAACCAGTCACAGCCCCCAGCAGTGCTTGGCCTAGGTGACCTCACTTCATGGTTTGTCCTGGACCCATTTACAGATGGGAAAACAGGCCAAGGAGGCAGAGCAACCCGTGCAGGCCTGGGATCTAAGCCCAGGTGCCCTGACATTCTCTGCAGAGAGCCAGAGGACAACAAAACAGCTCCCCAGAGCACCCAGCCATATAAAAGGGCAGAGGACCGACATTAGCCATGCCTGTATCTTAGGAATGTCCTCCTGGTCTTCATCGCCAGCGTAAAGAGCCACTGTGTTCCCTGCTTTCACAAACGGGCTCCTGGGTCAGGCACAGGTCTAGGTCTCCTCACGGGTGGGTTAATGCAGAGTTAACGCAGATGTTCCCCGGGTCACTGAGGGAGGACTGGGGAGGGGGTGTGGGACTCTGTAGAATGCCCCTGACTGTGCCGGCCACGCACCCCTCCCTGGCTCCCTCCCAGGCTGGCATCTCCCATCAGGGCTCTGCCTGGCACTCAGCCATCCCCATCCCCAGACCCCCATCTCTTCTCCTGCCAGATGTGGGAGCCTCAGCTGGGATGGGTGGGGACGCAGCTTAGCACAGCTTCAGCGACAGCCCCCTGCAAGGCAAGAGCCCAGGGATGTTAAGAGCCCCGTGGGCAACCCATAGACCTGGGAGCTGGGAAGTCCTCCGCGGGGCTGCCTCTTACCATTGCTGGCTGCCCTAGTGTTCAATGCCCTGTTGAAAAAAAATCAAAACAAGCAAGCAAACTGCAAACATTGCTTAGTGCTAGAGGAGGGCCGGGGCAGGAGGATGGAGCGTTCTGGGCAGTCACTCACAGTTGGCTCTGGGCTCGGGCTGTGCTTGCTCGCTCGCGCCTGCTGCTGGGGACCCCAGCACGTGTACAGTAAGCTGGTGGGAAGCTGCCCGCTCGGTCCTCTAAATCTTGTTTGCCAGTTTCCCTGCTGGTTAATGGTTAGAGGGGGGACAGTGGCCTTTACCGTTCGGTGGTCCCCACCCCCCAGTCGTTAGCCAATGGGAGGCTGTTCAAGAAATTTAAGTAAACACAGCAATGTACAAATCAACTTTCTTCTGAAGTTTTATTTTTTAATATCAAAATGTGGCTGGGGTTGCGACAGTGTTTGTGGTCACCCTGCGGCAGCTGGCAGAGAAGTCACAGGTGCCCTTAATAAAGAGCCAAGCCACGGACACCTGTGGAAAACCCGACATGCGGCTGCAGCTGGGGATAAAGCAGGGGAGCCCTGCCCTCCAGGGGGCCTCAGTTTGGTGGGAGAGACAGACGTGTGACATCTCCAAGGGTCCCCGCGGGTGACCTCTCTTGGTATTCACAGAGCTCCTGTGAATGAAGTGCTGTGGTCACCCTTCTTCAGATGAGGAAAATGAGGTGCACGGAGGTGAGGTGATCTGCCTGCAGATTCAAATCTAACACCCCCATTCAACCCACTAGTCTAGCTCTCTCTCCCTGACCCACACTTGTATCCATTAGTTTGATTGCAGGGAACAGACAGCAAACTCAAATTATTTGAAAGAAAGAATGTTGATTGGGTTTTATGAATAAGAGTCCCTCAAAGTGGAAAGAACTTCAGGCATGGCTGGATACAGGGGTCTCAAATTCCTCATTAGAGGTCTCCCTTTCTTTTCTTTGTCTGTTTTTGGAACTGGGGATTTAACTCACTTTACCACTGAGCTGTATCCTCTGCCATTTATTTATCTATTTGTTTGTTTATATATGTATATATATATATATATATATATATATATATATATATATATATATATTTTATTCAGAGACAAGGTGTCACTAAGTTGTTTAGAGCCTAAGTTGCTGAGGCTGGCCTCTAACTTGTGATGTTTGTCTCAGCCTCCCAAGTCGATGGGATTGCAGCTGTGCACCACCATACTGGGCTCTCTCCCTTTCTTGTTTTAGATTCTTAGTTGGGCTGTCTTCTACTTTCCTACTTTATTGTCTACAGTAGGAACAAAGGTGGCCACAATGTCTCTGAGTTATTTGGTTCTAACTGGTTGTTTGTTTGCAGAAGGAGAGAAATTCTTATTTTCTTAGCTCATGTAAGTCCCACAGAGTACTCCGGGCATGATTTCCCATCCTGGGACTAATCATGAGGTCCAGAAGGATGGAGTATTGTGAGTGTCCAGCCAGAGTCCCGTGCCATAGTCCCTGTTCCCCAACATGTCTGCCCTCTATTCCTTCTCTATCTGTCCGTACGTCACACCCTCCTCAAGAGATGGAGTCTGTTCTTCTCTCCTTACAAATCTTGGTGTGTCCCAGCAACTTTTTTGATCAATAAAATGTGGGATGCTAGACACAGTGGCCTGTAATTCCATTGACTTGGGAGGCTGAGGCAGGAAGATCACAAGTCTGAGGCCAGCCTCAGCTACTTAGCAAAGTCCTAAGGAACTTAGTGAGACTCTGTCTCAAAATAAAAACCAAAAAGAGCTGGGGATGTGACTCAGTGGTAAAGCACCCCTGGGTTCAATTCCCAGTACTCCCCCCACCCCCAAATGTGGAAGGAGTAATGTTCTGGGATTTCAAAGGCTACTTAATAAGAATCTTGAAGCTTCTGATTTGGTCTCTCGAAACTCTTTCTTTTGATCCCAGGTGACTCATGTAATGGTTCTGTTAGAAGGACTATGTGGGGACACCACAAAGAGGGAGAGGAGAGCAGCTGAGTCTTACCTTCCAGGTTCCTGCCAACGTGCCACAGAGGAGTGAAGTCATCTTGGAGAAGTCAGACCTGACAGCCCCACTGAGTACTTTTGAGTGGTCCCGGTTGATATCATGTGGTCTAGAAGAATCACTCAGTACCAAATTCCTGACCTAAAAATTATGAGTAATAGCAAAATTGTTCTTTAAGCTGCTGAAGTTTGGAATCATTGTTATATAGCAACAGATAACCAAAATAAAATTTTTAGGTTGTATAGTTTGCTTTAGTAAATGCTGCCGGTTCTTCAAAATGATTAAACGGATTTATGCATCTAACAAAAGGGTGAGAGAGATATAATTGCTTCACAGTCTTGCTGATAATTAATGCTGCCATATTTTCAATTTAGCCATTTTGGTGTGTAGTGATATCACATGAAAGTTTCAGATTGTGTTTATTTGATGACGAATGAGGTTGGTTACCTTTTACTAATTTCCCTTGTCCATTGGAGGTGTTCTTTAACAACACTTTTCCAGATAGAGGTATAGGCATCACTCATGAAAGGGGAACATTCTGTGAAATATGTTGTTAGTGACTTCATTGTTATGTGAACATAAGAGTATACCTAATGCAAATGTAGGTAGCTGTGATGTCCTAGGCAATACAATCTTATGGGACCACTACTGTATATATGATCTACCATTGACCAAAACGGTGTTATGAATATCATTGTGTATGTGAGAATGTATGTGGAAAGCAAAATACCTTCTCTAAGTTTGTGGCTTATCTTTTCACTCTCTTACTGGAATATTTTGATAAAAATAGTTCATAACTTCATTGAAGTCTAATTCATCCATTTTCTTTTATAGTTAATGCTACTTTTGTCCTATTTAAGAAATATTTGCCTACTTTAATATTGAGAAGGATTCTCTTATATTTTCTTTTAAAGGCATTATAGATTTAAATTTCAATTTATCTAGACTCGATTTTCAAATATGGCGTGAAGTAGAGTTCAAATATATCTCTCTCCAAATGTATGTTGGCACCATTTAATGAAAATAGAAATTGTGTTCTTTAAAAATGTCCCTAGTGGACTGGGGATGTAGCTCAGTTGGTAATGCTTCCCTTGCATGCACGAGGCCCTGGGTTCAGTCCCCAGCACCACACACACACACACACACACACACACACACAACACACGTCACTATCTGATTCCTGGCTTCCATGAGCTGAGCAGCTTTATTTCTCATGCCTTCCCACCATGTTCTGCCTCGCCTGGGGCCCAGAACAATGGAGTTGGTTGACCATGGACTGAACCTCTGAAACTATGAGCCCAAAGTAAACTTTTGCTCCTCTAAGTTGTTCTTGATAGATATTTTGGTCACATCAATGAAAAACTGACCAACACAGAAATTGGTTCTAAGACACGGGTTTGTAGCTGTGACAATATCTGACCATGTGGTTCAAAAGACGTTAGTACAGGTTTGCAGGAAGAGTTTGGAACAATTTGGAGATGCAGGCTAGAGAAGACTTAGAATGCTGTATGCAGAGCTTAATGGGAGATTCTGGTGTAAGCTCAGAAGACCAGAATGCTGATATGATTGTGAACGGTAAAGACTGTGCTCATGAGATTTCACTGGGGAATGGGGACTTTGTTGGGAATTGAACAAGAGGCCATTTTGATACATTCTGGCAAAGAACTTGTCTACATTTTGTCCATGTTCTGAGACTTTGTTGAGGCCAAGTTTAAAGGTAATGGATTAATCTGGTAAAGACAAATTCAAGGCAGAATAGCACTCAGGCAATGGCATGGAAGTAGCTATCAGCTTTTAGACAGATTTACTGTTGCAATTGGGAGCAGAAAGCAGAAAAGAAAGATTTAAAAACTCAAAGTTTGGTCAGAAAAATGCATGTAAAACTGGGGCCAGGGATGTTGTTGCTAAAGAGATTACCACCATTAAAGAGAAGCTAAGCATTTTGCCCAGAGACAATAGGAAAGTTGTCTTGAAGGAATCTCTAGAATAAGTAAGATCATACCATTGCAGGCTCAAGGGTGTAAATGTGAAAATTCATTTGAGGAGAGACAATGGGGGTACCCTGCTTGCACAGAGGTGCCCAGGAGGTTGTTTTCCAATATTTGTCTCATGATGCTTAGTTTCCTGGGCACTCAGAGGCTGTTGCAGCTATGGTCAAAGGTAGTGTGTCTAGTGTTCAGTTTGGTGGCTGACCTTGACATTGTTCACAGGACACTGGTTCTGCAGGAATGCAGGATGCTGGAGTTATGGGGTTATGGAAGCTCTCTCCAATATTCCAAAGGAAGGCCTAGAAGGTCAGGTAGTGTGCATGAGGGTTGTAGTACCTGCATGAGGCCCCCAAGGGAGCAATGCATGAAGCTGTGAGAATGAAGCCAAAGCTGAAATGGAGACCACAGGGCTTAAGAGATGCCAGGAAGGTGGGACATCTGCTGAAGAAAGCTGCAGCAGGGGAGTAGAGCCAGGCCCAGAGAGAGGCCATGTGGGATGCAGCTGGAAAGGCCATCAGACCAGGGCTGCATATGTCCTTTGGGGATTGCATTTCACCACCATGTTTTGCAGATGCTGGGTGTGATTCTACTGCATTTGTTTGCCCACCTGGGTTTCGGTCTTGTTTTAGTCCTACCCCTTCTATCTCTGTCCATATTCCACCCTTTTGAAATGGGAATGTTTACTCTTTGCCATTGTATATTGGAGCTTGCTTTTAATTTTTACAGGGGTTCACAGCCAAGGGTTTGTCTTGAGCCTCAAATGATACTTTGGACTTAAACTTGAGCAATAGTGGGATTGTTAAGACTATGGTGATTCTTGGAGATGGAATGCCTTTTGTGTCGTAAGATGGGCATGTGTTTTTGGGGACCAGGGTGGAATGCTATGGTTTGAATGTGAGGTGTTCCCCCAAAAGCTCATGTGTTAGATAATGAAAAAATTTTCAGAAGGTAAATGATTAGATTATGAGACATGTAACCTCATCAGTGGATTAATCCACTTTATGGATTTATTATTTGAATGGACTTCTGGGTGGCAACTGTAGGCATACCTGGAGGAAGTGGGTCACTGGGAGCATTATATCTTGAATATGGCTCCTCACTCTCTCTCTCTCTGCTTCCTGGCTGCCATGAACTGAGCAGAGATCCTCTACCATGCCCTTCTGCCATAATGTTCTGCCCACCTTTGGCCCAGATCAGTGTAGTCAGCTGACTATGAACTAAATCTCTGAAAGCATGAGTTCAAAATAAAATTTTCCTTCCTCTACAAAGAATGTTAGTATCATAAAAGAAAATAATATGTTACCCTATTAGAGGAGACTAAAGAGACACAACATCTGTGATGCTGTGATTTCTGAGAAGGAGGTGGTCCTTTTAAAGGGCTTTGTCAAGAAGCTCCTCCCAGGGATTGGGAAGATCCACTGAAAGTCCAGCAAATCACCCTTGGTGACTTATTAAATGCAGAACCTAAGCCCTTTACAGAGGAAGCATGAGTTGTGCTATGGAGACATTATTGAGACAATTGACAAAATTGGAATATGGATAGTATATTAGATTCATGACAAATTTCCTGAAATTGGTAGCTTTACTGAAAAAATAATATCTTAAAAATTTGGGAGCTATTTACTGAGTTATTTAAGGGTAAAGGAGTATGATGTAAATTTATTCAACATATTATGAAAAGATGCAAATATATATGCACACATGTGTGTGTGTTGGGAGGGGAGTGTTTATGGGACAAGAGGAAGGGCATATGGGTGTTTGTACTATTTTTGTTCTTGCAACTTTTTATTTCCAAATAAAATTATTTCCAAACATGAAGCTTAAAAAAATGGAGTTGGATTCTGGCTCTTTCTCTGCCAGTGTGAGTTTTTGGCCTTGTTACTTTTCTTCTCTGAGAGCATTCACTCACATCACTCAGAACTATGAGAGTCCCTGCCTCATGGAGTAAACAGGAGAGCTGGAGGATACTGAGGGCCCAGCATAGGAGATGACACATCTTAAGGCATCAATCAAGAGAATCTTGCTAAAATTATTATTTTAATACTGGATCCTGCAGGAACTGTGCCAGACAAGAACTTTTCTTTGATTGTAACGTCTCAGCTTCTTAAAATAGAAAAATATTTTCTTTTAAAATATAAGAACATTCTTCACAAATGCCTTTGGTCATCTACCACGTGTTCCTTAAGTCACTGGTCTATGCCCACCAGGCGCTGGCTGGTGACCTTCAGTGAGTGAGACTTGCTCCCAGTTTACCACAAAACCCAGCTGTCCCCTCAGGCAGAGCTATATCTGCCCCAGATGTCCTTTTCAAGGACTGAGTCAGACACTATTGCATCTGGGTCTCACTAGAGAATGATTTGCTGGTCTTTCAGAGGGTCACCCCAAATCCTGGTAGGAACTTGTGGCTGGAGCCTTCCATGAATGACCATGACTCCTCTGAGATGACACAAATATTGATGTGCTACTCTGAGTTGCACTGTCCCAAGTCTGCTGACCACAGAACCTGGAACCAGAGGGTTGTTCAGGGTTTCTGAAAACACCAGGTATGTAATTAATCAGTGCTCTTTGGAATCTCATCTCCAGGAAAACATGGCCCAATCCTTGCCTGGCATGGGTCAGGTCATGCCAAGCCAGAGAACAGTGATGAGATTTTCCAGGGAAGGGTCTTGGCTGGCCTTCCAGAGCCCTGGCTGCTGTTTATTCAAGGAATCATGACCTATGTTGGCAAAGAAGGATGCCAACTGGTAGCCAGGCTGGGGGTGGGATGGGCAGGCTGGGTGTGCTCCAGAGGGCTTCCAAGATCTCTCTCGAAGCTTGGGCCTCTGAGGCTGAACCTGGTTGTTTGTTACTGATACTAGGTAGGGCCTGCCTTTTCATTCTTGAGTGTCAAGAGAACTTCCTGGATCCTTCTCCTACCTGTCTTCACCTCTGGATCCACCTGTCCTATCCTCAGGCACGGGCTTGGGGCAGTTCTTGAACCAAGTAGGACTACCATCCCCTCTCAACTTCATCCTTTTGGACAGGCAGAAAAACAGCCTGGAGATGCCATTAATTTGGTGTTATCTCCCAGGGCTTTCCTGATAAGGCACCTTCATTAGCTGGGTCACCTCTTTTACCTGCTTTCTTCCTTCCCACCTTCAGTTCCTGCTCTACTCTGGTCTCCCAGCAGAATATAAAGCACTGAGCACAGCGCCTGTCACCTCTTGAGAGAGCTGAAGTCCTTACCAGGTACCTGCTTGCTGTTGAGTGTGTACTGACCTATTTGATCCTGTAAGAATCCTGTGGGGACAGCATAAGAGTCAAAAGCAAGAGCTCTGGGTTTGAATCCAGGTCTCGCACTTTACTATGTGACCTGGAGTTCTAGGGTCACTGTAGCACCTACAGTCTCTTTGGATTGCTGTAAAGACTACACAGGAAATATGTGGAAAAAACACAGGATAGGCTCTGATGTATTTTAAGCGTATTTAACAAAGGAAGTTGATGATTATTGTTCCTTCCATTTAGCAGTTCAGGATTCTGTGGCTCACAAAAGTTAAATGACTTGCTTAAGTCACACAACTAAGTACAAGAGTCAGGATTTGACCCCAGGGGCCCTAGCTACAGTCCATGCTCAGAGTTCTATCTTTGTCCAGCCTTCTCTGACCAATGCCACCTTGAGGCAGAGGTTATGGGATTCCAAGCTTAATCCTGAGGAACTCTGCAGGGCAGATTCCGGCCCCAGGGTCTAGATCAGGGGGTCGGCTGGAGTGTGCAGTGGGGATGGGAATGCTCCCCACTGATCCGGGGGTAGTCCATGACTACACAAGTTGATGGTAGCCTGAAATACCTGAGACTGGGTGACTTCATAAAAAAAGAGGGTTATTTTGCTCACAGTGTTGGAGGCTGAAGGGCACATCACGGGCATCAGCTTGTCTCTGGTGAGAACCTCATGGTGGAGGTGTCACAATGGTGAGAGCACACGGAAGGGAGAGATGGCATGGCAAGACAGGAAGCCCGGGGTGACTAGAGACTAAATGGCATCCCACAAGAGCTACATTAAACTGTCTGAGGGCACACCCCAACTGCTGAAGAAACTTCCACTGGACCTCACCTCTTGATGTCCCGTTGCCCCAACAGCATCACACTGAGGGCCAAGCGCCCCCACCATGGGATCTTGAGGGGACAAATCACACCCAAACCACAACACTCAGATTCTTTGTAAAAATTATTTCTAATTTTAATTTTTTACTTTTTCTTGTTTTTCAATTTTAGGTATCAAATCAAGGGCCTTGCACATGCAAGGCAAGCTCTCTGTCACTGAGTTACATTCCTTCCTGGACATTTAAAAAAAATTTTTGAGACAGGGTCTTGCTAAGTTGCTAAGGCTGTCCTGGAACTTGCTATCCTCCTGCCTCAGCCTCTCCAGTAGTTGGAATATTAGTAGGCTACCATGTCTGGCTTACTTTTAATTATTGATTGATAAATTATAATTATATATATTATGATACAATGTGAAGTTGTGGTATACGTGCAAAATGTAGAGTAAATAAATCTTGTACATTGCTGGTGGGACTGCAAATTGGTGCAGCCAATTTGGAAAGCAGTATGGAGATTTCTTGGAAAGCTGGGAATGGAACCACCATTTGACCCAGCTATTCCCCTTCTCAGTCTATTCCCTAAAGACCTAAAAAGAGCATGCTATAGGGACACTGCTACATCGATGTTCATAGCAGCACAATTCACAATAGCTAGACTGTGGAACCAACCTAGATGCCCTTCAATAGATGAATGGATAAAAAAAATGTGGCATTTATACACAATGGAGTATTACTCTGCATTAAAAAATGACAAAATCATAGAATTTGCAGGGAAATGGATGGCATTAGAGCAGATTATGCTAAGTGAAGCTAGCCAATCCCTAAAAAACAAATGCCAAATGTCTTCTTTGATATAAGGAGAGTAACCAAGAACAGAGTAGGGACGAAGAACATGAGAAGAAGATTAACATTAAACAGGGATGAGAGGTGGGAGGGAAAGGGAGAGAGAAGGGAAATTGCATGGAAATGGAAGGAGACCCTCAGGGTTATACAAAAGTACATACAAGAGGAAGTGAGGGGAAAGGGAAAAATAATACAAGGGGGAGAAATGAATGACAGTAGAGGGGGTAGAGAGAGAAGAGGGGAGGGGAGGGGAGGGGAGGGGGGATAGTAGAGGATAGGAAAGGCAGCAGAATACAACAGACACTAGTATGGCAATATGTAAATCAATGGATGTGTAACTGATGTGATTCTGCAATCTGTATATGGGGTAAAAATGGGAGTTCATAACCCACTTGAATCAAAGTGTGAAATATGATATATCAAGAACTATGTAATGTTTTGAACAACCAACAATAAAAAATTAAAAAAAATAAATCAAGCTAATTGAACTATCCATTATCTCACATATTTTTTTTTATAGTGAAAACTTTTGAAATTTAGTCTCTCAGCAATTTTGAGATATATGGGAACCTCATTATTAACTGTAATCATTGTGTTACACAATCTCAATAGATCTCCTGGTAACAAACTTTGTACCCTTTGACCAACAACTTCCCATCCTCCCTCCTTTCCAGCTGCTGGTAACCACCATGCTACTTTCTGGTTCTACAAATTCAACTGTGTTAGATTCCACCTAAAAGTGAGGTCATGCAAAACAAGTCTTTCTGTGTTTAGCTTATTTCATTTGGCACAGTGTCTTCCAGGTTATGCAGGTTGTAGCAAATGACAGAATTTTCTTCTTTTCAAAAGCTGACTAGTATTTCATTGTGTTTACATACCACATTTTCTTTATCCGTTCATTGGTTGATGGACACCAAGGTCGATTCCATATCTTGGCTATTGTTGGTAATGCTGCAATGAACATAGTAGGAGTGCAGATATCTCTTCAACATACTGATAGCAATTTCTTTGGATAGAGACCCAGAAGTGGGATTGCAGAATAAGTCACTTGGTAGTGCTATTTTGAGTTTTGGAGGAATCACTGTAGTTTTTCGTAATGGTTTTACCAATTTATATTCTCACCAGCAGTGTTATCTTCCATCTTTTTGATACACAACTGGCAGATGTGAGGTGATATCTCATCGTGATTCTAAATTTCATTTCACTAACATTGAGTGATGCAGAGCATTTTTCCATGTATCTGTTGACCATTTTTAATGCTTTTGAGAAATGTCTGTTCAGATCTTTTGTCCTTTTGTTTGTTTGTTGTTTTTAGATACACATGACATTAGGGTGTATTTTGACATGTTATACACACATGGGCTACAACCTGTTACGATTTTGATTCCATTCTTGCAGTTGAACATGATGTGGAGTTACACAGGTCATGTATCATATATGAGCATGGAAAGTTCTGATTCATTCCACTGTCTTTCCTATTCCCATCACCTCTCCCTTCCCTTCATTACCCTTTGTCTAATTCTATGAACTTCTCCACCTCCCTTCCTAATCTTTTGTCTATTTTTAAATCAGCTTATTTGCTTCCTTGATTTTTCGTTGTTTGAGTTCTTTATGTGTTTTGGCTATTAATCCCTAATTGGATATACAGTTTGTAGATATTTTCTCCAAATCCATAGGTTGTTTCTTCATCCTGTCATTTCCTTTGTGGTCCAGAGCTTTTTAGCTTGATGCAATCCCATTTATTGTTTCTAAATTCATTGCCTGTGCTTCTTTTTTTTTCATTAAAATATTTTATTGGCTTAACTTTTTATAAGAGAAAAAATTATCATTTCTTTGGGAGATTCTAAGATCAAATCTGAAAAATAAAAAATCATTGCCCAGACCAATATCATGTAGTTTTCCTTTATGTTTTCTTCTAGTAATCTTACTGCCTCAGATCTTCCACTTCAGTGTTTAATCCACTTTGAGATGACTTTGTATATGGTGTGAAGAAAGGGTTTAATCTTTTTGTATGTGGGTATCCAGTTTTCCGTCACCATTTATTGATCAGACTGTCCTTTTCCCTTTGGTATTCTTGGCACCTTTCTTTAAAATTAGTCAACTGTAAATACGTGGGTTTATTTCAGGGCTATTTTGAAATATTCTGTTCCATTGATCTGTGTGACTGTACCATGCTGCTTTGAATATAATAGATTTGTAATACAGTTTGAAATATGGTAATCTGATGTCTCTAATTTTATTATTCGTGTTCACAATTGCCTTAGCTAGTCCAGGTATTTTGTGGTTTCATGAATTTTGGATTTTTTTCTATTTCTATGAAAAATGCCTTTCAGATTTTGATAAGGATTGCATTTAATCTGTACATTGTTTTGAGTATTATATGTAACAATAGTGACTCAATCCATACACATGGGGTATCTTTCCATTTATTTGTGACATTTGAAACTTTTCTCATCAATTTATAGTTTGCAGTGTATAGGTCTTTCACCTTCTTGGTTAAATTTATTTCTACTCCATGCTCCCTCCCTTCCCTTCACTTCCCTCTGTCTAGTCCAAAATACTTCTGGTCTTCCTCCCCCTTATTGTGAATTAGTATCCACATATCACAGAAAACATTAGCCCAGCCTTTTTTAAAAAAGTTTTTAAAAAATATTTTTTAGTTGTCAATGATCTTTTATTTATTTATATGTG
This sequence comes from Marmota monax, assembly GCF_021218885.2. Lineage (NCBI taxonomy): Eukaryota > Metazoa > Chordata > Mammalia > Rodentia > Sciuridae > Marmota > Marmota monax. The sequence continues at coordinate 3,117,249 of NW_026695241.1, read as the reverse complement.
GTGCTGAGGATTGAACCCAGGGCCTCACACATGCCAGGCAAGCTCTCCACCACTGAGCCACGACTCCATCCCATCCCATCCCAGCCCAGCCCTTTAAAAAAAAAATATATATATATATATATATATATATATATTTTTTTTTTTTTTTACAGATACAGGGTCTTACTGAGTTGCTTAGGGCCTTGCAAAGTTGCTGAGGCTGTCTTTGAACTCATGATTCTCTTGCCACAGCCTCTTGAGCTTCTTCTGTGTCTTTAAATAGTATTTTTTTAAAAAAGAAATCTGTCCATGTCACCTGATTTTTAAGTTTATTTATGCAAAGTTTTTATATCCTGTTATTACCTCTTTACTATGTTCTGGATTCATAGTAATGGTCCCTTATTCTTCCTGACCTGTTATTTGTGTTTTTCTTCATTTTTTTCTTGATGAATCTCACTGAGCCATCAAAGTTACATTCAATTAAGGAGTAATTAAATATATATTCAAAGGACTGACTTTTGGATTTCTTGATCTGTCTTGTTTTATGTGTGCTTTCTATTTCATTGATTTCTGTTGTGTTTACTGTTTCCTTTCTACTCTATTGTTCTGGTTGGTTCTTCCTTCTCCTCCTCTCCCTCCTCCCCCTCTTTCTCCTCCTTGTTCTTCATGTACTGCAAATTGAACCCAGGGCCTCACACATGCTAGGCAAGAGCTCTTCCACTGAGCCACCCCTCATTCCTTTAAAAAGTTTATTTTGAAACTGAGTCTCACTAAATTTCCCAGGCTAGTGATCCTCCTGCCTCAGCCTCCTGAGTAGCTGGGATCTCAGGCACCTGACTTGCACTTCTTTTTCTAACATTGTGATTATGATACCTCAAAGATTTTGAAACTTTTAGATGCTAATATATGCATTAGAAACAGCAAAATTTTCCCCCAAACATAGTACTAGATGTGTCTCTAAGATTTTTAACAGTTTTATTGAGATGTAACCTAAACACAATGGTCAGTATATGATTCAATGATTTTTAGTTGTGGAGTTGTGCCCTCCATAATCCAGTTTAGGTCATTTCTCAATCTTTTGTACTCAACTGTCACTCCTAGCTCTACCCATAGGCCACTGCTGATCTGCTTTCTGGCCCCACACACTTGCTTTCTCCAGATAATTCTTCTGTGTGCTCTGGGTCTGGCTTTCTTCCACTTGGAGTAAGTTTCCAAGGTGCATCCATGTTGCATCAGCATTTTCCAGCAGATCATTCCTCTGTATTGCTGAGGAGCATTCCATTGAATAGGATTTCATTGATCTGCTCACCTGTTGATGGACATTTGCATTATTTCCAGTTTGAGGCTATGATTTTTGCAAGAATTTATATTATTTATATGTCATTATATTCCTATGTTCACATATTTTAGTTTGTGAATTTGTATTATTTTTATGAACTTGCATTCGTGTGCAGGTCTGGCTTTGTGTGGACATAGTTTTTGTTTCTCTCTGGTAGATTCCTAGGACTAGAATTGCTGGGCCATGTGGTAAGTTTATGCTCAACTTTCAATGAAACTGCCAAATTGCTTTACACAGTGGCAACACCGTTGTGTACTGCCTCCCGCAAGGTGTGAGAGTCCCATGTTCTCTGTCTTTGTCAGCACTTGATATTGTCTGCTTCTTTGATTACAGCCATTCCAGGGTTGGTTTTAATTTGCACTCGTCTAATAACTAAATGAAGCAACTTTTCACGTGCTTTTTAGCCATCTCCCTGTCTTCTTTGGTGAATGCTCATTCAAGCCTTTTGTCATTGTGAAAATGGGGTAACTCCTTTGTTTAAGTATTAAGTTGTAAGAATTCCTTATGTATTCTGGATTCAAATTCTTTACCAGATATATGATTTACAAATATTTTTCTTATTTGTAGCATGTGTGCACACACACATGCATGTAGATGCACAGGAAAATTGCAAAGATATTACAGAAAGTTCCCATACACCCTTGGCTCAGTTTACCACATTCTTAACACCTTACTTGACTTTGTATGACACATTTGTTACAATCACTGAACCAATATCAATACAGTATTATTAACTAAAGATGGTACTTACATTTCCACGTGAGTCTTTTTACCTAATGTTCTTTTTTCTGCCCTGACATCCCATCCATTTTCAAGTTACACTCGGTCATTCATTATGTCACCTCCAGGTTCTCTTGGGAGGGACAGTTTCTCTGACTGTCTTTGTTTTTTATTACCAGGTCATCAAATATTTTGTAGGACATCTGCCTGCTGGAATTTATGTGCTTTTCTCCTGATTCAGCTGAGGTTGTGGGTTCTCCAGAGAGTGACCACAGAGGTCAAGTCTGTCCTGACCACATCATGTAGAAGGCAGGTAGTGTCAGCCTGACTCATCACTGTTGACGCTGACCTTGATCCCTTGGCAAAGGTGATGTTTATCAAGTTGCTTCACTGTAAATTTATTATTTCCTCCCCCTTTTTCCATTCTGTGTCTTTGGAATGATGACAGTTTGTGTAGCCCACGCTTAAGGATGGGGAAATAAGCTACACCTCCCTAAAGGCTGAGTATTTACATAAATTATTTGAAATTCTTCTGCAAGAAGGGTCTCTTTGTTCTTCCCATTTTATTTATTCAATAATTGATTTATGTCTGTATGGATGTGTGGATATTTATTTAATCATTTGAATTATAATCTAGTGTGTGTCTGTGTGTACACACCATTTAAATTTATAGTACTACTTTATTTTTCTTTCAAATCGATCCAACTTTGGATACCAGGATTGCCTTCTGTTGACTGTCTGTTCCACTGACATATCCCAGCATGGACAGGGTTTTTAAAGTACTTCCTTGTTGCCTGTGTAGTGGTGCATACCTGTAATCCCAGGGGCTTGGCAGGCTGGGGCAGGAGGATCGAGAGAGTTCAAAGCCAGCCTCAGCAACTTAGCAAGGCCCTGATCAACTCAGTGCGATCCTGTCTCCTAAATAACATATAAAAAAGGGCTGGGGATGTGGCTCAGCGCTGAAGTGCCCCTGTGTTCAATCCCTGGTGCAAAGTGCTCATTATTTTCTAGCAATGTAGGGTGCTCCAGGGCCATCTTAGGTACTTCCCACCCTGGTCCTAGGATTGGCGATTTCTCCAAGGCGTCCTGGTTGCTTTTGTTGAAGAATGGTTTTGGAGAGCAAGGTCTTGGTGCTGTGTGTGCTCATTGCTACTGAGGCACCCTTGCCCATAGACCCTCTTCATTTGTGTACATGCGTGCACACACACTTGCTTCCCTACACATATCTACAAGCATTTACCTGTGCCATCATCTCCATCTACATTAATGCTGAAATTCACACTGGAATCTCCAGTCTATGCCACGGATCATCTTGGTTTCCTCTTTCTTGTCTAGAATCACCCTCCCCACTCCATGAGTTCCTGGACACAGGTGCAGTGGAATCTGCATGGTCAACCTGTCCCCTGTGGGGAACAGCTGTAGTGACTAGAAGGCACTGCTCAGCGGCCACCTGCTTACCTCTGGCCTTGCACACTTGCTCACTCCCAGGGGTTCTAGGTCAGCAACCCCACCCCTCAGTGAAGTCGCTTCATACTTTTGTAATATGATGGGGTTGTTTGCCACACTTTACTTTCCATCCTGAGATCCCCCAGCTCCTCAATGATTTTTTTTTTTTGCTTGTCTATTTTCAGATTCATATTTTGTGCTGTAAAGTCTTACAGGTTTTGACAAAGGCTAGCGTCACGAACCACCTTACCTCATGCCCCTGCGTTCCCCTATCTGGTCCTTTCCTTGGCCCTGGGCACTCCTGACAAGGGCTGGTCTTTTTGCTGTCACAGTGGTTTCCCCTTTTCCAGAAGGCCCCATACCTGGAATCGCACAGCACTGACCTTTCAGATAAGCTTCTTTTTTATTTTTTAATTTTTAAAAATGTATTGGTTCTTTTTAGTTACCCAGGACAGCAGAATCCATTTTGATAGAATTATACAAGCACGGAGAAGGTCTTTTTCTAGTTAAGATCCCATTCTTGTGGGCATTCGTGATGGTGAGATTCACTGTGTGGATTTCATCTAAGGACGTGGGGGAGTGATGTCAGTTTCAGTCCATTGTCTTTCTCTTCCTATCCCCTCCTCTCCTTCCCCGTTACCTAATCTATTGAACTTCTATTCTTCCCTTGCCCCCTTGTGTGTTAGCTTTCATGTATCAGGGGAAACATTTGAGCTTTGGCTTTTTGGGATTGGCTTACTTCACTTAGCACGATGGTCTCCAGATCCACTCATTTACTGTCAGATGCCATAAGGTCATTCTTCTTCATGGCTGACTAAAACGTCATTATATCACATTTTCTTTATCCATTCATCTGTTGGAAGGGCACCTACATTGGCTTCATAGCTTAGCTACTGTGAATTCAGCTGCTACAAACATGGATGTGGCCGAGTTACTGTAATATGCTAATTTTAAGACTAGCTTCTTTCATTTAGCACCTTGTATTTAAGGCCCCTGTGTCTCTCTCGTGATCTCACAGGTCCTTTCTTGTCACTTTATCTTGATTGCTGAATGACATTTCTTTGTTTGCATGTACCACAATTTGTTTAACCATTCATCTGTTGAAGGAAATCTTGGTTGCTCCCAGTTTTTAGTGATTATGAATAAAACTGGTGCAAAAATTGGGGTACGGGCTTTTGTGTGGGTGACATTTTCAAGTGGGATGAGTAAGTCTAGGATGATTATTGATGGATACAAGACTGTTTCACTCTGTGAGCAACTGTGGCTTGTCCCTTCATCTTCCCAATAGTATCCTTTGAAGTGTAATTGTTGTGGGGCAGGTCGCTCAGAAAACACACGGAGTCCCAGTTTGTCCAAATGGAAGAGTCTTTATTTAGCTGGTCGGCCAGGGACTGCCCCCTGCAGGACCCATAACTGTCTCTGCAAGAAACAGCCCCGAGACTGAGCATTTTAGGATATTTAAAGGCAAAAACCACATCTGGGTTGACATAGCTGCAAGCAAGCAGGTACAGAAGCAGAATCGGGCAGTTAGCGAGACAATGCAATGGGTGCATTGGTGTTTCCCACGGGTCTTTCCAGGTTGGCATAGCAGCAAGCCAGCAGAAGGGAAGTGGGTCAAAATGACCCTAGTTGAGCACAGGTTAGAGAATGGCTACTAACATCTAGACAATCAATCTCCGACAAGGTACATTGCCCAAGAAAAATGGAAGCCAAAGAGAACAATTTTACGTTGTGTAAGAATTGCTATTTTGAGTTGCCAAGTATGTTATGCTAGGTGACTAATAATGGGTGCAGAGGTGGGGCTTTCCCACGGGAGAAGCGTTTCTTACATGACGTGGAGTCTCAGGGTAAAATGGAATCTGTTTGCTCATTGCCCATACAGCCTGGCCCTGACATAAACATTTTAGTTTAGTGAAGTCCAGTTTATCATTTTGGGGACAGGGAGGGAACCCTACGGAGGAGTATGTTCAAAACAATGAAAAGAGATTTTTCTTTTCTTTTCTTCTCTTTTTGCAGTGCTGGGGCTTGAACTCAGGCCCTTGTGCCTGTTAGATAAGTGTTCTACCACTGAGCTGCACCCCTGCCCCAAAAGAGGATTTTGTGGGTTGAACAACCTGTGATCTGGAAAACGTCCTTAATTCTAGCAGGGAAGTCTGCATCTTGTGACTTCCAGTTACAAAACTCAAACTCCTATGTCTTGGGACCCTTGCCGTCTCAGGAAGACTGGGGTGGCCAGGTACCCTAATTTGGATTAAAAAAACAATCTATAACTTTCTCAAGCAGTAGTGTGTTAGCTGGAAGGGAAAATGATTATCTGTCTATCCATCTATGTATCTGTCCATCTGTCATCTATGAATCTACCTGTCCGTCGATCTCTGTTTTAATAAGAAAGCCACAATAGTGTATTCATATCCTGATAGGAAAAGCCCAGAGACGGGGAAGATGTGGGTGGGGGGAGAGGAGAGGAGGGGAGAGCTGGGCGTTGTCTGAGTGAGCGAGATGAACGCAGTCCTGCATGGACTGGCCTCAGTGAGGACAGGGCAGGCCACCTGGTGCAACGGGAGGGACAGCAGGGCCCTGAGTGGTGGTGGGTGGGCCGGCAGGGGAACCCCTGTATTTTGCCAGTGCAGAGGCAGTGAGGTCATCAGCTGAGAGGGATTTGGGACCACAGGACTGGGAGGCAGAGGCACAGGACAGTGGGCCATGAGAGGGCTGCAGAGTCGCTGCCCTCTGGGACCCCAGCTGTCTTTGAGATTAGTGATCTTGAGGTGAGATGGAGCACTTAGTGTGTGCCATTCACTAGCCACATCCAGTGGCTGGAGCTTGGAACAGGGAGAGGGTCGGGAGGCTTTGCCGAGTGACTGAGAAAACCAGAGAAGAACAGAGGATCTCAGGATGGGATTGATCCCAGAGCAAGTGAGGACCCCAGAGAAGAAAGCAAAGGGACAATCAGACGAGTCCCTGGGTCGTGTATCCCAGTGGGATTGAAGGATCTTTGGAGTTGGCTACTAGAGGAATGTGCTGGAAAGAGAGGAGGCTGAGGTCACAGTGGAACAGCTGAGCGTGTAGAGGTGGCTTACAGGACGGTGTCTGTGGAGAGACCGCCATGGCAGTCCAGGCTTGGCGGGTTCCCATCGACTGGCCGCACCTGCCCCTTGGCATCATTTGAGCCGCATCCTTCTCCCCTCCCCCAGTGAGGTCGACTCGGCCAGTGTCGGGCTGCTCGCCCACTCTGCTTAAAGCTCCATGGGACACACCTGCCAATTAAAACAGGGTCCCCATGTGTAGAGCAAGAGAATATATCACACGGTGAACATTTGTCCCTGTACCCAGCGTGGCTGCGGGTTGGCAGGGTGTCACTCACACCTGCATCTTGGAGATGACTGTCTTGGTGTCCTGCAACCTTGCATGCAGTTGGTACCCGATGGCCACTGACTCGAATGATTTATGGAGGACGGAAGGTCAGATGGAGACTCTGGTGGACAGTCTGCCTGCCCTGCACTGTCCTCTCAGGAAAGAGGGTTCCTCTTGGGGAGAATGGGTTGGATGGGCTCAGGGAGTGTTTGTGCTGGGTCGTCCCTTGCAGGAACCAAGCTGAGATAGGCAGATGGCCTTCGAATGTGACACAGCGTTGTGCAGCTCTCATCAGAGAGACCCTGGGAAGTCCCAGGCATGCTCTCCTTCTCAGGCACTTATGAAGGAGAGGGGCTCAGCGGATTCCTGGAGCTGTCAGATGCCACAGGCAGCAATGACAAGGATGGTCCTGCCTCTCTGGGTCTCACAAACGTGTTCCCAGGCCACTCCCAGCAACCTCCAGGTCCTTCCAGGGAGACAGCCTTCCCAATAAAACCAGAACACCACCTGCAAGGTTGTCATTTGCCAGTTTATTTAACCAATTCAACAGAGAAACACAGCTTCCCTGTACTCCAGGTGGTGAGGGTTGGAGGAAATCGGAAGAGAGGGGAAAGTCCAGTAATCAGCAGAGAAAATGAAGCTAGGGAGAGGCCAGGAGAGGGATTGCCAGGAGAGGGACCAGGTCTAGGATCCTCACAGGAAGGCCAAATTCCCAGGTGTTGGGCCTGGAAATTTGGCCTTTGAGTGTGCAAAGTTGTGCCCTGGACCTTGATTTGCTGTCTGTGAAATGAGGACAATCACTCAGGGGGATTTGTGCAAAGACCCAGAAGATGGAACCATAGTCGTGCGTTTGTGCCAATGAACCCGGGGCTGGTTTTCCATTTTCTCTTGGAGCCATGGGAAGACGGGGGCTGGGTGGGAGGAGGAGGAGCAGGCAGGCCCTCCTGTCACCTGACTCTAGGGTGCGGTGGGGTTTATCACTTTCCCCATGAAGAGAAGGTTGTGGCTGCCTGCCTGATAGACGAGCAGCAGGAAGGGCTTGTTGAAGTGAACAGCCGGGATCTGGTGCTTGGGAAAGTACCTGAAGCTGGCGACGTTTTCCTCATCTGTCCCTTCCTCATCCACGATCAGCTCCACCCTGTGCACTGCCTTTGGGGACCAAGGTTCACAGTGTCAACCTGAGCAGGAATAGCCCCTTCCCCTAGGAGGCACCACCCTGACCCTCACTCTGAGCTGGGCCCAGAAGACTAGAGGCACGACCTGGTCTGTCCTGTCTACCATCTCCAGGAAGCTCTGCAGCCGTCCACTTGCATGGGCCAGGGCTCCCTAAAGTGCAGATCCAGCCAGCCATTTCCTGCTCGAAGCCCCTGTGGTCCCCCTCCCGCCTCACTGGGTCAGCTCAGAGCACTAGTCTGGTGATCAGGATCCTTCAGTAACTGGTTCTAGGAGCTGCACCCACAGCCCTTGCCATGCCCCATGGGCTCATCCCTCTTCTCCCCAACTTCCTTTTCCCAAGGTTAGCCAGCATTTCTGGGCATTTCCTCTTCCTGTTCCTTGGAGCGTCCCACAGAGGTGTTGTATCCTCAGGACCCCTTCTCTGGGGATCTCACTCTGCTGCCCCTTCCCTGGGTAACGATGCCCATTCCCACCGCACATCCGTATGTAACCTTCTTCTGCAGCCGGACCCTCCTTGCGTAACTCCCTCTCCCCATGTTTACGTAACCACCAGGGCAACCCCCCGTCCCTAGGAGGTGTCAGCATTGCAAACACACATCCGGCTTTGAGGCCCCCAGAGCTCCTTCTCCCAACAGAGCAGGCGGTGAGCTCAGGAGCACCCTCCTCCCCAGGTTCAGCCCTCTCCGAGGAACAGCCATCCTCACCACCACTGGGTGCTGCAGTTCTCCATTTCTGCCTCCAACCTCACCAGGAGCCAGAACAGCCCTGTGAGCCCCAGGGATGCTGCTCAGTGAACAAGGAAGTGGGCAAACCTGCGCACTGGTGTAAAAACCCTGGACTCCAGGCTTTAACTTACCTTAGAGACCTTTATGGGGATGGTTTGCACAGAGATTCCCGAGAGGCCTATGCCGTAACCAAACATATTCAGGCCGCTGGGTGAGAGCACCAGCTTGTCCAGGTCATAATTCCCACTCAGGGATAATTTGGGAAAATACAACTTCCTCCTGCTACTCGGGAGAATGAGAAAAGAAAACCAAACTTAAATAACATCCTCCAATACACTGTCCCCCGCCGCAGCCTCACTTCAGAATAGTAGAGAAAGACTCGTTTCAGCCACATTTACCGTGAGCCTGAAACCACCGGGTCCAGGCCAGGCAGCCTCCAGAAGGTTCCATTTTATCCTCATGGTGCTCCTGGGGCTAGGTGCCCAGAGTATCCACTTCACAAATGAGAAAATGGGGGTGGTTGAAGAGGTTCGGAGTTTGCCCAGAGTCACACGGTTTCTAAAAAGCTGGCATTGACCCCAAAGCCTCGGGTATTTCTGCTGGCTGTGGCCCCCCGGGGTCCAGTGGACAGAGAGATTCATCACACTTCCTTCCTGTGAAGGCCCAACCTCGAGGGCCCTGCGTGCTGGGGCAGGGCTGAGCCCCACCTTCCTGCCGCCTCCCATGTTCACCTTTCCACGTCTGCACGTCAAAACCACAGGAGGGGAGATGATCTCGCTCACAGGTGGAGAAGTCACTCTCCCAGAAGCCGAGAGCGGAGGGGTGGTTGCCTGGGCTGGGAGGGGGATGGGAGAGGTTGGGCCAAGTGCCAGTCAGGCAGAATGAATGGTTCTGGATTTCTCTTGTGCAGCCTGGGGAGGGGAGGGGTTCATACTGTGCTGCATGCTTGAACTTGGCCGAGAGCAGCGCTTAAGAGTTCTCACCAGACACACAAAGAAAGGCACCCGTGTGAGGTGATGGATGTGCTAATGAGCTGGATTGTCCTAAACATTTCACCATGTCCGTGTACCTTGAGACATGGTGGCCTCCGCAACTATAGACAATTGTTGTTTTTCAATGACAGCAATAAGGTTAGGAGAGGGGAAGAAAACCACAGAAATCAGAAAACAAAGACTAGCCCCTGTGGGGAGTGTCCCTGCATGGCGGTCAGAGGGCGGCTCTGTGCGCATAGGCTCAGGGATGACTGTGCGCTGAGAATGTGTCTTCCCAGCTTTAGTGTCTCTGCTTCAGCCCCAAGAAAGTGTGCCTCCTCCCCTCATTGTGACTCCCAGGCAGCCTCTGCTAGCTGGAGCCTCCTGACAACCCAGGGGTGTCCTGGGGGACCATGCCATAGGGAGCTGTGTTGGAAGCTCCCTGCTATCTCCAGGGGAAGGGCCTTGGGGGAGATGAGAAGGCCCTGCCAGGGGGAGCTCAGTGGGGCTCACGCTGGGACCTGCGGGGCATCTGGAGGTGAATGAAGACTCGGGGCTGCAGCGGTGCCCAGGACCCACCTTCCAGAACCCAGTGACCCGCATGATTTATGGTCTAGGACAAGAGCCACTTGGACTCCCAGATGATGCCGGTCTGCAATGACTGGGGACGCATTTGGTTGTCCTAACTGGGAGTGGGGTGTGATACTGATACCCAGTCGATGAAGCCGCTGAGCCAGGAGGGAAGACCCTCGGCAGCCACAGGCTGTGGGCTCCACGGGACTGTGGCTGTCTGGGTCCTATGTGCAAATCCTGTCCGGGAAGCACTAAGTTAAACATCCCTCATTTCTTTACAGGTTCTCGTGGCTTCCAAATGCCAAGGTGATCTGTAATCTGAAGGGAGGCGTCAGGTGGTGACATGCGATGACGTGGATGGTGATGATTTTGAAGCCCTGTTCCCTTCTCTCAGAGAAGTGGAGGGCTGAGTCCTGTGTGACAATCAGGGTGTGACCTAGTTCCAAACCCTCATGTCCTGGCCCCAAGAGCAGCAGGGCCTCACTCCCCGCTGCAGAGGGTTAGCGGTGGCTCTCGGGAGAGGCATGTGCTACTGGGGGGCGGACACATCTGGGGACTTACTTCAGTGGGAAGGGCTCAGTCCACTTGTCCAAATTGTCCTTCATCAGCGCCTCCTCCACCTGGGCGACCGTCCCCTTCTCAGGAAGAATGAAGAGAGCAGTGGTGTTGCAGACGCAGGGCACCTGGAGGGCGTGGCTGTGGAGGTGGCGGAAGTACTGCAGCTGGAACCAGCCCAGCCTCTGCATCATGGGCACCGGGACGCTGAGCTCCTTGCTCACCGAGAAGGGCATGATCCTAGTGTCCTTCGGGTCAAAGCGGTACTTCCATTTCCCTGATGAGAGAGCATGTGGGTGTCAGAGGGGACCGGCAGTGTCCACGGGCATGATGCCAATCATTTGGAGATACTTTGGGAGGAGCTGCTATGAGCCAGGCACTGTCCTTGTGGCAGAAGATACAGGCACACAGGAGAGGTCCCTGTCCACATGGATCTTACACCCCAGGGCTCACAAGGAACAAGACGAATAAGAAAATAAGTGTGCCCGATGGTGATGTGTGCTAAGGAGAGAAATAAAGTCAGGGGAAACACGAGATGTCAGGGAAGGACAGTTACAATCGCATACAAAGCTTTCCTGAGAGTGTGGCATGGAGTGAAGACTTAAGAGGCCAAGGGACTGAGCCATGGAATACCTGGGCAAGAACCCCCAAGAAAGGAAATTACCTGTGCAAAGGCCCAGTGGCAGGAGTGGTCCTGTCATGGAGCAGAAGGAGTGAGAGAGGGTGTGGGAGGTGAGGCCAGGGAGAGACGGGTCTGTCAATTTCCTCCTGTGACAACTGGGGGTGGTGTAGCTTCCTTAAAGGACACTTGTGAAAGCAAAGTCCTGAGTGTGACTCCTGGCACAAAGCAGCTGCTCAGACCCCAAAGTCTTCATGCTCAAAGCACAAACAACATCCCCCACTTTGGTGGTGATGGGAAGGGTCACCAGATCACATATGGGGTGACCAGTCAAATGGGAATTTCAGGAAGTGAGCATTGTTCAGTGAGAGCCCCCCTCTGATGCGGCTGGTTTGTTCCTAAAGCCGGCAGTCAGTCCCTAAAGCTGGCAGTCAGTCCCTAAAGCTGTCCAGGAGCCTTCCCCAGGGGCAGTGGCTCCCAGGCTGAGTCCTGAAGGGTATGCCTACTGGCAGGAAGAGGCGGAGAGGTGGCAGTAACAGGTGGCCACAAAAAGACCCTCAAGCAAGAGAGATGGTGCTCTTCGGCGGGGGGGGGGGGGGGGCCATTCTCCCTAGCCTGGGGTAGGAAGGTCACTGGGGGACTGTTCCTCCTGCAGGCATGAAGCATCATCCTGAGGGTCCCAACTGGGCTGGGCACTGAAAGGATTAGGCAGTGAAGCTCAAGGTCAGATTTGGCTTCTAGAAGGATGACCTTTCCAGGGTGGACACTGGATCAGGGAGTCCGTGGGCAGGAAAGCCAAGGACACAGAGGACCCGTTCGGAAGCCGTTGCAATGATTTGAGTGGATGGCAGAGTAACCTGAGCGAGAACAGCGGCCATGGAGAGGGCCATGGTCTGGTCGAAGAGCCACGGAGAGGGAAAGTCCACAGTGTGCGGTGGCGGCTCAGGTACATTGTGCAGGAGAGAAGGGAGACCCTGTGAGGGGAACTCAGGGTCTTGGCTTGGGGCAGGAGTTGAGATTTGGAGGAAAGGAGTAGGAAGAGGGAGACTTAAAGGGCGGAGGAGGTGATGGCAAGACATGCTTTCTGTTTGGAGCATGCCACGCTTGGGGTGCTGCTCTCAGAAGGAGATGACCAGGTGGCTGGTGGGGATGGGGGTCTGGGTGTAGAGAGCTGGGGGTCTTCAGTGTGTGGGAGGGTGAGAGGCTGCAGCTTTGGCTCAGCTCACCTGAGGAGACTGCCGACTGAGAGGAGGGAGTGGCTGAGGGGACTCTCAGCAGAGCCAGCAATGCAAAGGGCTGCATGTGACGGGCAGGTGCACTGAGCCAGAGGGCAAGGGAGGGCCAGGAGAGCCGCTCAGCCCCCGGGGGGAGGCGGGGGTTGGTAAAACAGCCCATGCAGCCAGCAAGGTGGCTGTGGGGGGACGAGGTTCCCTGGCTCCACAAGTGGTTTCTTTGGTGGTTGGCAAGAGGCAGTTTGATCAAAGGATTTGACAGGGCGGGTTGTCGTCTCAGAAGCGAGACTTGTCCGGGTGGCTGGGGGCACTGGCCCCTGTGAGCTGGGCTGGCTCCAAGTCTGTCCACAGAACCCTACAGGCAGTGCACCACATAGCGGTCACCATCTTGACAGATGCCTTTGGAACAAAGGGTCCCTCATATTCATTTGTCACTCAGCCCTACAGATGATGCAGTTGGTCCTGCGGGAAGGTGTCCCTTTCTAAAGCTCTGCTTAGGACAGGGAGGGAAGAGGGGGCCGTAGCTATGCAGAAAAGACCCCGGAGGAGGTAGGCTGAAGTCAGAGGAATGGCAACTCCAGGCAGGGGCAGGGGACATTTCCACCTTGGACAGGACAGGGCTTAACTTTGCGATAACCTGCAGGGAGGTCAATAGAGGCCACTTACCTTTAAAGAATATATAATTTGCCAGAATCAAAACCGAGTGCATCTTCATCCCCTCAAAAAAGGTCTTGATTTTGCCCCCGGTCTTCTTCTCCATGGCCAGGTCCATCTGATGCCTGGCCACCCGGTAGTTCTTGAAGGACGTGGCGAGGATCTCCGTGCGGTACAGACTCCGGGCTCTTTGGGCAAACTTCCGCCTTGGGTTTCGACCCTGACCCAGAAAGAGCATGCTGCCGGTATCCATCCGGCACGCCCCAGGGGTGACAGGAGGGCTTCCAGGAGCTGACTGGGGTGTTCATGCATCCTGCTCTCTGGGACCTCAGCGAGATGAAACCCCAGATCTTGCAGAATCTGGGGGCGGGCTTTTGGCTTGGCCTGGAGGGCTAGCAGTGTGAGGGGAACGGAAAGGCTCAGTGGGGAGAAGAGCACATACCTATCTGGGTCTGGGGCCACCAACTGTTGGTACAGGCTGAAGGCAAAGTGGGAATTGTCCAGGAAGGGGGAGGAGGTTGGCCCGTCCACTGGGGTTGTATGATTTTCCTGGGCAGGTGCACTTTGGCCATAGGCATGAGGACCCAGCCTGGTCACCAGCAGCCAGAGAGACAGAATAGGGTATGCCATCCTAGACAAAGAGACACAGCACCGTCGTCACCCAGCTAGGCCACACAGTCCATCAGGGCATGTCGTCCCAAAGGGCCCCTGCTGCTCTGCCCTTCCATCCAGGGCCCATAGGATCAACTTCAGTGGTGACTCCCAGGGAACAGGGAGTCCTCGGGTACAGCTTGGGCTTTGTGGACAGACTGGTACTTGAAGCCCGACTCTGGCTTGCTCTGCAGTGTTGTCACACACAACTTCCTGTCCCTCCCTAGTGGAGACCAGAGGTCTCCTGTACACCTGCCGCGTGGACCTGTGCGAGGCTTGAGGTGTGAACAGCAGGTGTTCGGGGAAATATAGGTGCTAGGGACAAGGAGCCCTTGCTGGGCTTGCAGACTTCTTTGGATTCTAGTTGGAGTAGCACGCTCTGTGTATAGTATGTCCTCAGTGTGTGTGACACACAGCCAAATCTCCATCACCCTCCTAACTCTGTTGGCCAAACCCATTCCTTCCTGGGCCCTTCTCAGCCCTTTGTGTCTGGAGAGGGCTGGGCTCTCCTGCCCATGGTGTGGGAGGCCAGGCAAGAGCAGGGGACCTGGTGTCCATTCAGCTCCCTTGCTGCCTCAGCTGCAGGCAGCCAGCGGCCCTTGCCTCCCTCCCCTGTGGCTCCAGCCCTCTCTGTTTCCTCTGAGCTCCTCCAGCTCAGAGCAGCCCCCGCCTTCACCCACCTCTGGTGCCTCCCTTTCCTTTAACCTTCTCTTCATTAAGGGCGTGTACCCCATGGGTGGCTCCATTCCATCCTCACACGCAACCCCTGCAAAAAAGTGACCCCAGGGAGGTCAAGGGGCCTATGCAAGGTTGACATGGGCCGATGCGCCAGCTGGGATTCCAGCCCAGGTCTACTGCCTCCAGAGGGTGGGGCTTCTTTTGTTCTTTACTGGCCCCCTATTTAAAGGTCAGGGGTTCATCTGCAATAAGATTCGCAAGCTCATGAACCCTCCAGGTCCTGTTGCACCCACAGCTCTGTAAGACTGCACCCCAGCTACTGCCCCAGCCATGCAGGGAGTTCTCTCCCCAGGGGTAAACTGGGAGCCCTAGGGGTCAGAGCGAAAACAACTTTTACTTACAGATTGTGTACTGGGAGTCTGATGCATCCACAGTGCCCTTGGATCTGGCCTCTCTGGGCAGCTGTCCTGGGCTGAGTGGGTAGCAAATATCACTTGCCAGTCCTGGTGGTGACAGTCATATGGGAAGCTCAGCTTGTACCTTCCTCAGGCAAATGTTCCAGCTATACTGGGTGGTGCTTAATGGGGCATAGGGAACTCGAGGGACAGAGACTCCTGAGCTTCACTAGCAGTGGAAGAAGGAGGTTCACACTGTACTCAGGAGGAAGGACAGACATATCCTCTACCAGTGAACTGCTTTCTCATTGTCCCTCTCTCTTGCTCATCCATCCATCCACCTGTTCATCCATCCATCTATCCATCCATCCATGTATTCATCCATGCATCCATCCATCCTCCTGCCCATCCATCCATCCATCCATCCACCCACCCACCCACTTCTGAAGCACCTGCTATATGTCTGACCATGGGTGGGTATTGAAGGGGGAATAGGGAAGAGGACATCTAGTCAGGGCCTTCAAGAGCCATTTCTTGCTTGAGGCCATCAATGCCTGTTATGTCTATCCTCAAATGCCGTTGGGGTAGTGGGTGAGGGTGTAGGAGAAACTCTGATCCTGAATTGATTGAAAATCCCTGAGTTGACAAAGTTTCTCTGGAACAAACAGAATTCCACTAGAATTCACTAATATGAAGCCTCCACCAGGAACTCAGAGAGGCTCCTGTGGGCATATGGCCCGGAGCTGGTTCTGGAGAAGGAACAGGATGCTCACAGTCAGGAAGGCAGGAGACTCGGAGCCTAGCGCCTCCGCACTCCCTTTTACTGTCTCCGGGCATGAGCAGTAATTTACTTCTCTATGGAAAAGCCCAAGGTAAATATGGGAGAGTACCACAGCGATAGTAATAGCATGTGCAAGGACAGCAGCTGCTCTTGTTTACCTGCCGAAGGTCCTCTGGCGGAGAGGGGATACAGAATTTACTAAAATGACCCCATAAGGAAATGTTAGTCATGTTTTGCAGACAAGCTCATAAAAGGTGGAGTAAACTGCTCAAAAACAAGACTGAAGGCTGGGGCTGGGGCTCAGGGGTAGAGCGCTTGCCTAGCACATGTGAGACCCTGGGTTCTTTTCTCAGCACTGCATATAAATAAATAACATAAAAGTCTATTGACAATTTAAAAAATATGCATATTAAGAAAAAAACCCAAGACTGAAGCACATCTAGCATGCAGAGTTCTGTGATACCCAGATCCACATTCCACTCAAACCAGGTGACTTCTTTGGAATAGGCACATTCTGCGGTTGCTGCAGAGGTGACTTGGTGAGGCTATTGAATACTAACAGCCGTTCTCAAAGGGCCTGTGATCTATGAACACACATGCAAACACACAACTTGGGTTTTTCTAGTTCATAATTTTCTCCCCAGTTTCTTTGGGCACACTGTCGTGGGAGGAAATGGTTAATAGTTTCTATCTGATACATCCATGTCCAGCAATTGCCAGGGCTGCCTGAGAGCACGGATTGGGGAAGCATTTGGGACGCTGTCTCTTCGTGGGGGAGCATCTTCCTCCATCCTGGGAATGGGTAGAGGAAGTGGTGAGATGACTCATATGTGAAATGAACTAACCCTGAGCTGGGATATTGTCCTAGTCATCTTTTAAGAATGGCAATATGAGACCTGAGGCAACTTAATAAAGAAGAGATTTATTTAGCTTATAGTTTTGGAGATTCACAGGTATGGCACTGGCTTGGCTCAATTCTGGTGATGGCCTTTGTGCTGGCAGAGTCCTGAGGTGACCCATGACGTCACATGCCTGTGTGTCTGCTTACATTCCCTCTTTTTTATGAAGCCATCAGTATTCAATCATGGGGTGGGGGCTGGAGATGTGGCTCAGTGGTAGAGTGCTTGCCTAGCATGCATGAGGCCCTGGGTTCAATCCAAAAAAAAGAACTCAGTCATCAGGCTCCACCTTAATGACTTTATTTAAACCTAATAATTTCCAAAGGCTCCACTTGGAAACCCCATAGTTGGATTTCGTTTTCTATTAATACTATTAACATATGTGTAAATGTGTATGTAGGGGGGAACCATATTCAAACCACACATCTAGGAGTTCCAAAAAGAGAGAGCAGTTCCTAGGAACTAGGTTACCTAAATCTAGGACCAAAATCTCAAACTCTGGGGTCCTAGTGAGGACGATAGATAACTGGTCTGGGAAAGGAGAACATGGAACAGGAGGGGACCTCATACAGTAAGATATCCCAAATAGTCACTCCACGAAAACCTTGAAAGATGCAAAATGACGTCAGTTTCTCGCCAAGGAAAAGTTCAGAATGAGAAAACTGGAAGACATTTTAGAGGTCATATAGGACAGGATGGTGAATGGTTTCCATGGAGACTGCCATTTTGAATTTCTTTCCAATGTTCCTGGAGTCTTACTGAAGCTACATCTCTGAGTAAAGGTGAAAATGAGCCACCAATGATTATGGACATCTGTCATGGGTGTGAGAGCAGAAGGAATGGCACCCTGGCCACATGCTTGTCATCTACAAAGTTCTTGTAGATGAAGAAGAAGAGGTTGGGAGAAGTGACAGGGACTCACCAAGAGCTACACGCTGAGAACAAGTGAGAATTCCAATCCTGTCTTCTGTTCCTCATAAGCAAGCATTCGTTCTATCCTACCATACATTAACTTAGGACTGGTAAGAAATTTTGGCTGATTCTCGTGGCGTCCAGCGGTGATAAACACCTGATATCATCTGAGCATTGATTTTGACCTCCACAGTCCTGCTGACCTTCACCAGTAGCCTCTTGTTTATTGAACAAACAAGCCTTTGAGCCTGTTTACGAATCCTCCTGAGGCTTATCTCAATCCTATTTCAGGATATTTGCACCGACTTCTTGAGTACCTACTGTGTACTTGGAGCCTTACATGTTAACACCCTATCCAATCCTTTCAATGACCTTAGAAGGAAGCTACTATTACCCACATCTTTGTGAATGAGAGCGTGGAGTCAAGTGGCTTGCCCAAGGGGGTGTGGCCTTTTCACGGTTAGTCCCAGGAGTGGAATCCCAGCTCCAACCCCTCCCATGCTATGCCAAGACTTCTTGGGTTCCTGTGGGTTTAAAACAACCTTATCTGATGTCTTTATTTGTAGAACAGCATTGGGTGTCAAAAGTCAACAAGGGCAAAACCTCCATGCATATAGCCCCATTATTGGACATCAGTTGGCCTTCAGACCCCAGTGGACAACGACCCCTCTTCATTATGACTCACGTCTTCCCAAGGCAAACATTAGCCCATGCTCAGTTCCCAAGTCCTCACATGCCACGGTAGGAACTCTCTTACTAAAATGCTGCCCAAAGTCCTGCTTTCATTATTATTCAAGTTCAGGTTCAAGGATGTGAACAGGCAGCTGCCAGTTCCCAGATACCTTCTGTTGTGAACATCAGAAAAAAGTGTCTCTGTGAGTTTGCTGACTTAAACAACTGAACCTAACGTTCCATGGTTCTTGGGGCAGGGAGTTCTATGGAGAAGTGAAGTGAATTCTGAGGGAAGGATCTGCTCCCGGCCTCTCCCTTGGCTTCCAGATGGCTACCTTATGTTCACATGGTGTCCTCTCTGTGCCTTTGTAATGTCCCCTCTGTTTGCATGTCTCCTGTTCAATCACCCCTTTACATAGGGACACCAGTCATGGATTAAGGATTACCCGAGTAATCTCATTTTAAGTTGATTACCTCCAGAAAAACTATCTCTGAATTACAGTTACATTCTGAGTTATCGGAGATCAGAGATTCAACACATGAATTTGGGGGAGACATAATTCAACCCATAGTAGCCTCTCTTAGCCCATGTATAACATGACTATATTTTATTATGTATATTTTCAAACCTAAAGACAAGATTTTACAGGGGACACACTAAATCTCCCACCTGGATTTTACCATGCACATTTTACTCCTCTTTTATCACATGCTAGCTTGCACAAAGAAACCGCCGCTTGATTTTTACCAGACCGATGTTGCCGTACGGCAGGGGTACCACTTAGTCAGAAGGACGTGGGTTGGACTTCCAGCCTTGTACTTCCCCTGCCAGGCATCCATGCAAAGCACAACCCGCACAACGGTCCACACTGACTGAAGAACAGTCTTCTGAATAAGCAACAGAACAAGAGAGAATAGCATCCACAAAGCCCTTGCTTCTTTTTACAAAGAGTTTTGTAATTCAAAGTGGTGCCCCAAGCTGGGCATAGTGGTTCATGTCTGTAATCCTGGCTGAGGAAGGATTACCTCCAACATTGAGGCCAGCTTGTGACATCCTGACTCAAAACAAAAAGCAAAAATAATTAAGGATCTAGCTTAGTGATAGAGCACCCCTGAGTTCAATCCCCAGCACCCCCCCACACAAAAAAAAATGTTCACTGGGTTTATATAGAATCCACACACAGCACAGTGACTAGCCCAGGATTGGCATGTGGTAGGTGCATTGTAGAAGATGGTTGAGTGAATGAATGATTTACTGAAAGTCAGGTGATTGAATGCATAAATGATGGACTGACTGAATCCAACCCATTAAATGCTTAGTTATGTAAACATTGACCTGCAATCACAAAACACTGGGAATGTCCACCAAGAAGAAATATGTCCTAAGAAGTACTTTTATGGCACAGCGATTGTAATGGATAAGATGGTGACTCTGCAGAACCACTTGGATTGACGATTCATTTTTTTTTTCCTGCAGGGTTTCTGCTCCCACTCAGTCCCCCCCCCCCCCCCGTTTTTTCCCTGTTCCATGCAAGAAACCTCCAACATGTGGCTAAAGAGATCATAGCTGCATGTTGATGAGGTCAAGCAAGAAGCCTTGAAGGACTGGCCAACAAGATGAGAAAGACAACATTTGTCAGGGCAATGACTTTGGGTGGGCTGCTGCTTCCCCAGGCTGGAGATGAGGTTAATATTATTAACAAGCCCAGGGCCTGTCCTCCTCTTCCCCAGCAGGCAGGCCTGTTCATTCACCCGTCTCCTGTACCTCACTTGCCTTTTAGGATGCCCAAGAAGGAAAAAAGTGGGCTGGGACCCTGGGCAGCAGTCCTACCACCTGCTGTGGCACTGCCACTCTGAACCAGGAATGTTGAACACTGTTCCACCACATCAGCATCTTTTCAAGCAGATATCTCTGGGTCTCAGGAATATGGGGGCATCTGAAAGCCCCTGTCACTCTCTGAGCCCAAAGGCGTGTCAATCCAGAAGGGCAGCTGATGGCAATGGAATAGTAAGGTCTGGGATCTCCTTACACCTGATATTGCCACTGCCTGAGAGAGACACGGACTTCAAATCTGCCCTCATCATTACTCCTCTTAAGAGCCTCTTCACCTACAGCAGCATTTGGCAGAATGTAACCAATGGAATGTAGATTGGTTTGTGATAAATGGGTTTCATGGGCAAATCAGTTTGAGGGACACTATCCTTTCCCTCCTAATCTAGTGGTGACATTTTAAAGGATCCAGGAATGTCTTCAGTAAAGACTTACCATAGTTTTCTAAACCCATTTAACCCTGTATTATGATTTGGATATGAAGTGTCCCCCAAAAGCTCCTCTGTTAATTCAGGAATGTTTAGAAGTGAAATGCCCATATTATAGAAGTTGTAACTTAATATGTATATTAATTCATCTGATGGATTAGTAATTTGAAAAGACTACAGTACTGGATGGTGTCCGTAAGCAGACTGGTGTGGCTGGAGAAGGTGGGTCACTGAGGGTGTGCCTTGGGATTACATCTTGTCTCCCTGGCTTCCCCCTCCCTCCTCTCTCTCTTTCTCTCTTGCTTCCTGACTGCCATGAGCTGAGTAGCATTTCCCCCCCATGCCCTTTGGCCATGAAGCACTGCTTCACCTTAGGCTGACCATGAACGGAACCTTTGAAACCATGAGTTCAAAATAAACTTTTCCTCCTGTAAGTTTTTTCTGATCAGGAATTTTGGTCACAGCAATGAAAATCTAACACAGAATTTGGTACCAGGAGTAGGGTCACTAGCCTGACTGTGTGATTCAGAAGACTTTGGAACTAATGTGCAGAAGGAATTTGGAAAAGTTTGGAGATGCAGCCTGGAGAAGCCTTAGAATGTTATAAGCATTTAATGCAACATTGTTATGGGAACTCAGAAGACCAGAATGCCAATAGGAATGTGAAAAGGAAAAACTGTACTCATAAGGTTTCAGAGGGGAGACAGGATTCTAATGAAAATTGGACTAGAGTTCATTCATGTTATATTCTGATAAAGAACTTGTCTACATTTTGCCCATGTCTTGAGATGTTGGATGAAACTAATTTAAAGGTGATGGAATAATTAAATCTGGTGGGGAAAATTTCAAGGTAGCACAGTGTTCAGGATAATATGATTGTTGAAGAGATTATAGTGGCTAAAGTGATGCTAAGTACTTTGCACATAGACAACAGAAAAGATGCCTTGATGGCTTCTCAGGAACTGACAAGATCACACTGGTCTTTTTCCTGGTCTCCAGGAACTTCCTTTGAAATCTTAGTGGAAGCCTCTATGCCCCCCTAATTCCAGAATCTTGCATTCTTGTAGAACCAGCACCATGTGGAAAATGCCCTGTCTGCTGGGCCCTCTGGAATCAGCTTCAGTGGCCCACGAGTGCCTGGATGGCTGAGCATGTGAAACAACTTCCAAGGCCCCCCTGTGTGAACAGGGCGCCCACTATGGTCTCTCTTCAAATGAGTTTTCATGTTTACATCCTCGAGTCTGCAGTATGTGTGCTGTTAATAGTGTACATGTACGTTCAGGGAAGAAGTTATGCTATGTTCTGTCCTTTGCTTTTTTGCATATTGTTTGTTCTCAGCTAATAGAAAATTGTTGATTTTCTATTAGCTCACAGAGAGCTAGCCTTATGCTTTTTAAAAGCTGCATGACTTTTCATTGTAAGGCTGTACTTATATTTATAAAACTGATTTCCTATAGATTTTGTCTCTCTTCAAACAATGCTGCAAAATGTAAAAAAGAATATTTTTTGACATTTGTATTATTTATAAATATTAATATTCCCATGGAATAAATTTTCAGTAATTGGCTTCCTAAGTTAAAAAGTGGGGTTGTTTTTTGTTTAACTTCAATATATGTTACCAAATTATCTTCTGATGAGATTGCACAAGTTTCCCCTCCTTCATATAATATATGATAATGTCTGTCATCTTACATGCTCACAAGCTGTGTATCACCAACCTTGTATGTTTGTGCCAATCTAATGGGTGGAAAATGGCACCCTCTTAAATACATTTGTGTTTTTAAAATTATGAATGACACTTAGAGTTACTGCAAATTTCCACTGGCCATTTCTGTTTTTTTTTTCTTTTTTCTTTTTTTTTTTTAGTCTGCCTGCATTCTTTGCTAATTTTTCTGTTGGATTATTTACTGTTTTTTTCTTTTTTTAAAAAAACATTCTTACCATTCTTACTTTTTCTTTATAGATTTAAAAGAATTCTTTGAAATTAAAATAATTACCTTTGTCTTATCTGTTACAAAACTTTTCAGTTTGTCCTTTGGATTTGTATGACATCTTTATGCAACTGAATATACATTTTAAACAAACAAACAAACCAACAAAACCCAGGCTGTTTCCATAACTTGACATTTTGAATTGTGCTGCTATCAACATTGATGTGCCTGTATACTGTGGAATGCAGATTTTAGTTTTTGGAATCACCATGTGACCAGCTATCCTGCCCCTTGATACTTATTCAAAGTTTATCATCTCGACCATTTTTAAGCATACAGGTCAATTGGGTTCAGGCCATGCATGTTGTTGTTGAATCGATCTCCAGAACTCTTTTTATTTTGCAAATCTCAAACTCATATCCATTAAGCAATTCTTCGACCCACACCCCCTCCCCACCTCTGGTACCTGGCTACCATTGATTTGCCTTCTGTTTTTATGAATTTGACTTCTCTAGGTATCTTATGAAAGTGGAACCATACAGTATTTGGTTTTTTGTATGTATTTGGTTTATTTTACTGGTATGCTTTCCTCAAGTTTCATCCATATTATGGTATGTGACAGAATGTGATTCCTTTTTTAGCCCAAATAATATTTCATGGTAGGTCCATACTATATTTGGTTTATTCATTTATCTGTTGATGAAACATTGGATTCCTTCCACCTTTTTTTTTTTTTTGCATACATGACAATGGTGGAATGCCTTACACTCATTATTACCCATTTACAACACAATTTTTTGTAACTCTGTATATAAAGTATGTTCACACCAAAACATGTATATGCCATTATACATGTACTCTTTTTTTTGTATTATTACAATTCTTAATACACATATACAATTCTTAATACCACAGTTTTTCATACCTCTGTTTGTATATAAGGTATATTGACACCAAATTCAAATCTTCATACATATATTTTGTATAATGATGACCATCCTTCCACCTTTTATTTATTATGAATAATGCTGATATAAACCTGAGTGTACAAATATCTCTTTAGATTATTTTTTCAGTTCTTATGGATTGGGAGTGAAAAGGCTAGATTGTAAGTCATTCAATTTTTCATCTTTAATATTTTTATTAGTGCATTATAGTTACACGTACTAGGGTTCATTTCGACTTGACTATCCACGCATGGAACATAATTTCTTCCACTTCAGTCTCCAGTACTTCCTACTTCTCCCCACTCCACCCTCCTTCCCTTCCCTTCCCTCTACTTTACTGGTCTTCTATTTACTTATAGCTTTTTAAAGTTGGTACTTAGAGTAATGCATAGAGGTGAAATTCACTCAGCCATGGAGAAGAATTTTCCCACTTTTTGAGGATCACCCACACTGTTTTTCAAAGTGGCTGCACCCACCACTTTCCATTCCCACCAACCATGTGATTTCTGATTTTCAGTGTACATGACTTTCACAATATTTCCAAGTATTTTATTCTGTTTTGAGGCAGTTGTAAATTTCTGGGGTTTTCTTCCAATTTCTGTTTAGAATTGCCTATTGTTGATTTTGTGTATTGATTTTAAATCCTGCAAATTTGTTGAATTTATCTATTGAGTCTAACTGTGTGTGCGTGCGTGTGTGTGTGTGTGAGTGTGTGCGTGTGTGTGTGTGTGTGATCTTCAGCATTTTATATGTAGAAGGCATGCTGCTGTTTCTTTCTTTCTAATGTTTTACCTCCTCTCCTCCAGCTCTGGCTGGAGTTTCCATCTCTGTTAAACAGGGTGATGAAAGTAAACTTCCTTTTCTATGTTCCTGGTCTTAGAAGAGCTTTCAGGCCTTCACCATTGAATACGCTGTTAGCTGTGGATTTTTCACACATGGCCTTGAGACAGTTTCCCTATTCCCTTTTGATTGAGTTTTTTTTTTTTTTTAATCATGATAATGGTGTTGAATTTTGTCAAAGGCTTTTTCTGCATCAACTGAGATGATCGTGCGTGTTGCTGTTATTGTTGTTGTGGTTTTGCTGCACGAGGGATCTAGCCCAGGGCCTCATGCTGAGCAAACACTCTACTACTGGGCCTACAGCCCTTTTAAAAACACATTTTAACTAATTAATTAATTAATATTTTGGCACCGAGGATCTAACCCAGGGCCTTGTGAATGCCAGGCAAACATTCAACCACAGAGCTACATCCCCAGCTCTTAATATTTTGTTTTGATACAGGGTTTCATTAGGCTACACAGACTGGCCTCGAACTTGCAATCCTCCTACCTCAGCCTCCTAAGAAAGTGGGACTCCAGGCCCGTGTCACCACACTTGGCTCATCATTGGCGGGTTTTTCCTTCAGTCTGTTAATGCAGTCTGCTGCATTGGTTGATTTTTACTTGTTAAGCAAAGCTTATGTTCTAGTTATAAATCTTACTTGGTGTTTTAGTCAGATTTTTGCTGCTGTGACCAAAAGACCTGATAAGAACAATTAGAGGAGGTAAAGTTTATTTTGGGGGCTCATGGTTTCAGAGGTCTCCGTGCATAGATATCTGACTTCTTTGTTGACATGGCACCACAAGAAAGTTGGGGAGAGAGAGAAAACTCCACTCTCCAGGGGAAAAATATGTACTCCAAAGGCACCCCCTCAAGGACCCACCTCCTCAGCTACCCCGTGCCTGGCTACAGTTACCACCCAGTTGATCCCTACCAGGGGATTGATTAATGCACTGAGCAGGTTAAGGCTCTCAGAACCTGATCGCGTCACCTCTAAGCTTTCTTGCATTGTCTCACACATGAATTTTTGGGGGACACCTCACATCCAAACCATAACACAGTCATGATGTGACTCCTTTTAAGGTGCTGCTGAATTCCGCTTGATAGTATTTTGTGTTACTGTTCCTAGGTGACATTACTTTCAATTTTCTTTTGTCTTTGTCTTTGCCATCAGGGTGGTTATGGCTCCACAGAATAAGTTAGCGTTCCCAACTCTTCAAATTTTTGGAAGACTTTGAAGAGGATTGGTATAAATCTTTTCTTCTGACTCAATTTAGCAAAAGTTTGTTGATTTTCTTTGTAACGAATCACTCTTGGTTTTGTCAATTTTCTGTATTCTTTATTGTTCTTCTGTTATCTCGTATTAATGATGTTCTCCATTTATTAAAAAAATTATCTATTTTGTAGATCTCTGTTCTGATCTTGAATTTTATTCCTCTGTTCTCCTTTTTTTTCTAGTTTTAAAAAGTAGAAAGTTAGGTTGCTGCTTTGAGAACAAGTGTTTAGAGAATTTTCCCTCTTAGCACTGTTTTTGCTTACATCCAATTAATTTGGCTATGTTGTATTTTAATTTTCATTTGTCTCAAGACATTTTCTAATTCTCCTTGTGGTGTTTCCTTAGACCATTGGCTGTTTAAGAGAATATTGTTTCATTTCTAAGTCTTTGTTGATTTTCCAGTTTTTTTGTGCCACCCAGTTTTAGTTTTATTCCATTGTGATTTGAAGAGACTTTGTATGCTTCAGTCTGTTTAAACTCGTGAAGACTTGATGCCTGGACTAACACAGGGTCCACATGCACTGAAGAATACCGCGTGAGACACTGTTGCTGGGTGGAGTGATCTGCATGTATCTCGGGGTCCACTTGCTCTACAGTGAGGTGAAGCCTTATTGATCTTCTGTCTGGTTGATCTATCAATTATTGAAAGTGGGAGTAATGGTCTCCTCCTATCATTGCTTCATTGTTTGTGCATTCCATTCAGTTTGTTGGCTTCTTACATTCAGGACCTCTGATGTTGCATGTGCATCCCCAGCTCATTTTTATATTGTATTTAGAGAGAGGGTCTCGCTAAATTGCTAAGTGTCTTGCTAAGTTGCTGAGACTGGCTTTGAACTTGCAATTCTCCTGCCTTAGCCTCCCGAGCTGCTGGGATTACAGGCGTGCACCCTGCACCTGGGAACACATGCTTTCTTTTAGAATATTTGTTTTTATGTTTTAGTGTTTGGTCCACCCAGAGACAGGAAAAATGTCTATTGGTCTTGACCTTCAGCCTTTGACGCCCTGAGCACACGGTGGTCCTTGTCAATGCTGACTCCTGAGCGTCCGCCTGTTGTTTGGCCCTCTCGGCTCACCCTTGCCTTGCTAGCGTCTGCCCTGATCATCTCCCTCTCACACATCTTCAAACACTCCATGGGGAAGCCCAGCTTACCCCCAGCGAGTTCTCTTTCCTGTCATTGCTGGTTCCTGTACACACCATGTCTCCGACTGGAGAGTAAAGACTTCTCACATCAGGTGAGCTGCGGAGCTAGGGACACAGGTCAGGGGGGCAGTGAGGCACCAATGGGGGAATGATGGGGCCATGAACCCAGATAAGAAAGCGCAAGGAGAGGGCTGAAAGGTCAGCCAGGTCACCGAGGAGTTAATGAACACACCTCTCCCTGGGGATCTCCAGCAGGAGATGAAGGGCAGAGGCCACTGGGGCAAGAGGGTGGGGTCAGTGAGTGCAGGGGACAGGACCCTGGACCTCCTCGGGGTCTGAGGAGCCAGTTTGTTGTGCTGAGCTCTAAGGGCCCCCTTTCCCCCTCAGGGAGTTGGGGACATGCAGTGCAGGAGCCTTGGTCTGGGCCTCTGGCTCGGGCTGGATTCCCAAAGCAGCAGGGTAAGAAGTCAGGGGCAGAGGCCCAGCTGGAGAAGAGGGCAGGGCTGCCCAGGTCGCCTCCTCCACCCTCTGAGGGCAGAGACCAGCAAAGACAGGAGACTCAGAGCCAGTGCACGTGTGGAGGGGCCACAGGAGAAGTCACCACGTCAGCTCCCGCCCCAGTGTTTACCCCGAGGCCCACTGTGTGCTGGGGCGGCAGAGCCAGGCCCTCACCCTCCCCGAGTCTCCCAGCAGCATGGCCAAGGCCAGGCACCTGGGCTCAGATGAGACCTGCCCGTGGTCCTGAGCTGTGCCCGCCTCGGCTTCTCCTGGGTGGACCCCAGATGCTGGGCCAGGCAGGAGTCTGTGAGATGGGGGAGGACTTACTGCGCAAGCCTGGGCAACCACAGGGAGGCCTGTCGCCCTGTCCTGCTCTTATCCATCCCCTGTGACTCCGGCATCCTGTTTCTCTGGCCCCTGCCCTGGGCATCTGTGCTGAGCATCTCGTCGAGGCTCTCTAATGGGGTTCTCTCGGGTGCATTCCCTCCCGCCTCCTGTGCCTCCCAGGTCCCAGGCCTCATTCCCAGCAGTGTGGGAGGTGAAGATTGAGTGACGTTCACGAACTCTGGCTGCACTGGTCAGAATGGGAGGGACATGCTGCAGCCACCAAGAAGCCCACAGCTGAAGGCTTGACCCATCCAAGGTGGACTCCTCCTCTCTCTGCCTGCTCCTGTGGGAGGGACAGTGGCCTGTGCTGTCCTGGTGACCTGCAGACCAGGCTGAGAGAGCCTTCGTCAGCTCCGTCACTGCCTGGGACCTCCTCACTGTGGTTCCTCTGGGCTTTCCTGATGCCACAGCACCCGTCACTGCTGTGATGCCAACAACTGCTGTGGGAGCTCCAGACATCTAGGGCCTGTGTGTGCACCTTTGAGCTCCACTGACCAGCCCTGTGCCCTGCCTGGGGACAGCCACTAGAGGGAAAGGACAAATGCATGGACTTGTCTCTGATAAGCATGGTGGGAGTGTGCGGCCAGTGTCTGTGGAGCCTGGTCTCCTGCCTCTGGGCCCCTGAGCCAGCTCACACTCCTCCTGCGCAGGCCCCAGGAGGCTGTCTGGGCTGGGCATGGCCAGGACAGGAGGCTGCAGAGGAAGGAACCACTTTACTGAATCCTCACGGAGAACTGGAGAGTAGACATTAATACCCATATTTAACAGAAGGGGACAATAGGACACAGCGGAGCTGGGGACACTGACCCAGGCCACACAGCCTGCGCCCTCTCCACCTGCAATAGTCACCTGCCCTCTTGTGACCTTTCTGGGCATGGAACTGGCCATGAGGAGGGCAGTTTCCTCTGACTCCTGTACTCAGGAGCCACCAAGTGGCCTCCAGGAAGCTGCTCAGGTCCCCACAGAGGCCGTTCTCGCCGTGTGTCCGGCTGTGTGCTTGGCTGGGCTGTGGGGCCTGTGGACGTTGACCCGGGACGACAGCAAGAGTCCTCCACCCTGCAGGGCGGGGGTGCTGTTGGTGATGGAGTCTCAGGGCTCTGGAGGGGTCTGCCTTGCCCTTACTCAGGTCCACCTCTCACCCTGCAAAGTGCAAGGGCACGTGAAGCTCACTGCTCTGATGTCCTGGCCAAGCTGGGGACCTGCTTTGTGAGTCTCCCTCTGATCTGTGCCAGAGCAAAGCCGGCTCCCCACCTGCAGAGGGAACCTGCCCTGGAGCCCCCAGAACCCAGCAGCTGTGCCAGGACGGGGAATTGGTGCAGCACAGTCACAGGTGGCAGTGTGGGGAGGTGCTGCGTGGACTGGGTCATGTGAGCCTTGGGGTGGTCAGGCCACGCTGGAGAAGCCCGGCCCTCCAGGTCCAGCTGGGCAGGCCCGTTGAGTTGGGGGGCTCGATTTCCCCTCAAGATATGGACTTCTCGTCTTTATTCCTTAGGATGTGATTGAAGAGCTGGTTGGACAGAGAACATATTTAGCATTTTTCACTGTGGTAGTGAACACATCATATCACCTTGACCTTTGCTCTGGAGCAGTCTGGGGATGGAGTGTGTTCATTATGTGCAGCGTTCACAGCCATCCGTCTTGCTAGCCCATATCGTCTCCTGCACCCTCTTCCCCAGACACTGGCCGTCACCTGGCTTTCTCTGTCTGCACTTGAGTGCTCCACTATGTAAGTGAGTCGGGTGGTTTTGTGCTTTTACCACTGGATCTTTGCACTTGGCGTAATGTCCTCACAGTTCATTTATTTACACTCTCGTGTGCGTCAAAATTTCCATTGTTTTTAATGGATGAAAATTTTTCCCTTCTACGTGTCAAGCCTTTTGCCTATTGGTTTGTGCGTCAGTGGATGCTTGGAAATTTGCGGGTTTTCAATGTGAGGTTTGGATTTGAGGTGCTCATAGGACCAAGTAGGAGTGTTGAGAGGTGAAATAATCAGATTATGAAAGCTGTAGCCTAATGATTAATCAGTATAATGGGTTAATAATCTGAAGAGGAAACTGGGGGTGACTGTAGGCAGGTGGGGCATGTCCCTGGGGATCACACAGCTTGTCCAATACCCACAACACCTGCTCCTGGTGTCCGGAGGGGAGCAGTGTCCCTCCACCATGCCCTTCTGTCACAATGTCCTGCTTTATCTCAGTCCCAGGGCAATGGAGTAGGCAGATCGTGGACTGAACCTCCGAAACCATGCACCCCCAATACACCTTTCCTCCTCTAGTGTTCTTGTCAGTGTTTTGGTTACAGTGAGCCAAAGCTGACTAACACAGGACATGAGTTTACAAATATCTCCTTATTCTCCTTAAGGTCTTTTAAACATTTTTTTAGGTCTATTCAAGAAATGGAATTTCTTGAATAATGATTCTGTTTTTGATTTTTTTGAGGAATAGCTATGCTGTTTTTCACAGTGTCTGCCCCATTTGATGTTCCCACTGACAGTGACATGGGTTTCAGTTTCTCCACATCCCCAACAACACATACGCTTTTCTCTTTTGCCTTACTGGGGTTGAACCCAGGGCCTGGAACATGCTACGCAAGTTCTGTACCACTGAGCTACATCGTCAGCCTTCATTTTATTTCGTTATATTATATTTATTTTTTTAAAGATTTTTAAAAATATGGACACAATATCTTTATTTATTTTTATGTGGTGCTGAGGATCAAACCCAGTGCCTCACATGTGTGACGCAAGCGCTCTGCCTCTGAGCTATAACCTCAGCCCCAATTTCATTATACTTTAGACATGGTCACTAACTTGTCCAGACTGGCCTTGAATTTGTGATCCTCCTGCAGCTGCCTCCTGAGTAACTGAAATTATAGGTGTGCACCACTGTGCCTGGCTACTATTGTGTGTGTGTGTGTATTTACAATTATCATCCTAATGTGTGTGAAGTGGTATCATTTTAATTTAAATTTTCATTTCCCTAATAATTAATGCTATTGAGCATCTTTTCACATTCTTAGAGGACACTGTGCCTCTCTTTTGGGAAATGTCTATTTGAGTCACGAGTCCTTTTTTTAACGGCTCTGTTTGTTGTGTGGTTGTTGAGGTTTAGGTGTTCTCTATATTTTTTGGATGTTGGTCCTTGATCCAGTATCTGATTTGATTACATTTTCTCACATTCTGAGAGGTGTCTCTTTACTCTGTTGACAGTGACTTCTGATGTGTGTGACTTTCTGCATGAAGTCCCCTTTGCCTATTTTGGGGTTGGTTGTCTATGGCTTCAGTGTCCAGATCCAAGAAATCATGGCCAAATTCAATGCCAGGAAGCTTTCACAGTCAGAATTCTCATATTCAGGCCTCCGATCCATCCTGAGCTCCTTGCTCTCTGTGGGTGGAAAAGTCCAGCTTCATTCTTTGCTTTTTTGTGAACATCCAGTTTCCCAGTGGAATTGGATGAGAGAGTCGTCCTTTTTCGGTTGGACAGTCTTGGCCCTCTTGACAGAAGTCACCGACCATGTAGGTGAGGGTTTGTCCGGGGCTCTCTGTCCTCTCCCGTTGTCCCGTGAGTCTGTTTCTGCTGGCAGCACGCTGGTCTGATCGCTGTAGATTTGCAGTTAGGTTTTGAAACGAGGAAGTGTGACTCCTCCAGATTTCTTCTTCTCCTGAAAATATTTAGAACTGAGAAAAGCTGAAGCCTGTGGTCGCTGTCCCGGGAGGTGTGGTCACCCTTCACATAACCAAGCTGCCCTGACCCTCTGCCTGCTCCCACAGGTCCCTATTGGTTCTCGTGGAGCTAATAACTCCCCTCTGGTATTTAAGATTTTTTTATAGGGGCATTGTAACTACACGTAACTGTGGCATCCATCGTGACATATTTGTACACGCCAAAACACAGTTCCATCAGTTTCATTCTTTACCAGCTCCGCTTGCCCTCTCCTCCCCTGCCCTGATTCCCTTCCTCTATTTCACTTGTCTTTCTTCTATTTTCATTCCATCCTTTTTTCCTCTCTAGTCTTCACATATAAGAAGAAAACATGACCCTTAGCTTTCCGAGTCTGGCTTATTTCCCTCAACCCAGAGACCTTCAGTTCCACCCATTTTCCTGCAAATGACGTAATTTCATTCTTCTGACAGAAGAAAACGCCACTCTATTTCTGCTATATTTTCTCTCTCCAGTCCTGCTCATGAACATACGGGCAGGTTTCATAATTTGGCTATTATGAATTGTGCTGCTATACACATGGGCATGTATGCACACTATAGCACTCTGAGTTTAAGTGTTTAGGATGAATACTGAGGAGTGTATAAATAGCTGGCTCACACGGTGATTCCATGGCTAGTCTTTTTAGGAACCTCCATAGTGGTTGTACTAATTTGCAATCCCACCAATGGTACATGAGTCTCTTCCCACCCACAACCTCTCCAGCATTTATTATCATTTGTATTCTTGATGACTGCCATTCTCACTGGAGTGAGATGAAATCTCAGTGTAGTTTTTTTAAAAAGATTTTTTAGTTGTAAGGGGATCTTTTATTTATCTACTTATATGTAGTGCTGAGGATGGAACTCAGGGCCTCACACATGCCAGGCAAGTGCTCAGCCACTGAGCCACATCTCAGCCCCTCAGTGTAGTTTTGATTTGCATTTTCATGATTGCTAAAGATGCTGAACATTTTTTTTCATTTATTTGTTGCTACTTGTATTTTTTCTTTGGAAAAAATGTCTAATAGCTTATTTGCCATTTAATGATTGGTTTTGTTTGTGTGTGTATGTATTTAGTTGTCTGAGTTCTTTATTTATTCTGGATATTAATCCTCTGCCAGAAGAGTAAATGGCAAAGACTTTCTTCCATTCTGTTAGCTCTCTCTTTACACTCTTGACTGCTTCTTGTGCTGTGCAGAAACTTTTTAATTTGATGCCATCCCATTTACTGATTCTTGGCATTATTTCCTGAGCTTCAGGAGTCCTATTCAGAAAGTAGTTGCCTTGCCTATATTTTGGAGTACTTCCCCTATGTTTTCTTCTAGCAGTTACAGAGTTTCTGGCCTAATTCTTAGATTTTTCGATGCATTTTCAGTTGACTTTTGTGCAGGTGATAGATAGGGATCTGTTTTCATTCTTCTACACATGGAGCACAGTTTTCCTAGTATTAAAAAGGTTTTCCTTTCTCCTGTGTGTTTTGAGCGCCTGAAGGATCAGATGACTGTAGATGTATGGGTTTGTCTCTGGGCCCTCTCTATCCCATTGGTATTCATATATGACAATACCATACTGTTTTGTTACTATGGCTTTGTGGATAATCTGGAATTGATTACCGTGGTGCTGCCAGGATTGCTCTTTTTGCTTAGCATCGCTCTGGCTATTCTGAGTCTTATTCTTCCATATAAATTTTAGGACTATTTTTTCCAGTTCTGTGAAGAATGTCATTGGTATTTTAATGAGGATTGAATTAATTTTGGATTGCTTTTGGTAATATGACCATTTTAATGCTATTAATTCTGCCTATCCATGAACTTGGGAGGTCTTTTGTCGGGAGATGCCCTGTATGAACATGCCTTTAAGGGCTGATGCATTTAGCATGACACTTAAGCCTTTCCACAAACCATAGAGCAGAGGGCTCATTCACATTATTTATTGTGTTGTCTTCTAGAGCATTTTAACTTACTTCCAATCCTTCCATCAGCACTTGTCTGACTATGAAGGATCTTGGAAGTAATTCAAGTCAAATATTAAGTTTAAAACATAGCCATAAAGGCTATAATTGTAGAAGCAAGAAATATATTTAAGGTAGTCACTTCAAGGATCATGAGACCAGGAGCTTGCCTGGGTCTGGTTACTTGGCATGCACCTGTTTCAAAGCCTGAACATTAACTTCAGCATGTCATAGCTCTGAAATACTAGCTGGCAATAACTAGTGATACAATAAGATAATTTGTATTCTTACAGGCTATAGATATTCATCATCCTGTCTCTTAATTCTCACTTTTAAGGAGTCTATTAGGTCTGTCAGTAATGTAAATATTCTGAAGGTAGAAGTCAAACATCAAAACATCCCTTTGGGTGCCATATCACTAAGAGTTAAGGTATTACCAATAAACCTCCAGGTGTCATGGTATCCTTGCGTGATTATCTTTGTCAATTCTGGGAGACCAGTCTAAAATATACCCATTATTTCCAGACAACTTATGTTGCACTGGTAAGACATTTGCACAATCAATCCACTTAGGACAGGTGCCAATTTCTATTGTAGAATGATTAAGGCAATAATACGTTGGTGGATATTTTAATAAATAACTGGCCAATATAGGAAAAATCTGTTTTAATTATCTTTCTGACAATTGTTCAGATAGGTAAATATAGTCTTAATCTCTAAGGACCAGCATGATTGGCTGGTTTAGGTTTCTCATATACTGTCTTTTTCTCAAAAGATACTCCCAGACAGCCTATTTATCATAGGGTCAAGATACAGCTGACCATTACAGTCAGTACAATTAATCTAGTTTCATTGGTGGACTTCCCAGTCCACGCTGAAGGCATATTAAAGATGGACCTGAGAAATGGGTCCATAGAACTTTGTTCATGATTTTTACTTACCTGACAAGCCCGTGAAGCTTCATGGCTATATGTTGGGAGATTTACCTTCCTGTGACAGGTTTTTCAGTCATTATCATGATGACAGGTTTAAACTCTCCTTTGAAATCTGATTTAATTTACTGAATTGTTCAGTAGCAGTAAGACTCTCAGTATCATAGTTAAGAAAATTTTTAAAATATTTATAAGATCTAGTGTGTGCCTATGGGGTTCTGTCCCCCCCCCCTTTTCTTTATTTAATAAAATAGAGGAAAGGCCTGGCATCAGCCATAGTATCATCAGTTTAAGTTATAGATAATAGTACAAGCATTTAAATAATAAGAAAAGGTTTATTATCTCTAACTGGTCATGAGACTTGACAAAAGTCATTTAAAGGGATCATGGTAAACAAAAATTTAGCCTTTACTAAATGTATGACTTGATTTTGACTTTAATAGAATTACCAAAAATTAAGAATACAATAAGTTGTATATAAAATTTATATTTTGAAATTAGCTTAACTTAAACAATTATTTTAATTTGGAATGAAGCAAGAGACAGTGGGAATGGTGTCCCTTACTAGGGGCATGAGAAATAGATAGACATCTATCTAAAATAGGAAGCACATATGCTAAATAAGCCTAGAGAAGATATTTTGCTTTTTACCATTAATAAAAATGAAATAAAGAAATGAATAGTCTTTTATCTATGAATCTATGAAAAACTGTCATTATTGTTATCAAACTTAGTGTAGGGGGAGTTAGTATTTTAAAAACAAGTAACAGTATTGTTTAAGACAATGATATAATTTAGAATTTAAATGATACTGAACTAGTAATGATACCTTGAGGGATTATAGTCAAAACAATCTTTATGTATAATGAAATAGTTATATGAGCATCCTTAATACTTTATTTAATGTAGTAAAATTAGCTATAATCACTATATATAATTTATGATTTTATTAATTTCAAAAATATCATCTTGTATGTAGGGCATTACCTCATATATTAAAGTTGAGAAAAGGTCTACCATCTTAAATTTCTTATTAAAATTAGCTATCGGCTGTTGAGCTGGCTATTTATGGCTGTCTGTCTAATATTTTGGGGATAATTATTTCTAGAATCATTTTTTAGTGATAAACTGTTGACAGGGGCTCAAAGTGAAGCCCTGTTTTAATGTTAGAGGTCTCTAAAATCTGTTTATAACTTAGAAGAGGAGTAAAATTTTTTAACTAGGTAGTTTACTTTTCTTGGGCTAAGATTAGCATTTTAATTTTTCTCTGTACACTTGACTTTCTTTTTCTTTGGGCTCCATTTAACTATGGTGTAACATCTAAACTTGGCTAGAACTATATTAACCTGTGTAAATCTCTTGGAATGACTGGAGTCTTTTTGAATCTCTCTATGAAAATAGTAGGATCTTTCTAAAGGCTTACTAAAATTATTTTTTAGGCATTCTGTTTACCTGTAGGATTCTATGTGTCCTAGGGAATTGTTTGTGTCCCTGACAAACCATTAGGTCCATTCCTATTTGTGTTATGGGGATGTGGCCAAGATAGATTTCCTTTAAAATTGTTTTTAAGATGGCCCTCTATTTTAAAGTTTAGCTAAATAGTAGCATAATATCTCTCTAGATAAGGTTAGACATCTGGCACAATTTTTTTTTATTGGTTGTTCAAAACATTACAAAGCTCTTGACATATCATATTTCATACTTTAGATTCAAGTGGGTTATGAACTCCCATTTTTACCCCAAATACAGATTGCAGAATCACATTGGTTACACATCCACATGTTTTACATAATGCCATATTAGTGACTGTTGTATTCTGCTACCTTTCCTATCCTCTACTATCCCCCCTTCCCTCCCCTCCCATCTTCTCTCTCTATCCCATCTGCTGTTACTTAATTCTCTCCCTTGTTTTTTTCCCCTTTCCCTCACAACCTCTTATATGTAATTTTGTATAACAATGAGGGTCTCCTTCCATTTCCATGCAATTTCCCTTTTCTCTCCCTTTCCCTCCCACCTCATGTCTCTGTTTAATGTTAATCTTTTCCTCTTGTTCTTTCTCCCTGCTCTGTTCTTAGTTGCTCTCATTATATCAAAGAAGACATTTGGCATTTGTTTTTTAGGGATTGGCTAGCTTCACTTAGCATAATCTGCTCTAATGCCATCCATTTCCCCGCAAATTCCAAGATTTTGTCATTTTTTAGTGCTGGGTAATACTCCATTGTGTATAAATGCCACTTTTTTTAATCCATTCATCTATTGAAGGGCATCTGGGTTGGTTCCACAGTCTAGCTATTGTGAATTGTGCTGCTATGAACATGGATGTGGCAGTATCCGTGTAGTACGCTCTTTTAAGGTCCTCAGGGAATAGTCCGAGAAGGGCAATAGCTGGATCAAATGGTGGTTCCATTCCCAGCTTTCTCAGGAATCTCCATACTGCTTTCCAAATTGGCCGCACCAATTTGCAGTCCCACCAACAATGTACAAGAGTACCCTTTTCCCCACATCCTCACCAGCACTTGTTGTTGTTTGACTTCATAATGGCTGCCAATCTAACTGGAGTGAGATGGTATCTTAGGGTGGTTGTGATTTGCATTTCTCTGACTGCTAGAGATGGTGAGCATTTTTTCATGTACTTGTTGATTGATTGTATGTCCTCCTCTGAGAAGCGTCTGTTCAGGTCTTTGGGCCATTTGTTGATTGGGTTATTTGTTATCTTATTGTTTAATTTTTTGAGTTCTTTGTATATTCTGGAAATTAGGGCTCTATCTGAAGTGTGAGGAGTAAAAATTTGTTCCCAGGATGTAGGCTCCCTATTTACCTCTCTTATTGTTTCTCTTGCTGAGAAAAAAAACTTTTTAGTTTGAGTAAGTCCCATTTGTTGATTCTAGTTATTAACTCTTGTGCTATGGGCATCCTATTAAGGAATTTGGAGCCCGACCCCACAATATGTAGATCGGAGCCAACTTTTTCTTCTATCAGGCACAGAGTCTCTGATTTGATATCAAGCTCTTTGATCCATTTTGAGTTAACTTTTGTGCATGGCGAGAGAAAGGGATTCAGTTTCATTTTGTTGCATATGGATTTCCAGTTTTCCCAGCACCATTTGTTGAAGATGCTATCCTTCCTCCATTGCATGCTTTTATCCCCTTTATCAAATATAAGAAAGTTGTAGTTTTGTGGATTGGTCTCTGTGTCCTCTATTCTGTACCATTGGTCCACCTTCCTGTTTTGGTACCAGTACCATGCTGTTTTTGTTACTATTGCTCTGTAGTATAGTTTGAAATCTGGTATCACTATACCGCCTGATTCACACTTCCTGCTTAGAATTGCTTTTGCTATTCTGGGTCTTTTGTTTTTCCATATGAATTTTATGACTGCTTTCTCTATTTCTACAAGAAATGTCGTTGGGATTTTGATTGGCATTGCATTGAACCTATAGAGAACTTTGGGTAATATCGCCATTTTGATGATGTTAGTTCTTCCTATCCATGAACAGGGTATATTTTTCCATCTTCTAAGGTCTTCTTCTATTTATCTTTTTAGGGTTCTGTAGTTTTCATTGTATAAATATTTCACCTCTTTTGTTAGGTTGATTCCCAAGTATTTTATTTTTTTGCGGATATTGTGAATGGAGTGGTTGTCCTCTTTTCCATTTCAGAAGATTTGTCACTGATATACAGAAATGCCTTTGATTTATGCATGTTGATTTTATATCCTGCCACTTTGCTGAATTCATTTATTAGTTCTAGTAGTTTTTTTGTAGACCCTTTTGGGTCTGTTAGATATAGTATCATATCATCCGCAAATAGTGATAATTTAAGTTCTTCTTTTCCTATTTTTATGCCTTTAATTTCTTTTGTCTGTCTAATTGCTCTGGCTAGTATTTCGAGAACTAAATTGAATAGAAGTGGTGAGAGAGGGCATCCCTGTCTTGTTCCAGATTTTAGAGGGAATGCCTTCAGTTTTTCTCCATTCAGAATGATGCTAGCCTGAGGCTTAGCATAGATAGCTTTTACAATGTTGAGGTAAGTTCCTGTTATCCCTAGTTTTTCTAGTGTTTTGAACAATAAAGGGATGCTGTACTTTGTTGAATGCTTTTTCTGCATCTATCGAGATGATCATGTGGTTCTTATCATTAAGTCTATTGATGTGGTGAATAACATTTATTGATTTCCGTATATTGAACCAGCCTTGCATCCCAGGGATGAATCCTACTTGATCATAGTGCACAATTTTTTTGATATGCTTTTGTATTTGATTCGCCAGGATTTTATTGAGGATTTTTTCATCTAAGTTCATTAGAGATATTGGTCTGTATTTTTCTTTCTTTGAGGTGTCTTTGTCTGGTTTCAGGATCAGGGTGATGTTGGCCTCATAGAATGAATTTGGAAGAGCTCCTTCTTTTTCTATTTCTTGAAATAACTTGAAAAGTATTGGTATTAATTCTTCTTTGAAGGTTTTGTAAAAATCCGCTGTATATCCATCCGGTCCAGGGCTTTTCTTGGTTGGTAGTCTTTTGATGACTTCTTCTACTTACTCCTTTGTTATTGGTCTGTTTAAATTGTGTGTATCTTCCTGACTCAATCTGGGCAAATCATATGACTTAAGAAATTTATTGATATCTTCACTGTCTTCTATTTTATTGGAATATAGGGTTTCAAAATAATTTCTAATTATCTTCTGTATTTCTGTAGTGTCTGTTGTGATATTGCCTTTTTCATCCCGTATATTAGTAATTTGAGTTCTCTTTCTTCTTCTCTTCATTAGCATGGCTAAGGGTCTGTCGATCTTATTTATTTTTTTGAAGAACCAGATTTTAGTTGTATCAATTTTTTCAGTGGTTTTTTTTTGTTTCAATTTCGTTGATTTCCACTCTGATTCTAATTATTTCTTGCCTTCTACTACCTTTGCTGTTGTTTTGCTCTTCCTTTTCTAGGGTTTTGAGATGAAGTGTGAGTTCATTTATTTGATGTTGTTGTTTTTATTCTTTTTTTGAGGAATGAACTCCAGGCAATGAATTTCCCTCTTAAAACTGCTTTCATTGTATCCCATAGATTCCAATATGTTGTGTCTGTATTTTCATTTATCTCTAAGAATTTTTTGATTTCCTCCTTTATGTCTTCTGTAACCCATTGATCATTCAGTAACATATTGTTCATTTTCCATGTGATGCAGGATTTTTCCTTCCTTCTTTTATCATTGATTTCCAGTTTCATTCCATTACGATCAGATAAGATGCATGGTATTATCTCAACACCTTTATATTTACTGAGAGTCGCCCTATGGCATAATATATGGTCTATCTTTGAGAAGGATCCATGTGCCGCTGAGAAGAACGTGTATCCACTTGATAATGGTTTATATATTCTATATATGTTGGTTAAGTCTAGGTTATTGATTGTGTTATTGAGTTCTATAGTTTCTTTATTCAGCTTTTGTCTGGAGGATCTGTCCAATGGAGAGAGCGGTGTGTTGAAGTCACCCATAATTATTGTGTTGTGATCTATTTGACTCTTGAACTTGAGGAGAGTTTGTTTTATGAAGGTTGCAGCACCATTGTTTGGTGCATACATATTGATAATTGTTATGTCTTGATGGTGGATGGTTCCTTTTAACAGTATATAGTGTCCTTCTTTATCCCTTTTGATTAACTTAGGTTTGAACTTGATTTTATTCGATATGAGTATGGCCACTCCTGCTTGCTTCCGAGGACCATGTGAGTGGTATGATTTTTCCCAACCTTTCACCTTCAGCCTGTGTATGTCTTTTCCTATCATATGAGTCTCCTGAAGGCAGCATATTGTTGGATTTGTTTTTTTAATCCAGGTTACTAGCCTATGTCTCTTGATTGGTGAATTTAAGCCATTAACGTTTAAGGTTACTATTGATATATAGTTTGTACTTCCAGTCATGCTTATTTATTTATTTATTTTAATATGGCTAGTTTTTCCTTTTTGGTTATTTTTTTTCTTCCCTTTTCTGAGATACCTCCCACTGTTAGTTTGGGGTGCTGTTTTTCAATTCCTCTTCTTGTAGTGTTTTGCTCAAAATGCCTTGCAGTGCTGGTTTTCTGGCTGAGAATTCTTTTAACTTTTGTTTATCATGAAATATTTTAATTTCATTGTCAAGTCTGAAGCTTAATTTTGCTGGATACAGTATCCTTGGTTGGAATCCATTATTTTTCAGCATTTGAAATACGTTGTTCCAGGATCTTCTCACTTTCAATGTCTGTGATGAAAAATCAGCCATTAACCTAATTGGTTTACACCTGAATGTAATCTGCCTCCTTTCTCTCGTAGCTTTTAATATTCTCTCCTTGTTCTGTATGTTGGATATCTTCATAATTATGTGTCTTGGAGTTGGTCTATTACGGTTTTGTATGTTTGGGGTCCTGTAGGCTTCCAGGATTTGGCAATCCATTCCATCTTTGATATCTGGAAGTTTTCTGAGATTATTTCATTCAATAAATTGTTCATTCCTTTGGTTTGAACCTCTATACCTTCTTCTATCCCAATGACTCTCAAGTTTATTTTTTTTATGACATCCCATGTCTCTTGGATGGATTGCTCATGATTTCTTAGCATCCTTTCTGTGTTGACTATATTCTTTTCAAGTTGATAAACTTTGTCTTCATTATCTGATGTTCTGACTTCTATTAGATCTAGTCTATTTGTAATATTCTTGTTTGAGTTTT
The DNA here is from genome assembly GCF_021218885.2 of Marmota monax. Classification (NCBI taxonomy): domain Eukaryota; kingdom Metazoa; phylum Chordata; class Mammalia; order Rodentia; family Sciuridae; genus Marmota; species Marmota monax. The sequence goes on along the minus strand of NW_026695241.1, from coordinate 3,076,382 downwards.
TAATTTCGTTTATGGTTTCCTGCATTTCTAGGATTACTGTTTGATTTTTTAAAAAAAATCTCTATCTCCTGGTAGAGCTCATTCTTTGCCATTTGAATTTGCTTATGTAATTCATTTTCAAAGTATTCTTTCATTGTTTGGACTTGCTGTCTAATGTCTTCTCTAAGATTCTGTTCCATCTGAGTTAGGTATGCCTTGAGTTCTTTCTCTGTCCATTTTTCTGATGCCTCTAGGTTCTCCTGTGAATTTAAGTTGTCCTGCATTGTTTGTAATCCTTTTTTTCCTTGTTTTTTCATGGTGCTCAAGTTACTTTCCAACTCTGTTTGACTGCTGTGTTTCTGTTTTCTCCTTTAAATTTGTTTTGGTTTTTATAGTTCCAATATCTCTCCTTTGTGTTGGGAGACAATGTTTAGAGATGTTGGATTTAATTGTGATTTAAGGTAAATTCATTAGTTTCATTAAAGGCCTACAGATTTTGATGGCATATAGAGAACTGAGGTTTGAACTTAGGATTTTATGTTGAGGTCGGGCGATTTGATGGTATGGAGGTTAGTATATGTTAGCTTCTTTGGGGGGTTGCTCAAATGCAGGCCGATATTAACAAGAGAATAGACAGGAGTACTTGGGGGTAGTTTTTAAGGGCTTAGGCGGACTATAGACCGATTCGTAGTATTCATCTATTTGCATTTAGTAAGTTATACGTAATCTGGGTGGTCATGCTTAAGAGGAAAGATGGGGAAAAGGTAAGGAAGCAAACCAAGAAAGAGAGAGGGAGAGAAGAAAGAAAGAGAAAAGAATAGAAAAGAAAAAGAAATGATAAAAATAATAAAATGCAGTAAAATAAAAATTACAATTAAAAAAATTAAAATTAAAAAATTAAAAAAATTTAAAAAAGAAAGAAAAAAAAAGGCACTGTTAGGCTTCTATTTTCTTCGCTTCCAGTAGGTGGTGCTGTGCCTTCCGGGCCAAGATTTTGCCCTCTGGCTGTAGGAAACAATCCGTGTGAGGCCGCTCCCTCCTCCCCCACCTCGTGTCTCTCCAATCCTGTTCACTTAGGTTTATTCCTGGTCTCCAGTCTCCTCGCTTCTCCTGCTGGCCAGGCCTTCCCCAGTGTGATACCTCTCGGCAGTTCAACCTACACTCTGGGCCTGCAGTTTCCTGGATGTGGAGCGCGGCTATTGGGAACTGGCCCCTATTGTTTTGATTCCCTCTGCTAGCCCCTCCTCCGAGAGCTGGTGAGACAGGTTTGGTTTTGACCGCTGGTGGGAGGGGGGAGTTGGAGGTGAGGTCGGGTGCTTTTACCTTTCCCCACGCCTCTATTCACGCTCACTCTGTTAATCACGCCCCCGAAAAGCCGGGGAGAGATTTTATGCAATTTCCCCTCAGTATGGGAGATGGGCTAAATGACACACACCTGTTCTATCACTGAATGTGCTGCGATCTGTCGGAAACTGGTGGTGACATCAGCTCTCCAAGATGGTGGCCGCTGGCTTCCTCGGTGGTCTGTCCGGTGTGGAGGACAGAACTGGACCGCTTCCTTCCCTTGTCTCAAACCCAGAACTCAGCCCGGAGCACAGTGAGGGCACAGCTGGCAGGACCCCACAGAATCTGCAGCACCGTTCCTCTGCGTTGCTGGCAAGCCATTTCCCGGTGCGCTGCAGTCTCTAGCAGCGGGGCGGGCTGCAGATCAATCAGCCTGAATCTCCGGGCGCATAGTTCACTCGCGATTGAGCCCCAGTAACCGATCCTCGGGTGATGGAAATCCTTCCTCTAGGTTTTGGTGCACCCCAATTTTGCTAGAAATTCCTAACTAGATAGCTTTTGGCCGTTCTAACTCGTTATTCACCTGCGCAGTGACGCAGTACACGGGGGTGATGCACTCTATTCGCCGCCATCTTCACAGATTATCCTGGCACAAAATTTAAAAAATATAATACATGAATTTGTATCTCTTGAAAATCTCCCTAAATTTTTTCTGGTCTATATTAAGTTTGAGAAGTTCCCTTTTGATCTTAGTTTCTAGCAGGCAATTTTCTAAGGCCTTCTATTAGTAGTAATTGAGGCTAGACATGAAAATGAGACATCTTGTATTACTCATTGTGATTTTCTTAGTATATAGATTAGTTGATTCATTTGATATTATGTGTAAGTGGACAATTTAATAGAACCCTCCATCTCTTACTGAGAGAAGGTCTCAAAATATCTCTATATCTTAGGGTATTATCCTTTGAATAGGTGTCTCTTAATTGTCTTTTTTAAAAAAATATGATTAAAGTTATTTCCCAGTGTAGGAACTAGTATATAAATCTTACCATATTTTTTATGGGTAATAGGTACAGTCGAAGAACTTATATAATGCCAATGAATTTCCAACAAGGTTTGAAACCTTTATTGTTCAAAACCAATGTACGACTTTAATTTGGAGAGCATCAATCCTAATAAAATGTTCTCCTAAATCTCACAATTATCCAACAAACAAAAGTAAAATGTAAGAATCATAAGTGTCTTTGAATTAATCAAATTTAGTTTCCAAGGAAATGTCAAAATTGGAATCTAAGTCAGCAGTGTAATATATTTAGTGTTTAATTAAGGATGTGAATTTATTCACCAAAATTAATCCTTGTCTTAAACAGTAAGAATCACTAGGCAATAAAAACCTTTCTTAAAGGAAAAAAAGCTTAACATTCTAATAGGTCTTTATTATGTCAAAATATGGACATAGTAAAATCAGGGAAATAACCTGAAATATCCTTGAATTAATCAGTTAAAATTTTTAGTCAGTCCAGTACATATAAATCTCTTTTCCAATTGTTTTAACTTTCTATATCATCTGTCTAGATAATGACATAAAGATCTCCCTATTTAGGAAAATAATTTTATCATTAAAATCTAGAATATAAAGACCTTGTTTTACCCAAAGATGATTTTTTTTTCTTCTTCTTAGGACCTCCAAAGTGTGTTTTGTCTCTGTGGAAGTATCTTCTTTTCCTTTAGAATTCTTTCTGGTTATACTTTGGAACAATTTCTGAAAACCTTAGAATCTAAATAAATTATTATACCTTGATAAGAAGAAATGTCTCAATGAAGATATAGTTAAAGCCTTTGGATATTTCTGTAGACAGAATTATATTTGTTTATCATCTTATAAAGTTTGTACAATAGAGTTAGAGATTACTTGATTATCTCTTGAAAGAAAATTTATAGTAAAATACATTTATCTCAAATACCTGTAACTAAAAGGCAGAGCATTAGATAAATCCATGTATAATATATAAATTGTGTGTTTTCTGTTAAAGAAAAACAATTAGATAAATATATATTAACTAAACAATTAGACACATATGCTAATTATTTTATGGTTTAACAATTATAGGTTATCTAAATACCTAGAAAAAGATGTATTAAGAATAAGGACACAACTTATAGTTGTATAAACTTTATGTAACCATGTGGTTTTTAAGATATTTCGATCCATTTCAATTTTCATTTTTTTTTAATATTTGTGATGCCATGTAATAAGATCCTTGTGTATACATTTTTTTTCTTGTAATTATATAGTCAGGAATGAGAATAAGGATTTTTTTGATTATCACAGGAACATTGCTGGCTTTTGTTCCTACAACAAGCAAATGTGTCCTCATAACCTTCAAAATTAAAAGCAAACTATAAAGAAGCATATGTATTTCTTATAACTGTTACGTTACCTCTGCAATTTTTCTTAATTATACAGCTCTAAAGAAAAAATTAGGTTATTTAGCTTTGAAAACAAGTTCAGCTCAGGGATGCAACATAGGAACCTGTGGAATTAGATTTTGTCTGAAAAATATCTTTCATTAGCATTTACAGGTGGGCATTCTTAAAAATGCAGGCTCTGTGCGGCTCCCGGTAGCAGGTCTGAAACAGGAAGTGCAGGTTAGTGGCTGGAAGGCAGGATCAGAAGTCCTGTCTGAGTGACAGTGGAAGGACCCATGGGAAGCCCATGAAACCGCAGGAGGCGGGACCAGGAAGCCTGCTTGGTTGGCTAGGCTTTGGGCGGTTACCATGGTGATGGAAACAGCCTGGAGCTGGCTGCCCAATGTCCAGGGCAAAGGCTCCCAGAGTTGGTTGCTTCCATTTGATTTGTCTGCATTCTCCCACCTGGGCAGGACCCTACAGCCGTCAGTGGCTTGCCTTGTCTCTGAGAACTGCCCCGGTGTTAGCACTGTCCTTTGTATTTTCCCTTGCAGCACATGGCACTTTAAAAGTGAGTTTTAATGGCCCATGCCAATGTTACCATCAGATCTTAAGGAGATCTGCTCTTGGCACCCAGGCCAGGTTGCTTAAGGGTTAGAAGCACTGCTGGCAGTGGGTCTATTTACAGACCCCACAGGGAACAAGTCTTGTCTGCAGCGGCTGAGTTACAGCCATTCTGATCTGTAGGACAAGAATGTAGCAAAGAGGTTCAGTATAATCTGAGTTTTCACAAAAACAAAAGAAAAATAAAATCCACCTCTCTACAGGTAAAGAATCCTTGTATCAAGCCTCATCACAAAATCCTTTCCTTTCCTCACTCTCCAAGCACAGACTTCTAGTACATAACCACCCTCAAATCTTTACCTAATGTTTCAAAATATAAAGGTTCACAAAAACAATCCAAAAAAAGTTCACAAAAGTGCTTTTCCCATGGGAGAGGACTGAACTGAACAGTAAGTATATCCTATTAATCATCTTACTAATTCTTTACATTTATTTAGGGTCTCTAGGATTGCAAAAATAATTTTTTTTCATCTATCTAAAGATGAAATAGTCTCAGATATTAAAAAATTTTAACATCACAGATTTTTCTTCTAACTCACTTACTTTCTATAATCTCTGAAATCCTAAGCATGCTTAACTTCTAAGAGAAATTCTAAACCCACTTAATGTCTAAAATTCCCGCTGGAGTCCCCGTATGAACCGCAAATTTGGCGTTCCACGACTAAACACTCAAGGTCATTCCAGGTGAACTGGGCTGCTCAAAGTAACCACAGAGAGACAGAAAAAATAACTTTTTCTTTGAGTCCTGTGATGGCTCCTCTGACCTTAGAGGTCTGTGGAAAGAGAGAGAGTGAGGAGCATGTGCTGAACCCTTTTATTGGGAAGAAGCCATTCCACTGAGGCAAGGGGTAGGATACAAGGCAACAGGTAGCTCAACTCCTCTGGGTGTTGCCTACATCTAGGACCATGCCTTGTTAGCCTTGTTATGGAGCAATGGAAAAGACAGAGTCAGGAGTCCAGCACTTCCTTGCCAGACTACAGTGATCTTACAGATCTCCACGGTGCATCAGGACTTAAAGGTGTGTGCATTTGGAGTGGCTCCCCACAAGAAGCATCGGCATATTTCTTCAAAGATCTGATAGAATTCAGCTGGGAATCTATATGGTCCTGGGTCTTTCTTTGCTGGAAGGCTTTTTATTACTGTTTCAATCTCATTGCTTGTGATTGATCTGTTTAGGATTTCTGTCCTTTTAGTTCAATTTTAGTAGGTTATATGTGTCTAGAAATTTTATTTCTTTTGACTACATTTTCCAATTTATTGGATAATATAGGATTTCAAAATAGCCCCTGATGATCATCTGGATTTCAGAGATGTCTGTGGTGATATCTCCTTTCTAAACTCCAATTGTAGTAATTTGGATCTTCTCTTTAGTTTGGTTAGATTGGCTAAGAGTTTATCAGTCATGTTTATCTTTCAAAGAACAAACTTTTTGTTATATTGATCCTTTTGATCTCTCATGAATTTTGGCTCTGATCTTAATTATTTCCTTACTTCCATTGGTTTTGAAATTTGTTTATTCTTGTTTTTCTAGGGTTTGAGATATATCATTAGCTTGGTATTTGGAATCTAATTATTTAATTAGAACTGTCTGCTAAGTCCTTTTGATTAATAGTATTTTTAATGTGTGTAGCTTATTTGCTTATTTTATGTCTGGTTAGCCTATCTAGTGGTAAGGTGTGTTGAAATCAGTCAATATCATTTGTACTAGGGACTCATAGCTAAAAAATTTCCTCTTAGGACTGCCTTCGTAGTGTCCCCAGAGATTATATTATATGGTATCTCTGTTCTTATTTGATTCTAAGAATTTTTAAATTTCTCCCCTAATTTCTTTTATGACCCATTAAAATTTAAAGTTATTGTTAACCTCCATGCCTTTATTTCATTTCTGTAGTACTTCTTCTTGTTGACTTCTAATTTCATTCCATTGTGATCTAATAAGATGCAAGGGATTACTTTGAACTTAAAACACATCTGATCATAATTGCTCTGATTTGCTTTGTGGCTCAAATATGATCTATTTGAGAGAAAGTTCCATGAGAATCTTAAAAAAAAGTATATTCAGCTGCCATTGGATAAAATATTCTAATGTCTGTTAAGTCCTTTTGATTAATAGTATTTTTTTAGGTCTGAAGTGTATTTGCTTATTTTATATCTGGTTAGCCTATCTATTGGTGAGTAAGGTATGTAGAAATTAGTTAATATTTATTGTATTAGTATCTATCTTTATGTCAGGTTGTGTTAGTTTTATGTACTTAGGTACACTAATGTTGGGGGTGTAAATACTTAAAATTACTATATCTTCTCTGTTGGATTATTCCCTTTACCAGTATGTAGTGATCTTTTTTTTTTTTTCTTGTGATTAATTTTGGCTTGGAGTCTGCTTTGTTGGATATGAGAGTAGCAACTCCTACTTGCTTTTAGGGTCCATTTGCATGGAACATCATTTTCCATTATTTCTCTCTCAGCCTGTAGATATATTTGCCTGTGAGGTGTATCTCTTTAAGGCAGCATGTAGTCCAGTCTTGTTTTTAAATTGAATCTGTCAGTCTATGTTTTAATTGGAGAATTGAGACCATTTACATTCAGTGTTACTATAGAGAGGCATATATAATTTCCTACATTTTGATTTATTTCTAATGCTTAATTTGATCTTAACTTTCCTTTGATTAACTACTCTTCTAATGAGATTTATTCTTTCCTAAACTCTGTTGTCTAATTTTTATCTTCTGTATGTAGGATTTTTAAAAAATGTGTTCTGCTTAGTAGTCATGAATCCTTTTGTTTTATGCTCACCTTGGAAGATTTTCATTTCTTCTATTCTGAAGGATAGCTTTGGTGGGTATAGCAATCTTGGCTGAAAGATATTTTCTTCCAGGGTTTGAAAGACATCTGTTGAAGCCCTCTTGGATTTTAGGGTTTCTTCTGAGACAGCAGTGGTTATTCTGATTGATTTACATTCAAGTGTGACCTAGTGTTTCTATCTTGATTCTTTTAAATTCTATCCTTATTCTTTAGACTTGGCATTCTAATTATAATATGTCATGAGTGGGTTCTTTTTTAGTCTTGCCTATTTGAAGTTACAAATGCCTTCTGTATGTGAATATCTATCTCATTCCCAAGGTTGGGAAGTTTTCCTGCTATTATTTCTCTGAATATATCAACACCAAATGCTTGTGTCTCTGCTCCTTCTTTGATGCCAACAAGTCCCATGTTTGGTCTCTTAATGTTGTCCCAATGTTCTAGTATATTCCAATCGTAATTTCTTCTTTTGTAAAAAACACTTCCTGATTATTCAAGGAATATTATTATTATTCTTGTTTTCCACCTCCTAGATTCTGTGTTCTACTCGATCTAATCTATTAAGAGACATTTGACAAAATTTTTTTATTTGATTTAGTGAATCTTTCATTTCCAAGATTTCTGTTTAGTTCTTTTCCAGAATCTCCATCTCTTTATTAAAACGATCTTTTACATCTTGTATTTTCTCCTGTAGTTCATTCCTACACTGATTATGTATTTGTTTATATGTATTTATCATTTTAATAATCAACTCTTTGAATTCTTTGGGTGGGATTTCATCGACTTCAATGTCTGTGGATTTAGTTGTTGGGGAGTTACGAACTTACATCTTGTTGGCCTCTCTCCTTGTGATTCTTGAGGTCCCATATTTTCACCTCTGTTGTGATGGATTCCTCTTCCTTTTTATGTGAGGGTCTTTCAGCGAGCAGCTTTGGGCTGGGGTCTATCTTAGCTCAAACACATCAATTAGTGTAATCAAAGTTCTAAGTTTAACAACCAGTACCACTTTGAGAAGAGAGAATAACCACCAGTGACAGTGGAAGAGGAGCCACCAGGAGAGAAAGTAGGATGAAAGAAAGGGAAAGGGATGGGACGAGAAGGAAGAGAAGTATGGAGAGAAACCAAGTGCTTGATAAAATATGCAAAACCCGCCCTCTGAAAAAACACAGAACGTAGGAAGACATCACAAGTCAGTTCACACTAAGCAGCTAATGCAATAGCAGTCATAAAAAGATCTGATGTTCTTCATTCTGAGGTTTTAAAGATAAATATATTTCTTTTGAGGGTTTCAATTTTAGAATCTCGCAGCAGGAAGATGTTCACATGATACAAATATCATGCTGTTTGTTTGTTCTCAGCTCTGGTCCAAACCAGCTTAATGTGATAGGGAGTCCACACCCTGAGCTCTGCCCCTCCCTTCTTTCCTGGCAGCAATTATTTGAGAAATGTCATCCATTTAAACGTAGAAATCACCCTCAAAAATGGTTTTGTTGATTGTGACTAGGATAGAAGCGTGGCTGTGGTGGGGCTGCTGAGCAGTCCTCTCACCCCCACAGCCATGGACCATCGGGTTGCCCTGCATCCTCTTCCTGAGATCCTTGGTGTGCGGGATGCAGCGGCCTATCCTCCAAGCCCTTCTAGGCACGGGGTAAGTGGCACTGGTCCTATTATAGGATTTTTAAAGGTCACCCCACTTTCCACCTGACAGTAATCTGTCCCAGTTCCACCTCCGTCAGCCACCATCCTTATCACTGAGTTCAGACGGCCAGTCTCCCATGAAAGCCCCCTTCTCTCTGCTCTGCTCTGCAGATTTTAGACCAGAAGCCATGGCTCCCACTTCTGCCCAGAGCTTCCCCAAGTCTCATTAAGTTACCGTCTCTCAAGTTCCAGTTTCATTCATGCACGCAGATGGGCTTGTGACTTGGGAAACCACGGATCCAGTAAGAAGTAAAGCCTAAGCGGGGACTAGGTCTTGGGGTACTCACAAGGAAGTGTACCAAGAAGATTTAAAAAATTGAAGCAAAAAAAAAATGAAAACCAAAGGCAAATGGCAGGAATTTCTAGTCTCCCCTTGGGAAGCCCAAAGTCTCTAAACTGTTCCTGCTTCCCCGCTGTCACTAGCCTCTGGCCAGGCCTGGGGCTGTCTCCCCTGCAGGCTCACTTCACAGTACCTGAGTGTGTGTTCTGCTCAGGTCGACCTTTGCTGGACAGCAGCACCTTTTTATTTAATCCCTCTGGGAGCCTTTCTTCTGCATGCTGGAAGGAGCATCTCCTGCCTGCTGTGCTTAGTATCTCACGCCCTGGGACTGCTGGTCTGTTCTTATATTAACTCTCCTTCTATTCCAGAAGCTGATTTCCTAGTCTTCACGGGCTCCAGCCTGTGAGCTGCCTAATGGCTCTTCCCCACCACATTCCTACCTCACTGTGCCACCACAGAAAGTCCAGGTCCTGTTTTGTGCAGCAGCTACAATGTGGTGGTTTCCTCTCATCTGTCATTTTCCCCTCCTCCTACCCTAGGGATTTACAGGTAGTTTAGACTGGGTGTGTCCCAACCAGACTCCTGACTAATTTTATTACACATTAACCTTATAAGAAAAATGACAATTTCTGAGGTATATGTCTGTCATAGTTATCTTTCTATTTCTGTAACTTAATTTAGAGATTTTAGCAATTTATAGAGGTTTGTTCAGCTTATAGTTCTGGAGGCTGAAAGGTCCAGGGTCAAGGGGCTACTTCTGTTGAGAGCCTTCTTACTCATGGGGACTCTCTGCAGAGACTCAAGTCATCACAGGGCAAGAGGGGTCTACACAAGGGACGGAACCCACTGGCTCCTATGACAGACACCTCAGAGATGGCTGTTATTACTTTAATCCAGGAGTGTATTAATTCACTCATGAAGGCAGACCCTTATGAATGAATTATGACCTCATCACTTCGTTACATCGTCCCACCTGTAAATTCTTCACAACAGGAGTTTGAGCAGGGCCTTCAAACCATAGGAGTGCTCTCTGCTCCTTGGGTCCATTTCCATTCCCTGACTCCCTGGATTGTTCCCAGCCTCAGCTTCTCTCCCCTCCTCCCACGGAATGACAACCTGGGGAACGTGGTTGTGCCCTGGGTGTAGCCTGTTTAAAATACGGAGCAGGAGGAGGCCTGGCAGATCCACCTCCTCCATCTCTGCCGAGTGGTGGGGGTATTTTTCTTGTGGAAACATCCTGAACTGCTGAGCGCCATTGCCAAGTAGGAATGACACATGGCAATTTCTTTGTCAGCCTACCCAATGTTGCTTAGAGGAAGGGCTCTCCATATTGGACCCAGGTCATTTGTAGTGACATTGCATGTAAGGTGACCTTGCTCAAGGACCAGGGTGGATCCGGGTTTAGGGTGGATCAGGGTTTAGGGCTCTCCTTGGGTTTAGGGCGGTTCCAGGTTTAAGGTGTACCCTGCTGGAATAGGGCATATCCTGCTGCCTCAGGCACACCTGTTCCTTGAGTTCCCGTTGAGTTCTCATGGGATTCAGAGAGTATTTGGGATTCAGAGCCTGGTGGAGAGCATGAATTTTGCCCAGAATGTGGATTTGCCCAGAACGTGTGTGTAAAGTGCCGGTGACAGTTCTAGAATAAAGAGTTGCTGTTTGAATCCACAAGGTGTGTGGTGGCTCGTGATTTTGTGCCCAGCCAGACTGCGGCATTTGGTGGCCTGTACGCGGAATGTCTGAAACTTGGAGGTAAGTGAAATTGCTCACCCCTGAGGGAAGGCGAGAGAATGGGTGACCATTTCAAAAAACAATGTGTTCTTGTTTTGATTTATTTTGTTTTTGTTTCAAGCTGCCTATCCCCAGAAATTTCTCAGGCAAACTGGGAAAAATGGTTGGCTAAAGGCTTGAAGTTTGTCTGCCCTGAGGAAGAGAAAATTGATACAACGATTTTTTATTCTGTTTTTGCTTCATTCAGTTTCGGTTTTGTTTTGTGTTATCTTATTGGGTTGCGTTATCTTTATAGTAGATTAGAAATTAGTAAAAAACAAACCGAAAAGGTGTTAAGTAAATTGTTAGAGGTTCAGACCGTGGATAAAGACATTTTAGATCAAGCAAAAGAGACGGTCTCTCGAGCTAGTCAGACAGAGGAAGAAAATTTAAAAGAAAAGGGGTTATTAGGAAAAAGGCCACAACAGGAGGCTGTTACTAACTCCGTTTTATCACCAGAGGGTGTAATTCAACCAACAGCCCCACCTATGGAGACAGCTGAGTGGCCCTCAAACCCCGTAGTTGATAAATGGGATCCTGAGACAGGACCTCAAAGATTAGCATGCCCTGTACTTGAACAGGTAGGAGGGCAGCGAATTCACCGTGCTTTAGATTTTAAAACAGTGAAGCAGTTAAAGGAGGCTGTAACAACCTATGGTCCCCAAGCACCCTTCACGGTAAGCATGGTCGAGTCCATTACTAACTTGGACATGACGCCAGCAGATTGGGCTAGCATGTGTAAATCTCTGCTAAATGGAGGACAATATTTGTTATGGAAGGTTGCCAATGAGGAATTTTGCACGGAGACAGCTAGGCGAAATGCAGCAGCCGGTTACCCTCAAAGAAATCTAGATATGTTGTTAGGAAAAGGACCTTATGAGGGTCAACGGCAACAAATTGAATATGATCCTGCTATATATGCACAAATTGCTGCAGATGCAATTAGGGCATGGAAGACTTTACAAGGACATGGAGATTTACAAGGTCAGCTATCTAAGGTAATACAGAGAACTAATGAACCTTATGCTGAATTTGTAGATAGGCTTATTCAAACAGCTTCCAGAATTTTGGGGGATACAGAACAGGCAATGCCATTAATAAAATAACTGGCATATGACCAAGCAAATCATTGCTGCAGAGAGGTCATTAGACCATGGAGACATGAAGATTTAAACACATATATTAAATTATGTAGAGATATTAATGAACAAGGGCAAGTCTTGGCAGCTGCAGTACAACAGGCTTTAGATGCCAGGCCAAAAACATGTTATAATTGTGAACAAACAGGATATTTTAAAAGGAGTTGCCCCATAGGAGGAGGGTTTAACAAAACTAGATATCAAAGGAATAGAATACCGGGTATTTGCCCACAATGCTGTAGAGGGAGACATTGGGCTAATGAATGCCGTTCTCAAACCACCATAGAGGGTACTCCCTTATCAAAAAATGGACAAGGACCAGGTATTTACCCACGGTATCGTGGAGAAAGGCATCAGGCTCCATTGCCAAAAAACGGACTGGGGGGACCAATGCTCCGGGGCCCACAACCGCAAATATACGGGGCAGTGGAGGAACCCAGCAACACCATCAGGGTAGTGCCCAGGACACATTGTCCATTAAATCCCTCATCAGACAAACCCGAGGGAGCGCAGGGTTGGACATCTGTGCCTCTGCCAGAGCAGTACTAACTCCAGAGATGAGAGTTCAAATCATTCCCACAGGAGTAAAAGGACCTCTTCCCCAAGGAACAGTAGGCTTATTATTGGGACGTAGTTCATCTACATTAAAAGGACTTATGATAAGTCCTGGGGTAATTGATCCCGATTATGTAGGTGAAATAAAAATTATAGCTAGTTCTCCAAGAGGTATATCAGTAATTTCACCAGGAGATAGAATAGCACAGTTGTTAATAATACCTAGCCTACATGATAAATTCTCCAGCCGTAGTGTAGAAAGAGGTTCCAGGGGATTAGGCTCCACAGGTGTAGATTGGGCTATGCTGTCTTTAAATTTAGATTCTCGCCCAATGCTAAAACTAAATATTCAAGGACACGAGTTTAATGGGATACTGGACACAGGTGCTGACCTTAGCATCATGTCTCATCAAGAATGGCCAAAACATTGGCCATTACAACAAGCCACTCAAATGCTTCGAGGCCTAGGAGTGGCAACTAATCCCCATAGAAGTACAATGATATTAGATTGGAAGGATCCCGAAGGATGTGAAGGAACTATACAGCCATATGTATTGGATCATCTTCCTATAAATTTATGGGGACGAGATGTCCTAGATCAATTAGGTTTGACGTTAACAAATAACATCAATCCTAATGCGCCCACTACTGGGGCTAGACAAGGTTTTAGGAAAGAAAAAAGATTAGGAGAACAAGAACAAGGTATAGCAGCACCAATACAAATAGATCAAGGAACAGACAGACATGGGTTGGATTTTCAGAAAGGGCTACTGAGACAATCAAAATTACTTGGAAATCAGAAAGACCAGTGTGGTTCCTCAGTGGCCCCTGACTAAAGAAAAGATACAAGTAGCCCATGATCTGGTCAAACAACAATTAGCAGAAGGACATATACAACCTTCTGTATCTCCCCATAATACTCCCATTTTTATCATCAAAAAGAAATCTGGTAAATGGAGATTATTGCAAGATTTAAGAGCCATTAATAATGAGATGGTTATTATGGGACCTGCTCAATCAGGGATTCCTCAATTGTCTGCTTTGCCAAAAACCTGGCATGTTTTAGCTATAGATATTAAAGATTGTTTTTTTTTTTTCAATTCTAATTCATCCCGAGGATAGTCCACGTTTTGCATTTACTATCCCTGCACTAAATCAGAAAGGTCCTGATCAGAGATATGAATGGAAAGTACTCCCTCAAGGGATGCCTAACTGTCCAACTATGTGTCAAATCTATGTTAACAAAGCAATCCAGCCACTTAGAAATCAAAATCCTGAACTACAAATATTTCACTATATGGATGATGTATTATTAGCACATAAAGATAAAAACACATTGCTGGAATGTTATGCCACACTTACAAACTTATTAAAAAAATTATAATCTAGAGATAGGAATAGATAAAGTACAATTAAATTTTCCAATTAATTATTTAGGAGTTCTATTATCCTCAACCATGGTCCGTCCACCAAAAATTCAAATACGAGTAGATCAACTCAAATCACTTAACGACTTTCAAAAGTTATTGGGAGACATAAATTGGATAAGGCCTTATCTAGGCATACCTACAGGAGAGTTGGGACCTTTATTTGATATTCTAAAAGGTCCATCAGATCCAAATTCACCCCGCATGTTAACTCCTAAAGCAAGAAAGGCATTAAAAATTATTGAAACATATATGGAAAATATGCATTTGGATAGAATTGATATAAGTTTGCCTTTATTATATATTGTACTACCAACAAAAAATATTCCTACAGGAGTATTTTGGCAAGAAGGTCCATTATTGTGGATACATTTATCTTATTCTCCTAACACTATTCTTACTAGGTATCCTGAGGCTGTAGGACAATTAATACTCAAAGGAATAAGAGCAGCAAAGGGAGTGTTTGAAATTTCTCCCAATAAAATTATTACTCCGTATACTATGGATCAAATTGATGAGTTAGCTAATGAGTTAAATACTTGGGCAATAATCATGTGTAAATCTAATGTTTCATTTGATAATCATTTACCATCTAATCCTTTGTTGTCTTTTTGGTCTAAGCATCCTGTAGTTTTTCCTAAAATGACAAGAAAAACACCTATCATTAATGCTCCAAATATATTCACCGATGGGTCTAATAATGGTACAGTAGCAGTACTTACCCCTGACAAACTTTTACATTTTTAGTACCCAAACAATCAGCTCAAAAGGTAGAGCTTAATGCAGTTTTACAAGCTTTTGTGATGTTTAAAGATTCTGTATTTAATAATATTTTCTGATAGTCAATATATAGTTAATGCTATTGTATCCCTTGAAGATGCTGGTAGGATTTCCCCTTCCTCTACTGTTTTCTCTTTGTTTTCCACTATACAAAGTCTAATCTGGGACAGAAAAGATCCATTCTTTATAGGACATATTAGGGCACATACAGGATTGCTTGGAGCCCTTAGTTTGGGCAATGATTTAGCAGATAAAACTACACATGACATACATATTTTCTCTACACTAGAAGAAGCTACAAATTTTCATAAAAGGTTTCATGTTAATGCTAATACTTTACAAAAGCGTTTTAAAATAACTAAGGAACAAGCCAGACATATAATAAAACAATGTCAAAATTGTGTGACCTTTTTACCACAAGTTAATCTTGGAGTCAATCCTAGAGGACTGATACCTAACCATATTTGGCAGATGGATGTCACACACTTGCCAGAATTTGGAAAATTAAAATATTTGCATGTTACAGTTGATACTTATTCCAGATTTTTGATGGGCTCCCTTCATGCCGGAGAAAAAACTAAAGATGTTATAGCTCATTGCTTACAAAATTTTGCCACTGTGGGCGTTCCAAAACAATTAAAAACAGATAATGGTCCTGGCTATACCTCTACCTCTTTTAAACAATTTTGCTCATCATTTGGTATTACTCATATAACAGGAATCCCATACAATCCACAGGGACAAGGCATAGTTGAAAGAGCTCATCAAACTATTAAAACGTACTTATTAAAACAAAAAGAGGGAATTGGAAAAGGGTATATATCCCCCAAAGATAAACTTAAAATAACACTTTTTACTCTAAACTTTTAAAATTTGGATTCATGAGGACTTAGTGCTGCAGAAAGGCATATGTATCCAAAAAATGTACATAAGCCTAAAGTACTTTGGAAAGATATTCTAACAGGACAATGGAAAGGTCCTGATCCAGTGATTGTCTGGAGTCGGGGTTCTGTTTGTGTTTTTCCACAGGGAGAACAGCAGCCGACTTGGATTCCAGAGAGATTATCTAAAGCAATTTCTATAGACCAAAAAGAAGATGATTTGACTCAAATCCATAACAGCTGATATCCAGGGCTCCAGCTTGGCTATTCTTACATCTGCGACAGTGATTAACCAGGGTGCTTTTTTCAATATCTATTTTATTATTACATTTTCCCACATCATAAAGTTCTATTTTTTTTAAGCTCATACAAACCTAGGTTAATGTTTTTCTGATCAGTTTTATTTTTTGACTGTGGAGTTTTTAAACATTGCAATGGAGATTTCACCTAGGTAAAGGTACAAGGCCTTTACTATTGTCTTATGTGTTGTACATTTGTGTGCACTCTTGTGTTTTGTGTTGTATGTCTGTATGTGCGTATGTCCATAGATCTTATATGGGGAGCACTCATGAAAAAATGGATCTGAATTTTTTTTTATTCACGTGATTTAAATGGTTTAATTTAAATTAGGTAAACAGCTGTTAAGGATTGTTTTTAAAGGTGGTTAACAGATCTGTTTGTTTACTAATTTAAATTAGGTAAACAGCTGTTAAGGATTGTTTTTAAAGGAGGTTAACAGATCTGTTTGTTTACTTTCACCTTTCCTTTTCCTTATATTTAATAATTCTTTTCAGGATGATGTCTCTTTAGCATCATTGCCAGAATTCCTATCTTCATCCCAGTGCCAGTGAAGACTAAGATAAAACCAAACTACAGCTTCTATGATAGCTATCACAGTAAACTGTATAAATGGATGCATCAATGACTATAACTCAACAAGTAATGCTCAATAAAGGACTAGATTTACTTTGGGAGGAAATGGACATATTGATAGACTCCTCCACTTTGAACTGCTTGCAGAACTTGCCTGGACTATGTATCACTTGTATACATTGTGAACTATTGTTTGGTGCAGTGAATTGTGGTAGTGCTGAAGTATCTTTGCTGATGGTGTCACCAGTGATGCAATTTTTCCAAAGGAGCCGTCAATTGGCTTGGTGTCGTGGCATTTCTGTATCCTCCTCCCTTCTGCTAGTGATGGTCTAAAATTTGGGGGCCAACAGAGGTGAGGCAAAGAACCTCACCCCCCCACTGGCGACAAGGCCAAATTTGGGGGCCAACAGAGGTGAGGCAAGAACCTCACCCCCCAACTGGTGCATAGGCCTATCCACAAGTATGGCTGTATGCTGGACCTTTAGTCAGTGATGGGTATGATCCAATTGCAGTGGTACCAACCTAAGACAGGAGGCTGACGCCTAGAGGTCAGTTTTTCCCATGATGGGTAAGAACCATATGTTGTATTGGACAACCTACCAGGCACGGTCCTTAAGCCACATTGCTTGTTGTTTAATTAATCAGAAGGGGGGAGATGCTGAGAGCCATTGCCAAGTAGGAATGACACATGGCAATTTCTTTGTCAGCCTACCCAATGTTGCTTAGAGGAAGGACTCTCCATATTGGACCCAGATCATTTGTAGTGACATTGCATGTAAGGTGACCTTGCTCAAGGACCAGGGTGGATCCGGGTTTAGGGTGGATCAGGATTTAGGGCTCTCCTTGGGTTTAGGGCGGTTCCAGGTTTAAGGTGTACCCTGCTGGAATAGGGCGTATCCTGCTGCCTCTGGCGCGCCTGTTCCTTGAGTTCCCGTTGAGTTCTCGTGGGATTCAGAGAGTATTTGGGATTCAGAGCCCGGTGGAGGGCATGAATTTTGCCCAGAACGTGGATTTGCCCAGAACGTGTGTGTAAAGTGCCGGTGACAGTTCGAGAATAAAGAGTTGCTGTTTGAATCCACAAGGTGTGTGGTGGCTCGTGATTTTGTGCCCAGACAGACTGCGGCACTGAACATCAGTCATGGACCACCAAGTTTCTTCATGGCTCAAGGAGGAATTGTATTCTGCCTGATTCCAAGTGGCCCTTTGGGAGGAAGGGTAGGGTAAGGTGGTGAGCTTTGGAGAAATGAGTAGGGCCCATGAAACCAGCTCAGCTGCCAGCTAGCTATGCAGCCATGAGAAAAACACCCACCACATAGAGTCGCAGTCCCCTCATGTGCATTGATGGCTGTCTAGTTGTATACCAGGTGCATAAAGTGCCACCCTTGGTACTCAGTGAGGAAATGCCTGCACACCACTGCCCGCCATGCCTGGCTCACAGAAGCTCAGAACCAGAATGAGCATCGTTTCTTATGTTGGTACATGCTCTACTATGGTGCAAAGCCACAGCTTTTGTTGTGCACAATGAGGATATTGAGGCTCAGAGAGGTTGGACAACTTCACTCAGGTCACACAGCTGGTGCATGGCAGAGCCTGAGCATGAATCCAAGTCACAGGAGAGATCAAGAACACCAGACCTGGGGCTATCTCTGGAAGACCATGGGGATGAAACTGGGAGGAAAAGCCAGGTATATGAGGCCCCAGCAAGAATTTAGCCAAGGGTGGGTTCCATAGGAGATGCCCTCCTTCTCCCAGAGCAGGGGAATCCTGGTCAAGATTTTCTGGAGACATCCACAGCACCATGGTCATATGTTAGTGAGAAGAGGACACAGGAAAGAGGCTTGGGACCTGACCATTCTGGTGGGTTTGAGGAGGAGACAGAGACCGAGACAGACCCTCCTGCTAAATGGTGAGTAGGGGGGCTTCTTCTAAGAGAGGTGTGAGTCTCTTATGGCAGCAACAGAATGACAAAGAGCTCAGTGTCCTACTGCAGCCCACAGAGAAAGAGGCCCAGGGACCGTCTCCCTAGGCTGTTTTCAGGATGTCCCCTCTGAGAGGTGAGGGCCAGGTCTTGAGACTTGGTAAGGTCAGATAAGAGTGGGTGTGGCCAGCCCTGCAGGACAGAAGGGACTCCAGCATGGGACAGCTGGCACCGAGGGGACGATTCCCCAGAAGTGGGCTGCTGGGTGGACCCTGGGCCTCAGGCTGTTGTTGAGCCACAGACCCCCTCAGGATTCCCACACAGGACTGGAAATCTCAGGATGGACGTGACCAGGGCCCAAAGGACGTGGCCTCAGCCAGTCACCATTGACCAGCACACACCTGACACAGTGTCACTGAGAGGTGCTGTGACCTGGAGTTCTCTCATGACCCCAGGACACAGAGGCCACAGGGTGAGGGATTGGCAGGTCACACTCAGGCACTGGCAGATCAGCCTGTCTAATGTCACTGGGGTTTGGGGGCCTGGGCAGGACAGGAGGGGAGGGGAAGTTGTCCTTTTGTGGGATGTACCACCCTCCCTCGCGACAGGGCAAAGCTGGTGAACTTGCTCTTGACAACGACTGAGAAAGACCCACAGCACTAGGGGTCAGGTCCGCAGTCCAGCTGTTATGTACATCGGTGATGTCACTGGATTCTGTCCCTTTCTCAGCAAAGGTCAGCACAGCCTTTCTCAGGGCCTGGAGGGGAGAGAAGTAGAGGGACTCTGAGGTCCTGCTGCCCACCCCCCCCACCCCCGCAGGCTGCAGCAAGGACCCAGGAGGGAGCCTCATCCTGTGAGGAGGGCAGCACTAGGGCTTCTCGTGGACCTCCTGTTGGCCACTCAGGTCCCCCTGCCCTCTCAGCCTCAGCCTGCTCCCCTCCCCTCTCCTTTCCTGACCTCCATCTGTCCTGTCCTTGGACACCCCTCAGCTGCAGAAGGGCAAGAACATGGGCCTCCGGGTACTTCCACAGCTCCTTTTTCCAGTGTAGGGCTATGAGCACCTCGGCACAAGGACTCTGGTGGTGACCTTCACCATGCCCAGGCCCCAAGAGGGAGCCACCCATTCTGACCTGTAGTTGTCCTTGGTCCTCTTTAATTTCCCATCCAAGTGCTCTCTTTGGCTGAGCTCACTCATAATTCACAAGTGGCAGTTCATCAGTGGCTCTCAATGGAAGATTCCAGAACATTCTCTGAATTCCCTGAGCTTAAGTCTCTCTCTGTGTAAATATGGGTAAACTGAGACCCAAAGATTTAAAGATCCTGGGAAAAGAGGAGACTGAGGGTTGGTGGGCATCTCAGGAGAGGTCCCTATACAATGGAGTCCTTTTAAAATTAAAAGCAACAAGCTATTTTTGCTCCTTAACTTCTGCATATTGAGAATGAAAGCCAAGAAGTTACCCTCTGGCCCAGGCAGACACCGAGGAGACTGACATCCTCACATCTTCTTCTGTCTCACAGAATCTGCAGGTGTCTATCTCCTGGCTTTCATTTCCATCATGTGTAACCACTTCATTTGGACTGGTGGACATAGTCTATGAAACACAAAATAGTGCTGGGGAGGTGGCTCAGTGGTGCAGTGCCACTGAGTTCAATCTCAGGTACCAAACAAAACAAAAAAAACTCCAAAAAACGCAGATTTAGGACTTCTTATTATTTTTAAAACTCTTCTTATGGGCACCTATATGATCATGTTTATGTATTGTTTGTTTGCCTGGCACCAAACTGACTTATAAACTGTTAAGTTAGCCTTAATTCCTATGGATTCACATGACTTAAGTAAATCTTTGACAAATAAGTTAATTCGAACTTTTTGGTTATAAGAATGTCTTTGAAATTTGATAATGCATATTTTTTTGACTGGCTAACCGATTGGATTAATACTTGTCTCTAGATATTTGTGATATGATGTTCAATGCTTCTAACATATAGCAACTTTTAAGAATTTTTTTCCATAAAAAGAAAAACTTAAGATGTTAATTATGCTTGATTTTTATTTCAGAATTCCAATTGATATATTCTTTATGTCTAAAAATAACTGTTAAAATAAGTTAAATATATAAGGTGGGGATTTATAAATGTCCAAAAAGTTAAAAAAAAAACCCATCTTTTGTTTTATTGTAATAGCCCATTAATCAAAGCTATTTTAAATAGAAAACTGGCAGGGATGACCTGATTCTTTTCAATAAGTAAACTACTGCTGTTTTCCTATCTATTCTTTGCTCCATTTTTTTAAATGAAGCTTTTGAAATTGTTTTCTTTTTAACAAGGAACCTTAATTCAAAGGCCGAAAGTTTAGGCTTTTCACACCTCAATTATGTTGTGTTATTTATTTATTTTTTGTGCACACCTAATTCCAGAGACTTGAGAGGCTGAGGCTGGAGGATTGCAAGTTTGAGGCCATCCTGGGCATTTTAGAAAGACCCAAAATGAAAGACTCAAATGAAAAATAGAAAAGAACTGGCACGTAGCTCAGTGGTAAAATTCCCCTGGGATCCATCCCTAGTCCCACACACAAAGATTTTTTTGATAATAAGTGTGTAATATTGATATCTACATATGACATTCAGGGTTATCTGGGATATTAATTGTCTGACAGTATTTGGAAATTCACAAATGAAACTGTACACTAAATGTAGGTATAGACTCATTTCTAAAAAAATTATAATTCTTATTTTAAAATGTCATTAAAATTCTTAAACTCAAGAAATTTAATTTGGTATGTCTTTCCTAGTTCCAAGCTGAGGTGGGCCAAAGGAAATATGGAATGCTTTTAAAATGTTAATGACCTATGTATGGTTTTTGTTTCTGGTTCCCGGAATGACATCATTGTATAATGAGCTAACTTTTGTTGTTGTTGTGCATTGATCATAAATCCTAGTAGTGCTTTCAAAAATCAACTGTCAGCCCATCTGTGTCTTTACTGAGCAGCCTAAATGTTACATACATTTCCAGGATTCCAGTTGTTATATTCTTCATGTCAGATAGAAGAGAAATATGATGCTTGATAAGTGCTTAGACATCAGCTTTTGAGATAAGTTTGCCTCTTCACATTTACTTTCACCACCTCCTTGACAGAAAAGATTCATGTTGATATTTGGGCCCTAAATATGTGATTGTTAAAAATGAAATCAATGTTAATAAGCTTTCAGTAAGAACAGATTCAAGAGCCTGTTTTCACTGGATCCCGGTGTTTCTTCTAAAGAATTACCTGCAAACAGACATCAGTTTGTGTGCTAACCTGGAGTTAAAACGAATTCAGGGGCTTGGGCTGTGGCTCAGTGGTAGAGTGCCTAGCACGTGCGAGGCCCTGGGTTCGATCCTCAGCACCATAAAAAACGTTATTGTGTGCAACTACAACAATAAATAAATAAATACACATCTTAAAAAAATAAAAAGAATTCATATGATGCTGCTCATAGAACAACTCAGGCGTTTTCCACTTCTGGTTTTGTTTTCTGTACAAACGCTGGGGCTTTATTTTCTAATGAGCAAGTTGCTATTCTGTCTCCTTTAAATGTCCCTCAAAGCTATTAGATGGGTTTTGTGCTATGTCTGGTGTCAATAGTCCAGTTTGCTTCAGTTAAATGTTGTAGAACCCATTTCACTAGAAAAAGGATTCTTTCTTTTGGCAGTAATTGTAGACATGTCTTTCTAATGCATCATTGTGCCTTTTTGTGGGGTCATGCTTCATATTATTTTAAATGTATTTTTATTTTCTCCATTTTAAATAACCTAAAAATATAGGATAAAAAGGAGATTTGACTTTATAAATTAGAATTTTACCCTGAAAGATTTTTAAGGCCAGGTGTGGTGGTGCATGCCTGTAATCCCAGTGACTGATATGATCTCAAATTCAAAGAAGGCCAGCCTTAGCAACTTAGTGAGGCCCTAAGCAATTTAGTGAGACCCTGTCTCAAAAGAAAAAAAATAAAAAGAGCTGGGGATATGACTCAGTGGTAAAGTACCCCTGTGTTAAATACAAAAAAAAAAAAGATTTTTAAGGATTGATATATGTCTCTCCTAGCAATAATGAGCCTTAAAAAATAATGCGTATTGGGTTTAAGTGATTGCTGTTTTTTTTTTTTCAAAGCAAGGTAAAGTAGACGAGAGCTGCTGTATGCCATTGGGTAGCCCCTGAGGTCAGAATGTGCCTACTTTGTTGCAAATGAACATATTTGATTTGGAAATTTCTGACAGAAAAATTGAGAGAATAAAGAATATATATTCATCGAGATATAGAAAATATTGTTCACTTTTCTGATTTGCTTGATTGATGTTTAAATTGCAGAGAAACTTAAAAGTAATGTTTAAAATGCATTTCTAGGTAGGATCCAGCAGTTTGTCTATATGTATGGTTAGGATAATTGCAGGAAATTGATATTGCTGCAAGATGAATCCTGAACTAGTAAAACAGCATGACATTCATATGTGTGTCTTTGATGGAAAACATTTAAGTATGTTCTGGTTAGGGCCAGTCGACTTAAGGAAAAATATTTTAGATTAAAAGAATTCTAGATGAGATTTATAAGTAAGTTGACTATAAATAAAATATTATTTATAAGGCTTTCTAAAACCAAAATGTAATGAAGCTAGAATCTAGTTCTTTGTATTTAAAAAGACTGTCTTAAAATACTCATCTGCTTTTAGCAAAATTTATAAAGAACTCACTTAACGAACAATGTTTTATGTTGTAATTAAGATAACTTGATTACAACAAATTTGTAATTTCCTGTTTTCTGCTTATTTGTTGGGTTTTTGATTATTTGAAAGAGAAACCAAGTCCTACAAAAGTTAGGGTTGATTCTAATCTCTCTTTGTTTTAAAGTGTCTTTTGGGTGTCCAACTCTAGCTATAAGAACAACTATTTTAATAACCGTATGTTTGATTGATACAGGTATTCTAATATTTTATAAAGACTTGAAAATCAGATAATGCTGATATCATGCTATAAATCATAACTGTTATTTTAACTTATTAAAGGCAAATAGATTGTTTAGCTGACTTTCTGAACTCTCTATACAGTACTAACCCCTTATATTTTGTTTGTCGTCATTGTTGATAATTTGAGCCACACTTCCAGAGTTAGAAAGAGGCAGACTGTGTGTATTTTCCATAATATAAGAGATAAGACCATTTTTAAAAGTTTTCTCAGTTATACAGTTTACATTATGACTTAGTTGGTGAAGCACATATCTAATAATGTGTATATATATGTTCTTAATTGGTAAATAAGCATTAATTCTTATTGTTGTATTCACTACTTTTATAGTTCTATGGAATATACGTAAACTATTCTAAAAATGTTGTAAAATGTGATGATGAGTTTACTACTCAAATGGCAATTAACCTTGGTTGACTTTGGACAATCTTTGATGAGTCTCTGATGTAGCTACTTTTATAGGTAGATTGATTTTCTACATTAGATAAAAATGATACCACTAAAGAAATTGTGATTTTTAGTTCAAATTTACTACGTAATCTAGATATACTTCGCCTTTATTGATGTCAGGATTTTTAACATTGAATTTCTAGTTAAGCTCAGCCTAAGGACTACTCTTACTAAACCTCTTGCTGCTTAAATTTGGCTGCAACAGGGTGTTTTGACACTGACTCATGAACTGTCATATTCCCTCCAACATGGAAACAGTCAGATCAAAAAATGGGGTGAAACTCCCACTTTGTGGGGAGGCAATATCTTTAGAGGAAATTGGTTAGTGATAGAAGATTGGGGACTTTGGAGTCACTGGTCAACCCCACCACAGTCAACAGCCAGGCTTGACCTCCTTCAGACACCCGTGTCGGGCTCCATATGCTTGGGAGTTCACAGAGGGGATCTGTACCTGCTCTGTGTCAACTGTGAGTGCCTGACAGTCCACCATTCCCTCCAGAGGAAGGGATGAGCTGAACAGGAAATGACTTTAAGAACTTCCTTGAAATTAAAAGCTATAAATTTGGCTCCTGAGTTTCCTCATCTGAGATCTGAAAGAGAGGTTATGCCTGGACTGGGCCTAAGGGAACTGAAACTTCTACTAGCAACAGTGCAGCTAAATCTACATATGCATATTTCCTAAATCTTCATATGCATATTTCCACCTTTGTTTCTGTACCTTGTCACAGCTTCCACAGGACAGGTGGAGAGAGGCTAGCTATTTCTCCCATCTTGGCCAAACTACATTAAATTCATTTTTCCTCTTTACACTCTTCGTTCATTTTATATGCAGGTGGGCAATCAGATCCAGCCAGCTGGAACCAGGTAGTTTCCCTGGCTTTGATGCTGGTGGCACCAATGTCACCAGCACAGGAGGCCACCTCCCAGGCTCTGTCCTCCTCCCCTGTCACTGCTAATGAATCTCTGCATCCTCAGGAGGACTCATCTGGCCCTTGCTGTGTCCTTGGCCCCTCCCTCAGCCTCAGGACTGAGCAGGTCCTGACGACTGTGGCCTGCAGATCCCTGGACCAAGCCATTCTCAGGTGCTGTCACCTTGGAGAGTCTCAGGGGAGCCTTCTTCATGACCTCCGACAGGTCAGCCTCATGGCTGAAGACCTTGGTGATGCCCAGACTTCTCAGGACAGTCTTCAAACCAAAGGTTCCAGAGATGGACAGTTTGGGGAAGTGTAAATTGGCTGTCCTGGTATGAAGGTGGAAAATGAGAGTGTTTCACAGGGTTTCTGCTGGGCCCCACCGTGCTGTGAAAGTGTTTCCTCTCCTGATTGGTTCTCCCACTTAGTGCCCTGTCCCCACCCTCAGCAGAACAGGAAGTCACTGGCTTGTGTGCTTTAGCTTCCTGGACCCCTGCTGTGCTGCAGGCTCAGCTCCTGTCCCCAGGGATGGGGTGAGGCCCAGGGACTGTGCTGAGGCCACACTTGCACCCAGGCTTGGGGACCATTCCCAGGCTGCCTTGTGCTCTGTTCCCAGCCCGGGTGCAGGGATCTCATGAGGGCTGGGTGGGCCAGGGTGGTGACACAGGTGCAGTTTAACCTGCAAGGGTGTGTCACATGTGTCTGCAGTGTGCCTCCTGCACCAGCGCCCAGGGCTGGGCTCATTACAGTGCACGCGTGCCCTGCTCTGTGCCACACGCCCCAGCTGTGTGGCTCCTGGGTCTCAGAGAACCAGCCTGAGATGTGACAGAGAAAAGGAGCCTGCGGGAATGTGCCCTGAGCCTCCCATTCCTATTCTGGGCCTTTCCACCAGAGCTCCCTCAACTCTGCTGTTCAAGTTCTTGAGACCAAGATGAAATCATTCTTCTCAGACCCAGAGAAAATTGGGGCTGGCAAGGGATGGAGAGGGAGGGCTCCTGCCTGCTTCAGAAAGACCACAGGATGTTCCTCCTCTCTCCATGGTGCCTGCGGGCCTCCCATGGATGCACACAGGTGGAAACAAAGGTCTTTAGCATTTCTAAGACTATAACAATCAAGACAAGGTGCTCTCCACAGAACACTGTCCCAGCAAGGATGCATCCACCGCCAACACCTGCCTCAGGCCTCCCACATTTTCTGTGTCCAAGCAGCTTATGTCAGTCAAGGCTCTGACTCTTGAAAACTTGCCCTTTCCTCAACCTCCTTGAAGAAGCCCATAGATGAACATGTCGAGCATCCTGTGGCTGCAGTGTTGTGCTATTCTCGAAGTTACCACTGTTCTTTGGAGAATCTCGGGTTGTTATTTGAGGTGGCTTCATCCATGGACAATCTATTCTTGAACTCTCATGAAACTTTTTGCCTGAAAGTCCACGCCCTCATTCTTACCTATGCAGAAGGAAGTGCTGGTGTGACTGTCCCTGCCTGGGCACTTATCAATGGAAGAGAATGTGCTGAAGAGGGAAGTCTCCAAGGGAGTGGTCTCTGCCTCGCTGGGCTGAGCACTGGACCTCACAGACCTGGACAATACCAGAGGGACTGAGCAGTGAGCACTCTGTGGATATGCAAGGTAATGCCCAGAAGCTCTGGCCCAAGGGATTGGGTCCACCGTCACCAGACATTGGTCAGTGCTGAAGAGCTTCAGTCCTAATTTGGCTCAGAGATCTGGGCAGCTGCTGGGGGGGTCCTGGTCTGGGAATCTCCTTACATCAATGCTCTTCTAGATGCTGTTGGGGTGTTTGTGGGTCAGTTTTTCCTCCAGCTGCTGCCTCTTCTCTGGGTCAGCAGGATGAAAAAGGCGATGATGTCATTCACATAGTGCTCCCCCAGCATCCAGCTGGAAAGCTGCTGTCCCAGTGCACGTGTCCACCCAGGCAAGGATCATGGGGACCTCAAGGGTCTCCTCACGCACTTCGAAGGGGTCCTCCAACAAGTGCTCGGCCTGGAATTCCTCCTTCCATTGGCCTGCAGAGAGGGAAGGGGGCCCATCAGCCAGGGGCAAAGTGAAGGTTCAGGTAAGTGAGCAAGTAAGGCCTGAGTAACTGTCCCTCAAGGCTCCTTCTGAGTCTCAGCTTCAGTGTCTGCAAAATGGGATGAGGCTGAGAGCATCAGGCTGCTAGGGAGCAAGAGTGAGGAGCCCCAGAAATTGCAGGAGGCAATATCTATGTTTCAGGAATATTAGTGGAAACATAGAAGTACTTGGATTTGTCTACCAGGCTGATTCAGTGGTTGTGTGATTTATTTATTTACTTTTTGGTGCTAGGGATTGAACCCCGGGCCTCGCACACGATAAGAACATGCTTCATCACTGGGGCATATGTCTAGCCCTTTCCTGGTGATTCTTACGGAAAATTGGAAGCTGCTAAGCCATAACTAAGCATCTGTTTACTGAAGGTGGCCTGTCCTTGGCAGGTGGCAGTTCAGACTGTACACACCTTCTGGGCACCCCTAAATCCTTGTCCTGGACCTGCATGTGAAGAGCAGATGCCTGGGCAGCCCCGCTCCACTGGACAGCAGCTCCTCACTCTCTTGGCCAGAAGAATGGGCAGGTGCCATAGGGAACCCTGAGCACACATTTCTCAGTGGTGCAGGGAGGGACTAAGTCCTCACAGAGCTGGCCCCTCAAGTGTTCTGACCGTGGCCTGGAGTTCAGCACTGCAGGACTCTGCCCAGGAAAAAGCCAAGGTGGGGAGGAAGCAGGTCCTGATCTTGACTCCCCTTCCCCTCCCTCAGGCCATTGCCCTGGGGCAGTAGAAGCTGCCTTAGGACCTGGGACCTGCAGAGTCCTGGCAGGTGGGCAGGCAGAGTACCCACACCCTCTGCTTGGCTGTGATGTGACTTGCCCCCACAGTCCCAAGCTCTGTGTAAGTTGGCTATGCCTTTCAAACCTGGCTATATGGTATTGTTTTCTCCATAATTAGAAAAGGGAGTAGCACTTCAAGGAGGTGAGAAGGCAGGTCCAATACAAGCGCTAAGAAGTGGAGGCAGGATGAACCCAGGCCTTCGATGCTCTGAAGCATGTAAGAGAAATCTTTATGCAAGACGTCTGGGGAAAGACACAGTTTCTTGCCCTGGTGAATTCCATCTCCTTCCATAATAAGGTGGTTCCACCAACCTGAGCTGGCTCCAGGGAAACTATCCCAACTGGTGCTCAGAGTTCCTTCTTCAACTTTCCTGGACAATTCAGAATGGAACGCTAAACATCCAAATTACTTTTCCATCTATGTTCATCAGGGATATTGGTCTGTAGTTTCCTTTTGTCATGTTTCTTTGTCTGGCTTTGGTGTCAGAGTGAAACTGGTTTCATAGGATGAATCTGGGAGTGTTCCTTCCCTTTCTGTTTCAAGGGATAATTTGAAGAAGATTGACATTAGTTCTTCTTTAAAGACTCAGGTAAAATTCAGCTGAGACTCCATCTGGTCCTGGGCTTTCCTTCATTGGAAGACTTTTAATTGCAGCTTCAATCTTCTTGCTTGATATCGATCTGTTTAGGCTTTCTATGACTTCTCAGTTCAATTTGGGTAGGTCACGTGTATCTAGAAATTCATCAATGACTTCTATATTTTCCAATTTATTGCAATATAAAATTTTAAAAATACTTCCTAATGATTTTCTGGATTTCAGAAAGGTCTGTGGAGATATCTCCTTTATCATCTCTCCCTCTCTCTCTCTCTCTCTCTTTTAATTTAGTTCTGCTCTTTTGTTTGTTAGTTTGGCTAATTTTAAAAAATCAATCTCATTTATCTTTTCAAAGTACCAGTTCTTTTTGCATTGATCCTTTATATTGTTTTCTCATTTTCAATTTTATTAATTTCAGTTCTGATTTTATTTCCTGTCTTCTAATGGTTTAGGAAATCTTTTGTTCTTGCTTTTCTAGGGACTTGAGGTACAACATTAAAGTATTTATTTGGAATTTTTATGTTTTTTAATATAGGCATTTGGTGCTGTAAACATTTTTCTTAGAACTTCTTTCATACTGTTGGAGAGATTTTGACAGATTGTATCTCAGTTTGCATAGTATTGCTTTTTGTGGGTTCTTTAGCCCTATCTTTCCAATGTACCCCTTGAATAAGCACTTTTACCCAAATTAAACCCTCCCAATATAGCTGCTGTAACTCTGGATTTACATTGCTAAGGAACAAGGGACAGTCTCACCTATCCTCTGGCCAAGTCCAGTTCTGTCTGACCCATTCTGACTGGGTGGGCCTCCTACAAGATGCAGTCCTGTTTCTGTTGTGACACCACAGGTGGTGTGCTTCATCATGACACAAAAACCTGGGTTCAAAACCTAAAGTAAAAGACTAAAAATACTTACCCGACGTCCTTAGCTGAACCCAATTCAGTTAACTATTGAATTTGATTCATCTATGAAGCCACTTCAGTGCTGTTTGACGGAGGCAAGTGCCCAGTCTTCCCTAGCTGAGTCCAATTAATCAAAGTTGAGGGGAGAGGAGAGTCTGCTGAGACACCCAGAGGGCTCAGGACACACCATGAGTGGAGTTGGAGGTCTGTGACTTCACACTACCCAGATGCAGTCACTGCAGGGGACAACTGGCTCAAGAGGCCCTGGCTGGTAGGGCTCCTCTGATACAGGTGAGCCAGTGTCCTCATGGTTCTCATCCCTGGAATCATAGGGATACGGGCAGTATCCCTTGTGACCCGAGGAGGAAATGCATTATGCATTGGTGCAGCATGGCCCTCTGGGAGGAGGAGAGGAGTGAGGTGTGGACTCAAACAGGGCCCCTGAAGCCGGATCAGGCCCTTATTAGGTGATCTTGAGCAAGACAGCTCCTTCTCTGAACCTGTCTATTTGCAGAACGAGGGTGTGAGAGCAGAGTGGCTGCAGGTGGAGCAGCACAGAGCTTCCACGGGGAGGAAGCGGGAGAGTGATTGACAGCATCTCCTGGTGCAGGACCCCGGAGGAGAGCTCATGTGCAGAACAACATCTCCACACGGGCAGCTGCTGAGCCACCATGGAAAAGCTGATTTCACTCTCTGGTTTAACCTCACACCAACTCTAAGTAGTTTTTAGTAACTAAGATGAAGACATGTAGCTCAGAGAACATTGCTCACGTTACCCAGATCACACAGCAGGGACAGGATGAGAGTGGACCTCCAGCCAGGTCTTTAGGACTTCTGAAGTCACCCTCTGTGATCCATGAGATTCATTTAGCCAGTGGCATTTCAAGAGGCTGGAAGTCTTCTTGTGAGCCAATCGGAGACTGAATACTTGTTTGGGGACCAGATGTAATAATTGATTAGAATGATTATGTGAGCTTGATGGTATTTCACCATTTTGAATTAAATATGATTCAACCTTGAGTTTTCTGTCTGCATTTACCCTCTGAGTGGACAGGAAATTATTCCAAGATGAGGGTCCACAGGAAAAGAACATCCTGGGAGAGCCCAGGCAACAGGAGCCTTTGGCTAGGGACCTGTGGGCTCCCAGCTGCTTTAGCCCAGCAGCCTTGCGGGTGGAAGGGGCCAGGGCGCCCCATGGCAGGGCTGCTCCAGGACAGCCTGGGCCACCCACCAGATCTCCTGCTGTCCTGAGGACCCGGGGGGACCCTGGAGGAGGCGCCAGGTGCACTGCCCCAGTGAGAGCCCAGGCAGGGCAGGAGGGCTGGGGTTCCAGGGGGGCTGTCCTTGCCCTGCCACAGCCAACGCAGCCTGCCGAGACCTTTAGGAGCCATCCCTGGGACCATGGCACAGGACTAGTGTTGAGAGCCACAGCCGAAGGGGCCCCAGCAAACTTCCAGCTGCCGGCTGATGATTGGCTCACAGGGGCCCCAGCAAACTTCTAGCTGCCAACTGATTGGCTCCTCTGCGGTGATGCTCATTGGGCTGTTTCCCCGCCCTTTCAGACCATGGAGCTGCTCATTGGGGACTTTTTTTGGTTCCGCCCACGCGACCCTGCCTCAAGAGCAGGAGGGGTGGGGAGGTAGAGAGGCTTGTGGGAAGCTGGTGGTGGCAGTTGGGCTCTGAGGGTTTTTCCTGAAGAGCTGTGTGGTGCGGTGTGTGGTTCTAAAAATAAAGTTCGTTTCTTTTGACAAGTGGCTCCTGAATTGTGCCCAGCCAGACTGCGGCAACTAGGGAGAGGGGACATAGGATAAGTGGTCTGAGGTCCTGGGGGCCTAGGGGCCTGGTGGGCTTGAGGGGGAGAGAGTGACACAGAGCCCCTCCTGCTCACTGGGGACAGGGGCTCTTCCAAGAGGGGACATGTGAGCCTCCTGGGCAGCTATGGAAAGACAAGGACAGAGGTCAGGTCCTGGCCCAGCCCTTTGAGGAAGGCTCCTCACCACCTCCTCCAACCCCCCTAGGACATGCCCTGTGAGGCCAGCGGCCAGGTCTGGTGAGGGGACAGTGTGGTGAGAGGGGTCATGGTCACCTACCTGCTGTGGCTGTAGTCACAGCTACTCAAAGCCAGGGTGTGAGCCGCCAGGTCTGGGGGCACAGAGGGTCATGGTTGGATGTGAGGTGTCCCCAAAGCTCATGAGGGAGACACTGCAGAAGGTTCAGAGGAGAAATGAGGGTTGTGAGGACCTAAAGGCGATCATTGAGTCCTCCCTGAGGGGGTTACCTGGGGGTCACTGAGGGAGGTGGGTGTGGCTGGAGGGGGAGGGCAGTGGGGACATGGGGTGTGGCTGGAGGGGAGGGCACTGGAGACATGGCAACTCCCGAACAGTACAGCAGTTCTCAGGAATGGACATGCCCAGGCCCACAGGACTTGGCCTCAGCCAGTCACCCTTGAAAAGCACCTGAACCTCGCACACATGACGCAGTGTCACTGAGAGGTTCTCTGACCAGGAGTCCTCACATGACCTCAGGACACACAGGGAGACACAGAGACCACAACGTCAGGGTCGGCCAGGCCAACCATTGTTTAATGTCATCTGGGAGGGGCCCAGCAGGGCACGGACCAGGGTCTGGCACCCGAGGTGGCTACTGTTGTGTGGGGTTCACCACCTTCCCCACAAAGAGGGGGCTCTTGGTGGAGTGCTCATAGATGATCACGAGGAAAGGACTGTTGAATTTCACCTCAGGGGCAAGAGTCAGGGCCATGGGTCCCTTAACGGTGTCCCCTTCATCCTCTGTGCCTTTCTCATTGAAGCTCAGCACAGCCTTATGCAGGGCCTGGAGGGGAGAGAAGCAGAGGGCTCTGAGGTCCTGCTGCCCCACCCCAGGCTGCAGCAAGGCCCCACGTGGGAGCCTCCTACCAACAGGACCTCACCAGGGCCTTCCTGCTGGACCAGCCTGTCCTGTCCTAGGCCTCCCTGTGGGTCACTCAGGTCCCCACAACCCCATCTCAGCCTCTTCCTGACTCAGACTGCTCCCCTCCCCTCCTTTCCTGACCTCCATCTCTCCTGTCCTTGGATGTGACCTCAGGGCACAAGAGGAAGACCATCAGCCTCCATGTCACCTGCACATGTATCCCCTCCCCCTGTAGGGCTAGGAGGTCCTCATCACAGGGACTCTGGTGGTGACCTTTCCAGTGCCCACACTCCTATAAGAAGCCACCCACATGGACCTGAAGTTGCCCTTGTTCCCCTCCTGCTTTCCCCAGCAAGTGGCCCACTGGACTCGGGAATGATTCAGATTTGCTGGTTCACAAATATCTCTAAATGTCACAGATGGAAGATTCCAGAACATTCTATGAAGATACTGAGCCTAAGCCTCTCAGTGTTAATGTGCTTAAACAGAAGCCCAAGGATTCCATGGCCTGGGGAAAGGAAAATGTAAGGGTCAGTGGGCCACTCAGGGGAGGTCCTTCGATGGAACACAGGAGGCCACCTCCCTGGCTCTGTCCTCCTCCCCTGTCAGAGCTGGTGAAGCTCTGCATCCTCAGGAGGACTCACCTGGCCCTTGCTGTGTCCCTTGACCCTCCATCAGCATCAGGCCTGAGCAGGCCCCTACCACTCTGTCCTGCAGACTCCTGGACCATGGCCATCCTCACCTGGGAGACCCTTAGGGGAGAGTCCTCTTTGATGCCAGACAGGTCAGCCTCATTGCTGAAGACCTTGGTGATGCCCAGACTTGTCAGGACAGACTTCAAATCGATGGTTCCAGAGATGCTCAGTTTGGGGAAGTGAAAATTGACGGAGCTAGTATGAAGATAGGAAATGAGGGGTTCACAGAGTCTCTGGGGTTCTGCTGGGCCCCATGGTGCTCTGAAAGTGTTTTCTCTCCTGATTGGTTATCTTGCGTCCTGCCCTGTCCCCACCCACGGCCATCGAAGTCCTTTGACTTTTACCTTTAAAGTAAGAAGTCCTTTTACCTTTAGCTTCCTGGACACTTGGCATGGAGAATGTTCCCGTCAGTGGGAACATCTTGTCCTGTGGCCCCTTCTCACCCCCTCCCCCAAGGAGTCTTCCAGGTAGTTTCAGAGTGTCCTCCCGGAAGCAGGGGTCATCCTGTAGCCCGTGGTCACACCAGCCTGTGCAGCCAGAGCCTCCCCAGGGCCTGTGGCCCAGGGCATCATGGGTCAGTGCAGCAGGACCGAGGGACACAGGCTCAGTGAGGGAGAGGCTTGTCACCTCTAAAACCCATGGATGCAGGCTCATCTGGTGTCCCCAGGGACCTGTGCGAATCCCAGGGGCCTGTGCTGAGGCTGCACACTGGCACCGAGCTCAGGGACCAGTCCCAGGATGCACTGCACTCTGTTCCCAGCCCAGGTACAGGGACCTCAGGAGGCTGGGTGGGCCAGCAATGGTGACCATCCAAGTGCAGCTTAACCTGCACATGTGTGTCACATCTGTCTGCAGTGTGTCTCCTCCACCAGTGGCCATGGCTGGGCTCAGGACAGTTCACCTGCTCTGTGTCACATACCCCAGCTGTGTGGCTCCTGGGACAAGTGGACCAGCCTGAGTTGCGACAGAGAAACGGAGCCTGTGGGAACGTGCCCTGAGCTCCCAGTGCTGCCTGTTCCTGTTCTGGGCCTTTCCATGCAGGTGCTTCCCCTGTGCACCTCGGCCGGTCCTACAGGAAGTCCTCCCTCTTGCTGCCCTAACCTGCAGGCCCAGGCCTTTGTCCTTGATTCTGCCACAACATGTGCTAGTGTCAGTGCCCTGGTGAGGCCCTGGATATTGGGAGGGGACCATGTACATTCTTGGAGGGAAGTCCCCCTCCAGCTGGATCTGTGTCCTGCTCTTTGACCACTGTCCCTTCTCAGCTGCTACCTGAGCTGAGCCCTGGCATTTCCTGTAGCACAGGGTCATTCACTGTAGCTGTGGCCCCAGGGATGGTCCCCCCTGCTGCCCGTGCTGTCTTCTGATGCATTGATCCTGAGGGACCTTGCGTCTGTGCCTGTGCCATCCAGTGGGTCTCTCCCTGGACTCACCTGGTATAATCTTTTTTCAGGAACTTGTCGAGGAATTCCTTCGTGATGGTGTCCTCCACATACTCCATTCTCCCCACCTTGGGCATGATGAAGATGGCGGTGACATTGCCCAGGTAGTTCATCTTTAGCATCATGCTGGACAGTGTGTGGCAGTAGTGCAGGTCAAACATGCCCAGGCGGTTCATCATGGGCACCCTCACGGTGGTGGCCTCGTCCACATGGAAGTCTTGCTCCATGGTGCGATCTACCTTGAAGGGTTTCTCCCATGTGCCTGGACAGAGGGAAGGTGGATGGCAGCAGGTAGGAGGGAGGCTTGGATGTGAGAGGAGAGCAGAGGCGCCCTCAGCCTGCCTGGGGGGAAGCTCCTCACCCACCTCTGCTCCATCCTGGGTGATGGGGTGAGTGTCGTTCAAGACTAGAGGATCAGCCGGGATTTCTAGATCCTGACAGCTTTGTCCATGACAAGTTAGGACAGTCACATCCCAAAGAGGTAAGATGGCTAGTCCTATGTCAAGGCCATTGAGTGGGGGAGGCAGGATGTGGACCCAGGTCCTGCACACCCCCAGCTGCCACACTCCACATCAAGAGTTGTTCCAAGGACTTTCCATGAAAGGCCACTCCCTCCCACCACCTGCCACAATGTGCATCAGTGGCTCTCTAGTTAGGAAACATTACAGGTGCCCCTCCCTGCTGGGGTCCCCAGTGAGCAGGAGGACAGTCAGGACTCTAATGCGTCCTGCAGAAAAGTCAATGATTTTGATGGCTTTATCAACTCTTCCTGCCACAGTCTGGCTGGGCACAATTCAGGAGCCACTTGTCAAAAGAAACAAACTTTATTTTTAGAACACACAGGCAGCACCACACTACAGGAATTCCCTCAGAGCCCAACTGCCACCACCAGCCTCCCACAAGCCTCTCAACCTCCCCCACTCCTCCTGCTCTTGAGGCCGATTGGCTGGGCCGCATGGGCGGAGCCAAAAAAAGTCCCCCAATGAGCAGCTCCAAGGTCTGAAAGGGCGGGGAAACAGCCCAATGAGCATCACCACAGAGGAGCCAATCAGTTGGCAGCTGGAAGTTTGCTGGGCCCCCTTCGGCTGTGGCTCTCAACACTTCGCTAACTTAACTGATGGTGGAAGACATTTCAGGGCCTAGACATGGAAGACTGAGGGACCACTTTGAGAGGCCCTGCTACAGTGCAGATAGTGCTGCCAAGGAAAGTTCCAGAACTGGTGGAAGGAAAACAGCTTTGGGGTTTTCATGGGAACCACACTCAGGCTGATTGTCTCATCTTACCTTTAAAGAAAATGTAGTTCACCAGGGCGAGAACTGAGCCTCTGTCCAGATCTTTCACCAAATCCACAATTTTCCCTTGGGTCCCTTTCTCCACATAAGTGTTGATCTGCCTCTTGGCCTCTTTGGTGTTTGTGAAGTTGGTGGAGAAGGCCTCTGAGTGGTACAGGTTCTTGACATCCTCCAAGAACTTGTCCAGCAGCTTCAGATTGTGGTCAATGAAGAGGCCGCTGCTGGTGGTCAGCTGGAGCTGGCCGTTGGAGAATATGCTGGAAGCCCTGGTGGATGTCAGCCTCTGCAGTCTCCGTGTTGTTGAAGCCCAGACCCTCCAGGATCTGGGTGTGAGTTTCAGCCTTGGTGCCCATCGAGAGCAAGGCCAAGGCCGTGGCGATGCTCACAGGGGAGAAGAAGATGTTGGTGGTGTTGGAATGATGGGCCAGCACCCGGTAGAGGCTGAAGGCAAACTCCGCCAGATTTGGAGCAATCTTGTGGCAGGCTGGGTGCTCCTGGTCGGGCTTGGATGCATCTGTCTCCTGAGCATCTTCAGCCAGGGAGCCAGCAGCCAGGCAGCTGAGGCCGGCCAGCAGCAGGAGGCCCCAGGAGATAGAGGACGGCATCGTCCTGCAAGGCAGAGGAGGTCAGAGGCCTGAGTTAGGCCACAGTGATTCTCTCTGGCTTGGACGGACACCATGCAGAGCCACCAGGGTGTAGTGAGCTCCAAGACGGCCCAGCCTGTGCCAAGCCCTTCCTCCACCTGCATCACTGCAAACCCCCAGGGAGACGCAGAGCTGCCCTGAGCCCTAAAGGGTGTGAATTCTCTGCTTCCTTCACAGTCCTGTGGGGACAACTGCTCTCCTCCAAAGCCTAGAGGGGTTTAGGTGCTCTTCCAGCGTCGGCCTCCAAGTGGAGTATGGGCCAGCTCAGGCACTGGCCTGTGGGGTCCTGAGCCCCCCACCCTGGGCCCTTCCACTTGGCAGCTGCAATCACCTTGAAGCTGTGTCCTGTGGGGAATGTTCTGCCTGCAGAGGAAGCACCTTGCACTTGGACCTCTTGAGGACATGGTGGAGCTGTGCTAGAGCCCCCAGGGTCTGTCCCCACCTGGCCCTGACGGAGCCTGAGCCCTGAGTGAAGAGGGGCATGCCTAGGCTGCTCTGTGACCTCAGCCTCAAGGTGGGCGGGCATCCTGTGTGGTTCACCCGCTGTCATGTTGGTGGTGGTGACTTAGAATAAGCAGCCAGCACGGGAAAGGAACATCAATCAGGTGCTGACAGAAACGCCTGTCAATCAGCGGGATCTCCTGACTAACACCTGTCAATCAGCAGGACCCCCTGACCAATCCTGGAGTTCAGCCAGCTCTCCTGACCAACTCCAATAGGACAAGGGTTCTAAAAACACCTTTTCCTGTCCCAAGCCTTTCTTTTTTCTGTAAGCCCCATGAAAGTCCAGACTTTTCGAGCTCCCACTCGGTTTCTCCTCAAACCCTTACCTGTGTAACTCTATGGTCTGATCGAGTTCCACCCGGGAGTGATATCTCAATAAAGCCTCATTCAGTGGCCTTTAAAAATCTGCCTCCTTCGGTCGCTGCCCGCCCTTGCCTGATCTGACACCTGCCATCCTGCTGCCACTCATGTCCTGACACTAGGGGAGCTAGAGGGCCCTGTCCCTCCCCAGCTGTGTGGGCCAGGACAGGTTATTTGAACTCTCTGCTCCTTGTGTTGCCCACATATAAAGTGGGGGTTCTTGGGACAATTAAAGAAGTCTCAACCCCAAAAGTGCATTGAAGGGCTCCGAGGGAGTTTCCCCTTGAGGGAAGCACTGGCGTGTGTTGCCAACTCTAAGTCTTTGAGCGACCTCTGGGTCTGTGTTTTATGGCTAAGGATGAGGCAGTAGCGTGGGGCAGGGCCTGTGGCTGGACCAGGGGGAGGAGGCTCTGCCTAGAGGTGGTGGAGGGCAGTGTCACCCTCAGCCACAGGTGGACAGCCATGGAGCCCTGACCCCAGAGCACCCAAGGCTCCAGCTCTGCCCAAGCCATGACCCTCCAGCTCTGTGGGGAGAACTACCCTCCTGCAGCCCCTCAGTTCAACCTGCTCTCCATACAGTCGGGGAACCCGAGGGCTAAGTTGCAGAGAAGCCAAGGGCAGCCCTTAGCTAAAGTCGCCATCTGAACAGGGTTTAGAGAAACATGTGTCCCTGACTTTGAGGCAGGAAAACCTGGTGGGAAGGAGTTGGGAATGAGAAACCCTGAGCTTCACTCATTGCCATGACCTTTGGAAATTTTTCTTTCCAACAAGACATCAAAATGAAGTGAAAAACTGTTTCTTGCTACTACCTCTTTTCCTGGCCTTCATGTCTAAATAATCCAGAGAGAGCCAGCCACACGCTGTGGAACACACCTTTGTCTTTTTCTTTAACTAGCTGCGTGTCAGCACTAAAGATGGTGCTAAAAGGGGTTTGTACGTGTCCCTGGCTGTCCCTGTACTGCCCGGCCGGGCTTGGCTGAGCCTTCATGGTGGTGGAGAGTCACCATCTATCAGAGCCTGAGGTCACGAGGTGGGTGGGTCTCAGCAGGGTAGGGACATATGGCCAGTGGCCTCAGGGCCAGAGGCTGTGGCTTCTGTCCTGGGCAGCGCCACTACTGTACCCTTGTCCTTGAGCAAGAGTCTGAGCAAACACTGACCTTGGACCCCACTCTCAAGTTGGATGAAGGGGTGTTGGGAGAGACCCAAATGAATGATGTCCTCTGTGTACAAACGTTGAACTGTAAATTACAGGGGTGTCTGTCAGGAGGTGAGAGGCTGCAGGGGGACATGGGTGAAGGTTTCCAGCCCAGGTGAGCACCTCCATCCACCTCCCGCGTCACATCACTTGCTCAGATTTCTTCCCTTTAGAGAGAGGGTCTGAGGCCCAGAGAGGGTCAGGGCCTGGCCAAGGCCGCACAGAGAAGCTGAGGCAAAGGTAAACAAACCTTGGTTTTCTCCTCTGGGACCAGGGGCTGAGACAGTCCTGCGCATAGGATCCAGGCTTCATGAATGCAAACCCAGGCCCTGACAGTGACCCCAAGCTTCCTGCTGGGTTCCCTCTATTTCCTGGCCTGTTCCTGAAAGCCTCAGGTGCCCAAGACCTGCTCCCCCTGGGCTGCTACTGCAAGCAGCACCCTGCAGCCCCAAAGCCTTGAGCTGGGCAGGCCAGCTGCAGAGGGTGGACTGGAGCCCTCAGGTACAGACATGGAGGCCAAGCCTTCAGGAAAGGACTGGAGGTGGCACCCTGATGGTTCTGGAAGGGGGTGTGGGTGGGAGCAGTCAGTGTGAGGCAGGGAGAGGGAGGACCCCCCAACCCAGCTCATCTCACACCATTTCTGCTCCTTGTTGTTGACCCAGAGCAATGAGGCGGGGTCCAGGAATAACCCTGACCTGAGGTCACAACCCATGGAAAGCACCAAAGCCCAGCATGAGCCAGCCCTGCCCTCTGGTGACAGTGGCCTTGTAAATGACTTCCCCTCTTTGAGTGTCACTTCCTGTCCTTAAAGTGGAGAGGAGAACCTCTGAAGGAAGAAGTGAGGCACAAACAAGGTGACCAGAGGTGGCACTGGCCCTGGGGAAGCGCCCACTCCTACAGGGTGCCTGCTGGTGGCCATATGCCCCAGGCCAGACAGGGGCTCTGCTCAGCAGTGAGCTGCTTCTGAGGGGGCATTTCCTCCTGTCCCAACGTGTCTGCACATCGCCTGCCTGCTCCTCACTCTATGCCAGAGAAGATTGAGGCCCAAACTTGTCAGGCAGCATACCGAAAACCACAGAATCAGTTGCTCACAGAACTGGGATTTGTTCCTAGATGTATTGACCCCAGACCTGGTATTTTAACCCTTTCTCTATGTATAAAATTGAACCAGAAGGCGAAACAGAAAACCTCAGGATGGCATGGTCATGAAGACAGGAAGCTCCTGTGGCTAAAATGAGAGCCTCTGAGGCCAGATGCTAGAATTCTATTCTGTATTCACTATGTGACCTTGGACAAGTTACTCACCTTTCTGAATCTCAGTTTCCTACAGGTCATAAGGATGCACTTCTTTATAGTGCTATTGTGCAAATTAAACATGCATAAAATGCTAAGAAATACTGTTGCACAGTGAGCTCTCAAGGAGTCCCATTTGGCAGGGTGTAGTGACACATTCCTATAATCCCAGTGGCTCAGGAGGCTGGGACAGGAGGATCACAAGTTCAAAGACAGATTCATCAACTTAAGCATCCTAGTGAGACCCAGTGTTAAAATAAATTTCTTTTAGGAAAAAGGCTGGAGATATGGCTCAGTGTTCCAGGGCCCTGCGTTCATTCCCGTGGAATAAAAAAAAAAAAAAAAAGGAGCAGCCAACTGATACAGTGAGGCTCCTTCCCAGGCATTGTATGGGAATCTGGCCTCTTTGGCCCAGGTCATTTTACAATCCCTCATCTGCAAAATCCAGTGGCTTAAAAATGTAACCCAACACTCCAGAATCCAGGCTGGTGACAATGAGGTAAGAGAATGAAAACAATTTTCTAGGCTTTGCTCCGTGGCTCCAGAGGCTGAGCTACAGTCCAAGGTCACAGAGCAGCTGAGAGGCCTCCAGGCCAGACCAGGCTTCCTATTCTCCAACTAGGGCCCGAGCCCCGAGAGAAGCATTCACCAGTAGGCCCAGGTCAGCAGCATGGGCTCTGGAGCCCAGTGCCTGAGTTTGAGTACTGGGCACTGAGTGATCTGGAGCAAGTTTTCCACCTCTGGGTTCCCAGTTTCCCATCTGTAAATGGGAATGACCACAGAACCACCTCAGAGGGGCTGTGAGGCTGAAATGTGTTCTTATGTGCACTGAGCTCAGCGGCGGCTGGCTCAGAGTGGTCAATGGGGAAGGTCAGCTTGAACCCCATGAAGGTGGCCTTCCCAGGGCTCCCATTCCATGAGTCTACAAGGTGGGCTCAGAACCACTGCCCGTAGGGGGGTTGTTCGGTTCTGTCCCTGGGCACATCTGGAGGGGATGGAAGGTACCAGCCGGCTCCTGACTGCCCTCTGTGGCCTTCTGTCCTCATCTGCAGAAGGGGAGGAAGGTCCTCACCCAGGCAAAGGGGCTGCAGTGGCTGCCAAGAGACAGTGGCGGGAAAGACCAGGCCACCAGAGCCAATGTTCCCGCACCTCGGCTCCCCAGGGCTGTGAGCTAGGTGCCCTCTGCCACTGCTCGTACTTTATTTAGAGACAGGGTCTCACTGAGTTGCTTATCGCCTTGCCATTGCTGAGGCTGGCTTTGAACTCCTGATCCTCCTGTCTCAGCCTCCTGAGCCACTGGGATTACAGACATGCACTGCCACAGTCTGGCTGGGCACAAATGCCGCAGTCTGGCTGGGCACACAATCACGAGCCACCACACAGCTTGTAGATTCAAACAGCATCTCTTTATTCCCAAACTCACACCAGCCATCTACAATCATGTTCTGGGGAAATCCACATTCTCTGCCCAAATCCACCTCCACTGGGCTTCTATCTCCAAAATATACTGTCTGAATCCCGTGAGAACTCAAGGGGAACTCAGGCAGCAGGATACGCCCTATTCCCAGCAGGAATAATCTTAAACCTTAAACCTGGAACCTAAACTGGGAACGCCCTAAACACGATTATCTTAAAACCGGGAACACCCTAATCTGCCTTGGTCCTTGAGCAAGGTCACGTACATTCAATGTCACTGCAACATGGGGTACGCTGGCAAGGAAATTGTCATACCTACTTGGCTAATGGCTCCCAGCAGTTCTGAGCCCACCTTGTAGACTCATGGGAATGGGAGCCCTGGGAAGGCCACCTTCATGGGGTTCAAGCTGACCTTCCCCATTGACAACTCTGAGCCAGCCGCCGCTGAGCTCAGTGCACATAAGAACACATTTCATCCTCACAGCCCCTCTGAGGTGGTTCTGTGGTCATTCCCATTTACAGATGGGAAATTGGGAATCCAGAGGTGGAAAACTTGCTCCAGATCACTCAGTACCCAGTATTCAAACTCAGGCACTGGGCTCCAGAGCCCATGCTGCTGACCTGGGCCTACTGGTGAATGCTTCTCTCGGGGCTCGGGCCCTAGTTGGAGAATAGGAAGCCTGGTCTGGCCTGGAGGCCTCTCAGCTGCTTTGTGACCTTGGTCTGTAGCTCAGCCTCTGGACCAATGAGCAAGGCCTAGAAAATTCTTGGTTTTCTTCCTCTTACCTCATCGTCACCAGCCCGAGTGTTTGGTTAGATTTTTCTGCCACTGGATTTGGAGATGGGGGCTGGGAAGACGACCAGGGTCAAGGAGGCCACATTGCCATACAATGCTGGGAAAGAGCCACACCAAATCAATCAGCTGATGTTTTTTTTTTTTTTAGTAATGGGTGCTGTCCCCAGCACCAAAAAAAGAAAAAAAGAAAAAGAAAAGAAGCAAAACAAAAGCAACAATTAACATGACATTTAGTAAATGTGACAATGATGGTGACCCTGGGCTGATGTCTGCTCTGTCATAGAGTGATGAGCAGGCAGGCGATGTGCAGACAGGTGGGGACAGGTGGAAATGGCCCCTCAGAAGCAGCTCACTGCTGAGCAGAGCCCCTGCCTGCTCTGGGGCAAGTGACCACCAGCAGGTAACCTGCAGGAGTGGGCGCTTCCCCAGGGCCAGTGCCACCTCTGGTCACCTTGTTTGTGCCTCACTTCTTCCTTCAGAGGTTCTCCT
This sequence comes from Marmota monax, assembly GCF_021218885.2. Lineage (NCBI taxonomy): Eukaryota > Metazoa > Chordata > Mammalia > Rodentia > Sciuridae > Marmota > Marmota monax. Next base: position 3,034,218 of record NW_026695241.1, on the reverse strand, counting down.
CCCCACTGTAAGGACAAAAAGGGGAAGTCATTTACCAAGGCCACTGTCACCAGGGGGCAGGGCTGGCTCATGCTGGGCTTTGGTGCTTTCCATGGGTTGTGACCTCAGGTCAGGGCTCCTTCCTGGACCCAGCCTCCTTGCTCTGGGTCAACAACGAAATGGTGTGAGATGACCTGGGTTGGGGGTCCTCCCTCTCCCCTGCCTCACACTGACTGCTCCCACCCACACCCACTTCCAGAACCATCAGGATGCCACCTCCAGTCCTTTCCTGAAGGCTTGGCCTCCATGTCTGTACCTGAGGGGCTCCAGTCCACCCTCTGCAGCTGGCCTGCCCAGCTCAAGGCTTTGGGGCTGCAGGGTGCTGCCTCCAATAGCAGCCCAGGGGGAGCAGGTCTTGGGCCCTGAGGCTTTCAGGAACAGGCCAAGAAATAGAGGGAACCCAGCAGGAAGCTTGGGGTCACTGTCAGGGCCCGGGTCTGACATCCATGAAGCCTGGATCCCACGGGCAGGACTGTCTCAGCCCCTGGTCCCAGAGGAGAAAACCAAGGCTTGTTCCACCTTTGCCTCAGCTTCTCTGTGCAGCCTTGGCCAAGCCCTGACCCCCTCTGGGCCTCAGACCCTCACTCTAAAGGGAAAAATCCAAGTACGAGATGTGACATGGGAGATAGAATGAGGTGCTCACCTGGGCTGGAAACCTTCCCCCACCTCCCCCTGCAGCCTCTCACCTCCTGACAGACACCCCTGTAATGTACAGTCCAATGTTTGTGCACAGAGGACGTCATTCATTTGGGTCTCTCCCAACGCCCCTTCATTCAAATTGAGAGTCTAGTCCTAGGTCAGTGCTTTCTCAGATCCTTGCTCAAGGCCAAGGGTATAGCAGTGGCCCTGCACAGACATGAAGCCAAAGCCTCTGGCCCTGAAGCCACTCATCATATGTCCCTACCCTGCTGAGATCCACCCATCTCCTGACCTCAGGCTCTGAAAGATGGTGTGGGCTCAGCCAAGCCCAGCCGGGCAGCACAGAGACAGCCAGAGAGAGGTGGGCTGGGAAGATGACCAGGGTCAACATGTGCCAGTGCCTGCCAGTGCCTGAGCTGGTCCCATACAACACTTGCTGGCCAACTCTGGACATGCACCTGAACCCCTCTAGGCTTCGGAGGAGAGCAGTTGTCCCCACAGGACTGTGAAGGAAGCAGAGAATTCACACCCTTTAGGGCTCAGGGCAGCTCTGCGTCTCCCTGGGGGTTTGCAGTGATGCAGGTGGAGGAAGGGCTTGGCACAGGCTGGGCCGTCTTGGAGCTCACTACATCCTGGTGGCTCTGCATGGTGTCCGTCCAAGCCAGAGAGAGTCATTGTGGGCAGAACTCAGGCCTCTGACTTCCTCTGCCTTGCAGGACGATGCCGTCCTCTATCTCCTGGGGCCTCCTGCTGCTGGCCGGCCTCAGCTGCCTGGCTGCTGGCTGCCTGATTGAGGATTCTGAGGAGTCAGATGCATCCAAGCATGACCAGGAGAACTCAGCCTCCCACAGGATTGCCCCAAACCTGGCCGAGTTTGCCTTCAGCCTCTACCGTGTGCTGGCCCATCATTCCAACACCACCAACATCTTCTTCTCCCCTGTGAGCATCGCCACGGCCTTGGCCTCGCTCTCGATGGGCACCAAGGCTGAAACTCACACCCAGATCCTGGAGGGTCTGGGCTTCAACCTCACGGAGACTGCAGAGGCTGACATCCACCAGGGCTTCCAGCATCTTCTCCAAACCCTCAACAGGCCCAACAGCCAGCTCCAGCTGACCACCGGCAGCGGCCTCTTCATTGACCACAATCTGAAGCTGCTGGACAAGTTCTTGGAGGATGTCAAGAACCTGTACCACTCAGAGGCCTTCTCCACCAACTTCACAAACACTGAAGAGGCCAAGAAGCAGATCAACACTTATGTGGAGAAAGGGACCCAAGGGAAAATTGTGGATTTGGTGAAAGATCTGGACAGAGGCTCAGTTCTCGCCCTAGTGAACTACATTTTCTTCAAAGGTAAGATGAGTCAATCAGCCTGGGTGGGTTCCCATGGAAACCCCAAAGCTGTTTTCCATCCACCAGTTCTGGAACTTTCCTTGGCAGCACTGTCTGTGCTGTGGCAGGGCCTCTCACAGTGGCTCCTCAATCTTCCATGCCTAAGCCCTGAAATGTCTTCCACCTTCAGTTAAGTTAGGGAAGAGTTGATAAAATCATCAAAATCATTGACTTTTCTGCAGGCCACATCAGAGTCCTGACTGACCTCCTGCTCACTGGGGACCCCAGCAGGGAAGGGCACCTGTAATGTTTCCTAACTAGAGAGCCACTGATGCACATTGTGGCAGGTGGTGGGAGGGAGTGGCCTTTCATGGAAAGTCCTTGGAACAACTCTTGATGTGGAGTGTGGCAGCTGGGGGTGTGCAGGACCTGGGTCCACATCCTGCCTCCCCCACTCAATGGCCTTGACATAGGACTAGCCATCTCACCTCTTTGGGATGTGACTGTCCTAACTTGTCATGGACAAAGCTGTCAGGATCTAGAAATCCCGCTGATCCTCTAGTCTTGAACGACACTCACCCCATCACCCAGGATGGAGCAGAGGTGGGTGAGGAGCTTCCCCCCAGGCAGGCTGAGGGCGCCTCTGCTCTCCTCTCACATCCAAGCCTCCCTCCTACCTGCTGCCATCCACCTTCCCTCTGTCCAGGCACATGGGAGAAACCCTTCAAGGTAGATCGCACCATGGAGCAAGACTTCCATGTGGACCAGGCCACCACCGTGAGGGTGCCCATGATGAACCGCCTGGGCATGTTTGACCTGCACTACTGCCCCACGCTGTCCAGCATGATGCTAAAGATGAACTACCTGGGCAATGTCACCGCCATCTTCATCATGCCCAAGGTGGGGAGAATGGAGTATGTGGAGGACACCATCACGAAGGAATTCCTCGACAAGTTCCTGAAAAAAGATTATACCAGGTGATTCCAGGCAGAGACCCACTGGACGGCACAGGCACAGACTCAAGGTCCCTCAGGACCAATGCATCAGAAGACAGCACGGGCAGCAGGGGGGACCATCCCTGAGGCCACAGCTACAGTGAATGACCCTGTGCTACAGGAAATGCCAGGGCTCAGCTCAGGTAGCAGCTGAGAAGGGACAGTGGTCAAAGAGCAGGACACAGATCCAGCTGGAGGGGGACTTCCCTCCAAGAATGGTCCCCTCCCAATATCCAGGGCCTCGCCGGGGCACTGACACTAGCACATGTTGTGGCAGAATCAAGGACAAAGGCCTGGGCCTGCAGGTTAGGGCAGCAAGAGGGAGGACTTGCTGTAGGACCGACCGAGGTGCACAGGGGAAGCGCCTGCATGGAAAGGCCCAGAACAGGAACAGGCAGCACTGGGAGCTCAGGGCACGTTCCCACAGGCTCCATTTCTCTGTCGCAACTCAGGCTGGTCCACTTGTCCCAGGATTCACACAGCTGGGGTATGTGACACAGAGCAGGTGAACTGTCCTGAGCCCAGGCTTGGCCACTGGTGACGGAGACACACTGCAGACAGATGTGACACACATGTGCAGGTTAAGCTGCACTTGGATGGTCACCATTGCTGGCCCACCCAGCCTCCTGAGGTCCCTGCACACGGGCTGGGAACAGAGTGCAGTGCATCCTGGGACTGGTCCCTGAGGCTTGGTGCCAGTGTGCAGCCTCAGCACAGGTCCCTGGGGAAAAGCAGATGAGCCTGCATCCTTGGGTTTTGGAGGTGACAATTCTCCCCGTCACTGAGCCTGCTGCACTGACCCATGATGCCCTGGGCCACAGGCCCTGGGGAGGCTCTGGCTTGGCAGGCTGGTGTGACCACAGGCTTCAAGATGGCATTCGCTTCCAGGAGGACACCCTGAAACTGCCTGGAAGGCTCCTTGGGGGAGGGGGTGAGAAGGGGCCACAGGACAAGATGTTCCCACTGACGGGAACATTCTCCATGCCAAGTGTCCAGGAAGCTAAAGGTAAAAGGACTTCTTACTTTAAAGGTAAAAGTCAAAGGACTTCGATGGCTGTGGGTGGGGACAGGGCAGGACGCAAGATAACCAATCAGGAGAGAAAACACTTTCAGGGCACCATAGGGCCCAGCAGAACCCCAGAGACTCTGTGAACCCATCTTTTCCTATCTTCATATCAGCAAAGCCACAGTACACTTCCCCAAACTGAGCATCTCTGGAACCATCGATCTGAAGTCTGTCCTAACAACTCTGGGCATCACCAAGGTCTTCAGCCATGAGGCTGACCTGTCTGAGATCACGGAGGATGCTCCCCTAAGGGTCTCCCAGGTGAGAATGGCCATGGTCCAGGGGTCTGCAGGACAGAGTGGTGGGGGCCTGCTCAGGTCTGAGGCTGAGGGAGGGGTCAAGGGACACAGCAAGGGCCAGGTGAGTCCTCCTGAGGATGCTGAGCTTCACCAGCTCTGATGGGGGAGGAGGACAGAGCCAGGGAGGTGGCCTCCTGTGTTCCATCCAAGGACCTCCCTGAGTGGCCCACTGACTCTTACATTTTCCTTTCCCCAGGCCATGGAATCCTTGGGCTTCTGTTTAAGCACATTAACACTGAGAGGCTTAGGCTCAGTATCTTCATAGAATGTTCTGGAATCTTCCATCTGTGACATTTAGAGTTATTTGTGAACCAGCAAATCTGAATCATTCCTGTGTCCAGTGGGCCACTTCCTGGGGAAAACAGGAGGGGACCAAGGGCAACTGCAAGTCCATGTGGGTGGCTTCCTATAGGGGTCTGGGCACTGGGAAGGTCACCACCAGAGTCCCTGTGATGAGGACCTCCTAGCCCTACAGGGGGAAGGGGATGCACGTGCAGGTGACATGGAGGCTGATGGTCTTCCTCTTGTGCCCTGAGGTCACATCCAAGGACAGGAGAGATGGAGGTCAGGAAAGGAGGGGGAGGGGAGCAGTCTGAGTCAGGAAGAGGCTGAGATGGGGTTAGGGGGACCTGAGTGACCCACAGGGAGGCCTAGGACAGGACAGGCTGGTCCAGCAGGAAGGCCCTGGTGAGGTCCTGTTGGTAGGAGGCTCCCACGTGGGGCCTTGCTGCAGCCTGGGGTGGGGCAGCAGGACCTCAGAGCCCTCTGCTTCTCTCCCCTCCAGGCCCTGCATAAGGCTGTGCTGACCATCGATGAGAAAGGCACAGAGGATGAAGGGGACACCGTTAAGGGACCCATGGCCCTGACTCTTGCCCCTCAGGTGAAATTCAACAGTCCTTTCCTCGTGATCATCTATGAGCACTCCACCAAGAGCCCCCTCTTTGTGGGGAAGGTGGTGAACCCCACACAACAGTAGCCACCTCGGGTGCCAGACCCTGGTCCCTGCCCTGCTGGGCCCCTCCCAGATGTCATTAAACAATGGTTGGCCTGGCCGACCCTGACGTTGTGGTCTCTGTGTCTCCCTGTGTGTCCTGAGGTCATGTGAGGACTCCTGGTCACAGCAGCTCTTGGTGACACTGTGTCATGTCTGTGAGGTTCCTGTGCTGTGCAGGCAGGTGCTGGTCAAGGGTGACTGGCTGAGGCCAAGTCCTGTGGGCCGGGGCATGTCCATCCTGAGAACTGTACTCCTGTTTGGAGTTGCCATGTCCCCTGTGTCCTCCCCCTCCTGCCACACCCCATGTCCCCAGTGCCCTCCCCTCCAGCCACACCCACCTCTCTCAGTGACCCCCAGGTAACCCCCTCAGGGAGGACTCAATGATCGGCTTTAGGTCCTCACAACCCTCATTTCTCCTCTGAACCGTCTTACAGTGTTTCCCTCGTGAGCTTTGGGGACAACTCACATCACCGCTCACACTGGCTTTGAGTAGCTGTGACTACAGCCATAGCAGGGAGGTGACCATGCCCCCTCTCACCACACTGTCCCCTCACCAGACCTGACTGCTGGCCTCACAGGGCATGTCCTAGGGGGGTTGGAGGAGGTGGTGAGGAGCCTTCCTCAATGGGCTGGGCCAGGACCTGACCTCTGTCCTTGTCTTTCCATAGCTGCCCAGGAGGCTCACATGTCCCCTCTTGGAAGAGCCCCTGTCCCCAGTGAGCAGGAGGGGCTCTGTGTCACTGTCTCCCCCTCAAGCCCACCTGGCCCCAGGCCCCCAGGCCCCCAGGCCACTTACCCTATGTCCCCTCTCCCTAGTCCTGTGCCATGTCCCCAGGGATGGCTCCTAAAGGTCACGGCAGGCTGCGTTGGCTGTGGCAGGGCAAGGACAGCCCCCTGGAACACCAGCCCTCCTCCCTGCCTGGGCTCTCACTGGGGCATGTGCACCTGGCCCCTCCTCCAGGGTCCCCCCGGGTCCTCAGGACAGCAGGAGGTCTGGTGGGTGGCCAGGCTGTCCTGGAGCAGCCCTGCCATGGGGCGCCCTGGCCCCTTCCACCCTCAAGGCTGCTGGGCTGAAGTAGCGGGGTGCCCAGGGCTTGGGGTCTCCTTCTCCTGTGGCCACACTGACACCCCAGGGCCATCTCAGCATCACCCCCTCACCTTTCATGGGAGGAGGGTGGGCATGATGCCCTAGGTGGGGTCCTGACACAGGGTCCTCTTTACAGTCAGAACAGTCACATCTCTGCCATCACATGGCACCACTTATCAGTGGGTCTGAACTCTCCCTGAAGAAGAAACAGGATCTCTAGGTTTCACATAGGGACCTCCAACCTGCACATACGCTTCCAATGATCTGAACGTCATCAGTCACCCAGAATGAAGTGACACGTGAGTGTCCCAAGACCTGCATCTTAACACATAGCAGCTGTGTGACCTGAGTGAGCTTGTCAGACCTCTCTTACCGCAGTCTGGCTGGGCAAAATAACCCGGAGATGACAAGCAACTTGTTAAGGCTGAAGCAGGAACTGCTTTACTGAGGGACAGCAGAGGTGTATATACCTAACTGACTACACGCAGCTTGACTCAATTAGCATCATCCAGATACAGCAGTCAGCCAATAACGAGTCCCCACCATCTTAATGGCTCGGTGGCGTTGCCTCACAAACCACTCCTCCTGGCAAACTGCCAGGCGCCATCGTGACTTGATTGTGGCCCCCAACACTCTCTGAGCCCCTATTCCTCATTGGTGCCAGTACAGCCCGCATTGGAGCTGGCCTGGGAGTCACCTCAGACATGGCCTCAGGCCTCCCAGACCTCTGAATAGAGCAGGTGGGGACAAGGGCACTCCTTGGGCAGTGCTGTCCCAGTGTCTGTCCCCTGAATCCTAGTGGCAGCACCGTGATGCCCTCAGCAGATATCTGTGCTTTTCCAAGCCCCAAGGAGAAAACCGAGATTCACGGCGGCTACCTGTCTCGTATACTGTCACCGTCCCATGGCTAGTGAGTGGCAACCTGACCTCATGGCTCACCCTGTTCCTCCAACCCTCACCCACTCTTCTGTCCCTCCCTGGACTCATGAGCAGTAATTCCTCCTAAACCACGAGAATCGCTGGCACCTGTGCTTCGTGGCACCCGGTGCTTCCCTAGGAAGAGCCTGTGCTCTCAAGGAGTGGCCTCCCCCTGCCTCAGCAGCCCACAGCCCTGGGGAGCCGCCCACAGATCTCAATGTGGCCTCGCCCTGGCATTGTGTGGGAGAGGACAGGAGAGGACCTGGTCAGCTGCCACCTGAGGGTTCAGGGGAGGGAAGGGGAGGAAGAAGCCAGAGCCTCTGACCTCTGACCCCATCTTTCAAATTCTAAAAACTGTCATTAAAGGGCTTATGACTCTATTTGGGAGAATTAGCCCCAGAGGGGACTTCACCAGCTTGGTGGGAACCAGGAGGGACCCGCTGGGTGAGGGCAGAGCTTCTGGGCGGTCCTGCAGAGGAGCATGATGGCCTCAGCCCTGGGCTCTGGCTCTGCCTATCACAGACAACAGGGGCCTAAAGCCAGCGCTTGAAGGACTCAGGCTGGGACACTTTCCCAAATTACAGAAGGAACTGGGTCCCAGCTTAACGCGCCAGCCCAGCTGGGCCTAGAGGGCAGGGCTCCTCCCTGGTGGCCTGGCCACCCCGAGGCTCACACCACCCAGTCCACGCCTTGCAGACTCACATGCATGCCACCCAGGAAACAGAACCCCTGGGGACCCGGGTTGGGTAGGATCCGGTTACTCAGTCCCCTTTCTTTTTCAGAGTTGAGGCAGAGGGCCCTTCCTGCTTCAGCTGAGTCAGGTGGACTAGGGTCTGTTCTCAGGAAATGCTGCTCTGTGGGTATTTATCTGCTTCTTTAAGTTGTTTTCATTGTGTGGCATTGACCATGAGTGACACCATGTTGTGGCCTCCTGGGACCTGGTGCAGGAGCTCAGCCTAGAACAACTGCCTCCTTACTTGTTGTTCAATAGTCCACCCCTCAAGCCCAGGGTTAGGGGGGCCTGTTGAAACATCAAACACACACATGCCCATCTGGGGACAGATCATGAGGACAATGTCACCATGGGAGTGTTGCTCAGTGATGGTGGACGTCGGTAGGTGAGGAGGCGGGAACGGGATCAGTGGGCATCACAGAACCCTCCAGAGCCCTGAGAATATCACCAAGAGACCACACCTACCCCCAGCACCCACCTGAGGACTCTTGCTGTCGTCCTGGGTCAGCGTTCAGGGCCCCCACAGCCTGACCAGTACACAGTCAGACACGCAGCCAGGGCGGCCTCTGTGGGGACCTGAGTGGCTTCCTGGAGGCTGCTTGGTGGGTCTTCAGCACAGGAGTCAGAGGAAACTGCTCTCCCCATGGGCAGCTCCCTGCCCAGCCAGGTCACAAGTTGCCAAGAGGGCAGGTCACTGGAAATATCCATTCTGCAGTGTCTCCATGAAAACACAGTGACGGGGCCCTTTCTCTGGCCATGCCCAGCCCAGACAGCCTCCTGGGGCCCTGAGCTGGGCGGGGTGGGGCTCACCCACCTGCGTTGAGGGGGTGCAGCACTGGAAGCCCAGAGCCCCTCGAGCATAACCACATGCCCACACTGCAATAAAACCTGAAGTGCTCCATGTTGGTCCTTTCCCTCTAGTGGCTGTCCCCAGGCAGGGCACAGGGCTGTCAGTGGAGCTCAAAGGTGCCCACACAGGCCCTAGATGTATGGAGCTCTGACAGCCGTTGTTGGCATCACAGCAGTGACGGGTGCTGTGGCATCAGGAATGTCCAGAGGAACCACTGTGTGGAGGTCTCAGGCAGGGACGGAGCTGACGAAGCCTGTCTCAGCCTGGTCTACGGGTCACCAGGACAGCACAGGCCACTGTCCCTCCCACAGGAGCAGGCAGAGAGAGGAGGAGTCCACCTTGGATGGGTCAAGCCTTTAGCTGTGGGCTTCTTGGTGGCTGCAGCATGTCCCTCCCATTCTGACCAGTGCAGCCAGAGTTCGTGAAGGTCACTCAATCTTCACCTCCCACAGTGGCCTGGAATGAGCCTGGGACATGAGAGGCACAGGAAGCAGCGAGGACAGGCTGCAGGAGGCACTGCTCTAGGAAAGGCTGGTGACATGGGCTCAGCACATGCTCCTGGGCCCCTGGAGAGAAGGTGCCAGGAAGATGTGGGGGACACGGGTGCAGAGAAGGAAAGGCCAGCAGGGGCTGTCCCTCACCCTCCTGTCCTTGACCAATAGTTCTGGGGCTGCTAATTACTCAATGTCATCTGGGAACACTGTGAATCAACATAAAGATCAGGGATAACAAGTTTGTTTTTTTAAAAGAAATTTCCTGAGATAAATGAAAACACAGACACAACATATCGGAATCTATGGGACACATTGAAAGCAGTTCTAAGAGGAAAATTCATTGCGTGGAGTTCATTCCTTAAAAAAAGAAAAAAACAACAAATAAATGATCTCATACTTCATCTCAAAATCCTAGAAAAAGAAGAGCAAAACAACAGCAAAAGAAGTAGAAGGCAAGAAATAATGAAAATCAGAGCTGAAATTAATGAAATCGAAACAAAAGAAACAATTGAAAAAATTGACAAAACTAAAAGTTGGTTCTTTGAAAAAATAAACAAAATCGACAGACCCTTAGCCATGCTAACGAAGAGAAGAAGAGGGAGAACTCAAATTACTAGCATACGGGATGAAAAAGGCAATATCACAACAGACACTTCAGAAATACAGAAGATAATCAAAAATTATTTTGAATCCTTATACTCCAATACATTAGAAGATAGTGAAGGCATAGGTAAATTTCTTAAGTCATATGATCTGCCCAGATTGAGTCAGGAGGCTATAGACAACCTAAACAGACCAATATCAATTGAGGAAATAGAAGAAACCATCAAAAGACTACCAACTAAGAAAAGCCCAGGACCGGATGGGTATACGGCAGAGTTTTACAAAACCTTTAAAGAGGAACTAATACCAATACTTTTCAAGCTACTTCAGGAAATAGAAAAAGAGGGAGAACTTCCAAATTCATTCTACGAGGCCAACATCACCCTGATACCTAAACCAGACAAAGACACTTCAAAGAAAGAAAACTACAGACCAATATCTCTAATGAACCTAGATGCAAAAATCCTCAATAAAATTCTGGCGAATCGGATACAAAAACATATCAAAAAAATTGTGCACCATGATCAAGTAGGATTCATCCCTGGGATGCAAGGCTGGTTCAATATACGGAAATCAATAAATGTTATTCACCACATCAATAGACTTAAAAATAAGAACCATATGATCATCTCGATAGATGCGGAAAAAGCATTCGACAAAGTACAGCATCCCTTTATGTTCAAAACTCTAGAAAAACTAGGGATAACAGGAACATACCTCAATATTGTAAAAGCAATCTATACTAAGCCTCAGGCTAGCATCATTCTCAATGGAGAAAAATTGAAGGCATTCCCTCTAAAATCTGGAACAAGACAGGGATGCCCTCTCTCACCACTTCTGTTCAACATAGTTCTCGAAACACTGGCCAGAGCAATTAGACAGACGAAAGAAATTAAAGGCATCAAAATAGGAAAAGAAGAACTTAAATTATCACTATTTGCAGATGACATGATTCTATACCTAGCAGACCCAAAAGGGTCTACAAAGAAACTATTAGAGCTAATAAATGAATTCAGCAAAGTGGCAGGATATAAAATCAACACGCATAAATCAAAGGCATTCCTGTATATCAGCGACAAATCCTCTGAAATGGAAATGAGGACAACCACTCCATTCACAATATCTTCAAAAAAAAATAAAAGACTTGGGAATCAACCTAACAAAAGAGGTGAAAGACTTATACAATGAAAACTACAGAACCCTAAAGAGAGAAATAGAAGAAGATCTTAGAAGATGGAAAAATATACCCTGTTCATGGATAGGCAGAACTAACATCATCAAAATGGCGATATTACCCAAAGTTCTCTATAGGTTTAATGCAATGCCAATCAAAATCCCAACGGCATTTCTTGTAGAAATAGAGAAAGCAATCATGAAATTCATATGGAAAAATAAAAGACCCAGAATAGCAAAAACAACGCTAAGCAGGAAGTGTGAATCAGGCAGTATAGCGATACCAGACTTCAAACTATACTACAGAGCAATAGTAACAAAAACAGCATGGTACTGGTACCAAAACAGGCGGGTGGACCAATGGTACAGAATAGAGGACACAGAAACCAATCCACAAAACTACAACTATCTTATATTTGATAAAGGGGCTAAAAGCATGCAATGGAGGAAGGATAGCATCTTCAACAAATGGTGCTGGGAAAACTGGAAATCCATATGCAACAAAATGAAACTGAATGCCTTTCTCTCACCATGCACAAAAGTTAATTCAAAATGGATCAAGGAGCTTGATATCAAATCAGAGACACGCCGTCTGATAGAAGAAAAAGTTGGCTACGATCTACATACTGTGGGGTCGGGCTCCAAATTCCTCAATAGGACACCCATAGCACAAAAGTTAATAAGTAGAATCAACAAATGGGACTTACTCAAACTAAAAAGTTTTTTTCTCAGCAAAAGAAACAATAAGAGAGGTAAATAGAGAGCCTACATCCTGGGAACAAATCTTTACTCCTCACACTTCAGATAGAGCCCTAATATCCAGAGTATACAAAGAACTCAAAAAATTAGACAATAAGAGAACAAACAACCCAATCAACAAATGGGCCAAGGACCTGAACAGACACTTCTCAGAGGAGGACATACAATCAATCAACAAGTACATGAAAAAATGCTCACCATCTCTAGCAGTCAGAGAAATGCAAATCAAAACCACCCTAAGATACCATCTCACTCCAGTTAGATTGGCAGCCATTATGAAGTCAAACAACAACAAGTGCTGGCAAGGATGTGGGGAAAAGTGTACACTTGTACATTGCTGGTGGGACTGCAAATTGGTGCAGCCAATTTGGAAAGCAGTATGGAGATTTCTTGGAAAGCTGGGAATGGAGCCACCATTTGACCCAGCTATTCCCCTTCTCAGTCTATTCCCTAAAGACCTAAAAAGAGCATGCTACAGGGACACTGCTACATCGATGTTCATAGCAGCACAATTCACAATAGCAAGACTGTGGAACCAACCTAGATGCCCTTCAATAGATGAATGGATAAAAAAAATGTGGCATTTATACACAATGGAGTATTACTCTGCATTAAAAAATGACAAAATCATAGAATTTACAGGGAAATGGATGGCATTAGAGCAGATTATGCTAAGTGAAGCTAGCCAATCCCTAAAAAACAAATGCCAAATGTCTTCTTTGATATAAGGAGAGTAACTAAGAACAGAGTAGGGTCAAAGAGCATGAGAAGAAGATTAACATTAAACAGGGATGAGAGGTGGGAGGGAAAGGGAGAGAGAAGGGAAATTGCATGGAAATGGAAGGAGACCCTCAGAGTTATACAAAAGTACATACAAGAGGAAGTGAGGGGAAAGGGAAAAATAATACAAGGGGGACAAATGAATGTCAGTAGAGGGGGCAGAGAGAGAAGAGGGGAGGGGAGGGGAGGGGAGGGGCAATAGTAGAAGACAGGAAAGGCAGCAGAACACAACAGACACTAGTATGGCAATATGTAATTCAATGGATGTGTAACTGATGTGATTCTGCAATCTGTATATGGGGTAAAAATGGGAGCTCATAACCCACTTGAATCAAAGTGTGAAATATGATATATCAAGAACTATGTAATGTTTTGAACAACCAACAATAAAAAAGTAAAAAAAAAAAAAGAAAAAAAGAAATGTCCTTGTGCTACTGGAATAAAGATCCCAGGGAACAGGAGTTAGAGGTACATATTAAGCAAAAAGTCTTGCTGAGTCCACAGCCATCCTCTCAAAATAAACCCTGAGAGTTATTAATGTAATTGCCTGAATTTCCAAGGTGACCTTGAGCATTATGTTTTCAGGAGGAAGTCACTCAGTGAGGTGTGACAGGGCTGAGACCCAGAGCCCCAACTCTGCCTCCCACTGACCAGGACACTGAGGAGCCCAAGGCCTCCCCTTCAAAGCCTCCTCACTGGCAGGATGGAAGCGGGAGACCCACCTGTCAGGTGTCCTCAATGTGCTCTGTCTTCTTATCACTTAGCCAACCATGAAACTGTCATCCAGACAGAGGCGTCCCTGAGAAAGGGTCTGGCCCTGGCCTGCTCCCTGTCTCTGGTTACTCGGGAGCAAACCAGCTCAGAAATAACCCCCTGAGCTGCACACATTCCTGAGTGACCTGATGAGCTGGTGTCTGAGGAGCCTGGTCACCAGGGATGGGGAGAAATGACTCGGTCTTTGTTCTGGGAGTGGGCACAGAGGGCAGGTTCACTTCCTTGAGGGTTACAACTCTCCATAGGAGCCCACACAGGTGGGGGTACTCAGGTGGCAGGTGACCGGAGACCTGTGCACAGACCTGGGCCAACAGGCAGATTCAGCATCAAACGTGGTCTCAGGAGGGGCCTGGGCTGTGGGCGCACAGACACTTTCAGGCCCTCTTGTGGACACTGGCCATGGTTCCTAGGTCTGTTCCGAGCAGAGAGAGGCCTGGGGTCCCAGAGCAGGAAGCGCTGACTGAGAGCCACCTGGTCTAAGGTGGCTTCTCCCTGCCCCTGGCCCCAGCTTCCTGGGCTTCTCCTCTGTGGGCTCCTCTCTGGGCACACAAAAGGGGCTGGAACCTGCTCATGCCCAAGTACAGGAGGCTGATGTGACATCATGGGGCCCCCCCAAGGCAGGCAGAGGGCCGTCCTAATGACCCTGCACAGGGGCTGAGGTGCTCATAACTCTTCCCCACTCACCAGGTCCCTCTCGGCAGGGGAGGCCGGGCAGGCAGTACCCTTCCTTCATGTGTGGGAACCTGGGGCTCAGAGAGAGACACAGAGGTCAGGAGCTCAGGGACTGCTGGGGAGGCAGACGGGGGTCAGTTCTGAGGGAGGGCCTGGTCCGGGCCTGCAAGTAGTCATGATGCTGTGGCCTTGCAGGAAGTCGGACGAGTCACTCTCCTGATCCTTGCTGCCCTCCCTAGCAACATGAGGAGAGAATCCCCATCTTCACCCTGTGCAGAGCACCCCATTCCCAGGTCATGGCTGGCCTTCCCTGTCCATCCCCATCCTCGGAAGCCCATTAGGTGTGGCCTCTTGTAGTGCTTGTGTGGCCTCGTGAGTGTGAGTGTTTTGTTGTGTGTCTATGTGTTCCTGTGTGTGTCTCCACATGTGTGTTTGTGTGTTGTACAAATGTGAACCAAAATCAAGGAAGGCCATCAGGACTCCCAGGCCTTATTTTGGTGATAACTGGAAATATCACCAGAAAAATTTAAAGCATATCTCACTGTGTGGCCAACAGGACTGGGGCCCCGGGTGTGATACCAGGCAGCAGCGACCAAATGGAGGCAGATTCAAAGCTGCTGAACAAGACTTTATTGAGATTCGCTCCCGGGCAAGACTCTCCAGTCCAACAGAGGGGTTCAGGGGTTCTCAAGCTCAGCAGGACTGGAATATTTTATTGTGCTTAGGGCATAAAGGAAGGGCTTGGCATAGGAAAGAGAGGGCTGGGGACAGAAAAGGAAGGTTTTTAGAGTCCCTTGTCCTACTGCAGTGCCCCATGTGGCCTTTGTCGGGGAGCTTGATCCAGGATTGATCAGGAGAACCCACTGATTGACAGCTGGTTTTGTAGGGGCCTGACTGTTGTGGGTTGCCTGGTGCTTTGTTCCCTTAGGTACCTAAAACCGACCTAACCTCCCGGCCTTTTGGATGATGTAGAGCAGCGAATTCCTCTGGCTACTTCATGCTGGCTAGGGGGACTGGGGGGAAGTGATTGCTCAGTTGACAGTTTAGTAGGGAGGTGACTGTAGGGGAGTAGGAGCATCTGGTTGAAGGTCACTGGCAATTTCACCCATGCGCTTTTGGGAGAACCTGAGGAGGCAGGGAGCAATCATTAATAGAAGGCCCATACTACACAGGAGTGAGAATGGGAGTCAGCCACGCCATGAGGGCAGAGTGTAGCCAGCCTGGCCAGGGGTCATTTGGTTGTTGCTGTTTAAGCCTTTCTCCCAAACAACGGAGGGTGTCCACATTCTTTTCAACCAATGCAGTTTCACTGATACAGTAGCAGCATCCTTCTTTCAGGAATAGACAGGTTCCTCCATTGTCTGCTGTCAGGAGGTCTAGGGCTCGAGGGTTCTGTAATGAAACTTGGGCAAAGGATGTTATTTGCCTTTGTAGGGAAGCGAGAGAGGTGGCCAGTGTCCTAACTGCTTTCCAAAGTTGATGTTCAAGCTTCTGAGTAGCGGTGACTGCAGAACCAAGTCCTCCTGTCCCCAGTCCGGAGGCAGCGAGGGAGGAGGCCAGGGAGGATCCAACCACTACTCGTAGAAAGACGGCCGTCTTGCCCTGGAAAGGGGGGTGGTGACAAGCCATGTTAATTCAGCCTCACTGGACAGAGGTAATTGAGAGACCAAGGTGGAAGGAACAGAAAAAGTGAAGGGCACATTGAGGCTTAGATTTTTTGTTAGGGTACCATTGCATCAGAGCAAAGGTTGGGGAAGAGATTTGAATGATCTAGTCACAGGACCCCGAACCAGAGGAAGAGTAGCAGCAGAGGAATTCCCTGATGAGTTATGAAAAAGAGGTCCTTCCTCAAAGGATGGAGAGGGGGGTAGTGTTGAGGAATAGAGAGGAAGGTCAATGGGAATCGCAGTTAGAGGAGTATGATCCAAACCTGCGCAGAGCAAACAGTCTGAAATGTTACTAGCTTTGGATAAACTGAGAAGCTGAAGGTCCTGGAGTATTAGGGCCATCCACGAGAAAGGGTCAGCTTTAGGATGGGCAACTGCATCCAGCTGGTGTTGGAGTTCTTCTCTTGCTCCTGGATGTTTATGTGAATTTGTGGGAACACTTGTACATGAGTCCCCCAGATTCTGATAGAGGCCGAGGGGAGCTTGGCAAAACCCCAAGAATAAAATTTACCATCAACACTGGAAGCCCATTTTGGGTCCCATGAGTCCCAAATAGTTAATTTGGCGAATGCTCGTTCTCATCACAAGGCTCATCTAGGAAGCATGTCTCACATGAATTATAAGGGCACCTCCATAGGTGTCAGGCCAGCACTTACCAGATTCCTCAGCACTGCTGCACACAGGTGGGACGAGGTGGCTTGGTTGCGTCCAGTAATGTAAAGGGTGACGGCCTGATTGCAGCCAGTGGAGGGGCAATCGCTTTGACCCATAAACTGAGAGTGGGTGGTGCCATCCTGGTGCCATGTTGCTTGGATGTAGAAGTGCCATCTGTGGGTTTGGATAGAAGCTTGAGAGCGATTGATTGTTATTAAAAGAAGAAGAGGGTTGGCGAGAAATTTTGAGTGGAAGTCCAGGATTGGATATTTGGAACAGGCGCCTTTTTAAAGTGGGAGACATGGTACCATAGGGAGTGGCCCAAAAGTGTGGCCGCTGTTGGGGTAGTAAGTACGACTGTATGGGGTCCCCATCCAGCAAGGTTCCAACGATTGAGGGTGCAGTTCCCTAAGTAAGACTGTGTCACCCTGTGGAAGAGGGTCCGATTCAATTCCTGGTTGTGCTGGGATTCAGGCAACGGATGGCACAGGAAGGTACCAGTCTGTGTGTCCTCTTAGAAGTTTGTGTAGAAGTGTGAGATAGGGCAGGTAGGACACAAGGGGAGGGGGAATGACAGGAAAGCTTTGTTGATTAAGAAAGGGCGCCCATGGAGTAGCTCAAAGGGGCTAAGGCCTGAGGGAGCTCTAAGTGCTGCCCGAATTCAGGTGAGGGCCACCGGCAGGAGATTGGGCCTGAGTTCAGTAGCAAGTTTAGTGAGATGATCCTTGAGAATGCCGTTAGCGCTCTCAACCTTACCTGAGAATTGGGGTTGGTGAGGGATATGGAGCCTCCAGGTGATGTTGAGGCCTCTGGAGACTAGCTGTACAACCTGAGAAGTGAAGGCCGGACCGTTGTCTGACTGGATGGAGGTGGGAAGTCTGAACCTGCTCAATGAGGATGGAGGCGACGGTGTCAGCAGTTTCCCTGGAGGTAGGGAAGGCTTCCATCCAACTGTAAGAGAGTGCTGTCCCCAAGTCACAACCAGTTAGATCCTGTGCCAGGGCCTGACCAAAGAGGTGGAGACTGTCCCTGAAGCCTTGGGGTAGGACTGTCCATGTCAGCTGTTGAGACCCAAAGGGTGTACGTCTTCCCACCTGAAGGCAAAGTGGTAAGAAGGGTCAGGATGGAGGGGCACTGTAAAGAAGGCAGCTTTAAGATCCAGGACAGTAGAGTGAGTGGTCTAAGGGAGAATATGAGAAGAGGAGTGTGGGGGTTGGGAACCACCGGGTGGATGGGAATAATCACCTTCTTAATTAGGCGAAGGTCCTGGAGTAAACAATAGGCTCCTGAGGGTTTGTGCACTGGCAATATGGGGGTGTTGCAGGGGGAGTCAGTAGGGATGAGGAGTCCCTGGGCAAGCAACCAGTCTATGATGGGTGTAAGTCCTTTCCTGTGGGTTTTGGAGATGGGAAATTGGGGACACGAAGGAAATTTAGTTTGAGGTCCAACTGGATACGAAGTAGCTTATGGTTGGAGTCTATGACGGGATTGGAGATGTCCCAGACCTCGGGATCGAGTAGGTCGGGGGCAATGGCATGGTAGGTACTGTTGGGTTATTAGAGAGGGTAAAGATGAGAGGCAGAAGAAGATGGGTGGTGGTATTCTTGGGGGCTAGTTGGAGGGTGGCTCAGTCCTCCAGCGCATCCTGGCTCCTCGTCCACCTGTCCTGCACCACAGCAGAGCCGAGGCTCCTCCCAGGGCTCTCCCAGTCACGTGCTGTCTGTGCCAGGGAGGCAGAGGTTGCTGTGCCCAGTTTCCTGCCAAGACTCCCGAGTAGCTGCACACTGGTTACCACGGACTTTGGCGGGTTCTTTGTCCCTGTGTCTTAGACACTATGTCCTCCAGGCTGTCAGAAGCCCCCAGTGAGTTGTGGGGGAATGACCTCCAGTCCCCCAGGCGCCCGGCTTGGACTCTGTCTTCCTCTTCGACCGTCCTTACAGGCCTTTGCCTTCCTTGGACTGAGATGTGGTTATAGCACCCATGATCCCACAGGAGAGGACACACGCAAGAGGCCAGGTGAAGGTGACTGGGTATGATCTAAGTCTTGTCCAGCTCTGAGTCAGCAAACCTGAGACACTGACAGAAACTGCACCACCTACCCAGGACAGGCAGGGATAGTAAAGGGACACTGTTGCTCCAGGTGCCCATACATTCATTTTGAAATACTTATGGTGTGTGCCTCCTGCACCGTGGAGAACATGGGACAATCGGAGCCACTCCTGCTTGCAGACTGCTTGGTGCAGAGTGTTGGCGTTTTCAAAATACTTCCACCCTGATTATCCACCCACTCAGCAGCCTCTACAAAAACCCCTCACCAAACAGACTGCATCTCAGAGACCCGGGCTCTGCCTAGTAATTGGAGAACATCTCTGCCTAAGACTGGAACCAGACAGGATCACCAGAAAAGAGTGCGTGAAAGGATGTCCCTCCAGGGCACAGGCCAGCTTAGCAGTTCCGTTTGGGAAGGAGGTTTGCCATCAATCCCCATAACCAAGACCTGGGAAGGAGACAGAGACCCAGAGTGGGCAGGCCAGATAGAATAGGTAATCCCCCATGTCCACAAGGAAGGTTATGGACTTACCCGCTACCTGGAGCCTTATCCTAGGCTCGGCAAGGGTTAAGGGGGTCCTCGAGTCTGGGCTTCTTCAGTCTTCTGCGAACCCCAATAGTTCAAGAGAAGGAACCTTATGCTGGTCATGCCCCATGTGGAGATGCCAAAGAAGGGCCAGCCATGGGGCAGTCCTCTTCTAATGTCCTGTCTGCTTACTGGTGGGGCTCAGCCTGGAGGGGGCGTGGCTTTGGGCATTGGCGAGCCCAGTGACTTCTCATCCACATTTGAAGCAAGCCCCTGGTGGAGAGGGATGCTGGCTTCCCCCGTGAAGCTCTTGCGGGAGCCGTGGGCCTCAAGGCCGCAGCCGAGGCCTGGGTTTGCAGTGTTACCTTTGTCTGCAATGGAGCCTGCCTGGCTGGTTCAGCCGATTCCTCCCGGGCATTACAGACTTTAGAGGCCGTTTTCACCAGATCTTGGATAGGGGTCTGAGGGCCCTCCTCAGCTTGATTGAGCTTTGGGTTAGCTGGTAAGATGACCTGGTGGGACCAGGTGTGGGCACTGATAGGAGAAGAGAGGATTGAGTGGGGGGAGGGATCCATTGAGGGGGAGGGGGAAGGCTTGTATCAGTAGAAGAGGTGGGTGGAGGAGTCATGACTGCAGGACAGGAGGAGGGAGAGCAGGGGGAGAGGGATGGAGGAGGGTTCTGCAGCAGGGGAGGAGGAGCTGTGGTAGCAGGAGGAGAGGGAGGGGAGGGTGCAGGTGTGGGAGGGGAGAAGGTCTATTTCCTAAGAGTGTCCGTTCAGCCTTTAGGTGGTCACTGGGACAGACGTAGAGATTAGGGACGAGGGCTCAGGAACTCCTGAGGATTCGTGGGACTGTAAGGTTGATCCTTCCCCAGTTGAACCCTGGGGCCTCTGTGCCACCTGGCACTGGGCTGTTATCTCCTCCTATGGCTTTAGAGCCTAGGGCACAGGAAGCTGGGGCAGGAGCACCGCAAGGTCCAGGCCAGCCTCAGCATCTTAGTGAGACTCTGTCTCAAAATAAAAAGTTAAAAGGACTGGGGATGTGGTTCAGTGAGAGAACATCCCTGGGTTCAAACCCTGGTACTAAAAAATAAGAAAGGAAACAGCCCTGCAACTTCAGGTGAGTAAATAGGTGAATGTGGACACAGATCAGGTGCAGGACAACACTGATTTGTTTGTTTGTTTGTTTCTTTTTTTTTTGTACCAGGGATTGAGCCCAGAGGCATTTAACTACTGAGCCACACCCCACCCCCACCTCAGCCTTTGTGTATTTTATTTAGACACTGGATCTTGCTTAGTTGCTTAGAGTCTTCCTAAATTGCTCAGACTGACTTTGAATTTGCAATCCCCCTGCCTCCGCCTCTTCGGCTGCTGGGATTACAGGCTTGTGCCAGCCGTCCAGCAGGACATGACTCTGAGCAGGACGTATCTGCTGCTTTCCCACACCTCTGAGGTGTGTCTCAGCAGAGGGGACCCCCAGGTCAGGGAGGGCCACTAGGCTCCTCCCACCTCCCCCTCCTGATGGCCTGGCACCAGCTGGTTCCACTGCAGCCCAGTCAGGGAGGACAGCAAGGCCTCAGGTGACAGGGGCACCTTGCAGGCAGACACCTGGCCAGCTTCAGGAGGTGCCCCAGGCTGATGTCCAGCACAGAAGGCTCCTGCTCCCACAGGAACTCAGTGTCCCCACACTCCTAAGGTGGACTATAAGTCCCCGAGGGGTGTGTGTGAGTGAGGGACAGCTCATGGTGCAGGGCATCCGGTGAGTCTCCCTGTGGCTCCCTGGGCTGCACAGTAAGTCCTCCCCCATCACCTCCTGAGCTGACTCGGGAAGTGCTCGCGGCCTCCTGCCTGCTCCAGCACCCGGGGTCCACCCAGGAGAAGCCGAGGAAGGCACAGCTCAGGACCACGGGCAGGTCTCATCTGAGCCCTGGTGCCTGGCCTTGGCCCTGCTGCTGGGAGACTCGGGGAGGGTGAGGGCCTGGCTCTGCCACCCCAGCACACAGTGGGCCTCGGGGTGAACACTGGGGCGGGAGCTGACCTGGTGACTTCTCCTGTGGCCCCTCCACACGTGCACTGGCTCTGAGCCTCCTGTCCTTGCTGGTCTCTGCCCTCAGAGGGTGGAGGAGGCGACCTGGGCAGCCCCTGCCCTCTTCTCCAGCTGGGCCTCTGCCCCTGACTTCTTACCCTGCTGCTTTGGGAATCCAGCCTGAGCCAGAGACCCAGACCAAGGCTCCTGCACTGCATGTCCCCAACCCCCTCATGGAGAAAGGGGGCCCTTGGAGCTCAGCCCATCAAGCTGGCTCCTCAGACCCCGAGGAGGTCCAGGGTCCTGTCCCCTGCACTCACTGACCCACCCTGCGGCCCCAGTGGCCTCTGCCCTTCATCTCCTGCTGGAGACCCAGGAGAGGTGTGGACCTAACTCCTCGGTGACCTGGCTGACCTTTCAGCCCTCTCCTTGCGCTTTCTCACTAGGTTCATGGCTTTGTGTCCCATGCGCCAGCCCCTCGCCATTCTGAAGGCTGTGGGTTCACAAAGCCCACCACCTCTGCCCCTAGGAACTGCCCTCCCAGGTCCTATCTGGATGTAAGTTTGGTATCGACCTTTATTTCATTTAATTGTCCCCATCCTTTTTGAAAGATAAGGTTCAGAGAGGTTCCACTGTGCCGTGTGGGTGGCACAGCTGCTCTTGGCAACCTGGATTAGAACTCGGGTCTGTTTAAATCTCTTCGTGCCCCAAACGCTGATCTTCCAGAGAGAAAGTCTCATCATGTCCCCAAAGGGTCTGGGACAATATTGGTGGCCAGGACAGAGCATTGGGCTGCTGATAGGACCTGAGCTATGTATATGCAGGGCCCTGACCCCTGGAGGCAGGTGCAGAACTGTGACAAGAAAGCCAAGCGTGAACACAGGTGATAGCTGGGCCGAGGTCACCAGAGGGACAGCATCATGTTCATTTTGATATTTGTCTGATTCTTTTCTGTGATGAGGACTGAGTGCATTCTGTGTTGGGTCGATCCTGGTGAGGACAGGTTTATTGGGACTCACGGCTCAGGTTCATGGCCAAGGGTCCATATCTACTGAGGGCTGTCTTGATGGCCAGATGTCATAAGGCGGCACGGGGGTCACGTGGCCAGACTCAGGGAGCAGGTGTGTGTCTCCCCTGGTGTCTCATCTAATTAGACCCCCAGATTCAATCGTGGGGCTGCACCCTGGTGGCCTTATCTAGACCTGCTCACCTCCCCAGGGCCTGGTCCAGGCTCTACTCTCTTGATAGCTCACCGTGGGGGTTAGACCCTGCTGTGCCTTTCAGGTGCACCATCATCACTGCTGATGAAGAGGTAGGCAGCACCTGTGTGGGCTGGGCACCTGGCACACGGGCAGTCAGCTGACTCTTTTGCTTGGTGTCCATCACTGGGCAGGGGAGTCGTCTTGGCCTGTGCTCAGGACATGGCCCTCCCTTCTCTGTCTTGCAGGACGATGCCATCCTCTGTCTCATGGGGCCTCCTCTTGCTGGTAGGCCTGTGCTGCCTGGCCCCAGGCTCCCAGGTTCAAGATCCCCAGGAGGCCCAATCATCTGATCATGGCCACGAGCATGAGGAACATTCAACCTGCCACAATGTCTCCTCCAAGGTCATTGACATGGCCTTCACCTTATACAGGGAGCCAGCCACATGGTCAAGACACAGCAATATCTTATTCTCCCCAGTGAGCATCGTGATGGCCTTTGCCAAGCTCCATCCAGGTGCCCACACAGGAGCTGCCAGTGATGGCTGGGGAGGGGACTGTCCCCTGCGCAGGGCCCTGTGCTACAGGCTCAACAGCTGTGCTTCCCATCAGTGTGAGCCAGGCTCAGGGAAGGGTGAGTGACAGGGGAGTGCACACCCAGAGACTGGCCTGAGGACTTCACTGCCCTCCAAGACTGACACTCACAACCAGATCCTGGAGAGCCTGAAGCTGAATCTCAGGGAGACTCCGGAGGCTAAGATCCACGAGTGCTTCCAGCATCTCCTCCAGAACTTCCAGAAGCCCAGCCAACAGTGCCAGCTGACCACGGGCAGCAGCCTCTTCATCCACAGCAGCCTAAAGCTCGTGGATCAGTTTGTCCAAGACACCAAGAATCTGTACCACTCAGCGATCGTCCCCGTCGACTTCAGGACCAACCAAGAAGCCAAGAAACAGATCAACAGTCACGTGCAGCAGAAAACCCGAAGGACAGCACCACCTCCTCCTGCCCAATGAGATATCGGGGCTCAGGCTTCCCTGTGGCACCTGCCACTCTGCTGCTAGTGAGGGTCAGGCACTGTTGTCCAGCACAGGGGGAGCTCTGGGCTTCACATAGGTCCAGGACGAGGACTTAGGGGTGTCCTGAATACAGACAAAACCATGTATCCACGAGGGACAGGGAACCGTTGGGAAAGAAGCACCCAGGGGCGATCCTGCCATCAGTGTTCTTAGCACCTCCGGGTACTATTAAATCCACATAAAATCCACCTAGAGCCATGTCTCTTTGGAGTCGGGTTTTCACATTAAGCCTGACTCTATCCAAATCCTAAAACCCCCTCTGGCTTTCCATTGTATCCATATAAACCTTCAGCAGCCTGTTTCCATCTTCATCCCATTTGACAGACACTGAAGCTGAGGCTCAGAGAGGAGCTTCACAGGAAGGGGGCTCAGGGCACCCTGGTGGCTGCCTAGTGCCCAACCTACATCTCACCCCCTCCCTCCCTGCCTCCCTCCCTCCCTCCAGGCAAATGGAATGAGGAGCCCAATGCTGAGCGGCACATCGTAGAGAACTTTCACGTGAACAGGAAGATGACCATCAAGGTGCCCATGATCCACTGCCTGGGCAACTTCTTCCTGCACCGCGACAAGGAGCTGTCCAGCTGGGTGCTGGTTCAGCACTACCTGGGTGACACCACCTTTGCCATCCTGCCGGACCCAGGGAGGATGCTGCAGGTGGAGAAAAAACTGACCCCCAAGCACTTTGAAGATATCCTGAGAAAGAGCGACCTCAGGTGATGCCCCGTCCAGGAGCCCACACAGGAGCTGCCATGATGGCTGGGGGGGGCCTGTCCCCTGCGCAGGGCCCTGTGCCACAGGCTCAGCAGCTGTGCTTCCCATCAGTGTGAGCCAGGCTCAGGGAAGGGTGAGTGACAGGGGAGTTCGCCCAGAGACTGACCTGAGGACTTCACTGCCCTCCAAGGTCAGCTCCCTGCCCCCCACCTGGGGCCATGAACAGCAATGCCAGCACGTTGTGTCAGGACCAAGGACAAAGGCCTCGGCCTGCAGGCTAGGGCAGCATGAGAGAGGACTTCCCGGAAGATGGGATGTGGTGCACAGGGGAAGTGCCTGCATGGAAAGGCCCAGAACAGGAACAGGCAGAGCTGGGAGCTCAGGGCACGTTCCCACAGGCTCCGTTTCTCTGTCGCATCTCAGGCTGCTTCATGGGCCCCAGAAGCCACAGAGCTGGGGCGTGAGGCACAGAGCAGGGCACAGGGGCACGGTAATGAGCCCAGCCCTGGCGCAGATGCAGGAGGCGCTGCAGGCAGACGTGACACCCGAACCTGCAGGTTAACAGCCCCTGGGTGGTCACCACCACTGGCCCACCCCGCCCTCCTGAAGCCACCACACCCAGGCTGGGAACAGAGCACAAGGCAGCCTGGCACTGGTCCCTGAGCTCAGGTGCCAGTGTGTGGCCTCAGCACAGTCCCTGGGCCTCACCCCATCCCTGGGGACAGGAGCCAAGCCTGCAGCACAGCAGGGGTCCAGGAAGCTAAAGCACACAAGCCAGTGACTTCCTATTCTGCTGAGGGTGGGCCAGGGCACTGAGTGGGAGAACCAATCAGGAGAGGAAACACTTTCACAGCACCGTGGGGCCCAGCAGAAGCCAGAAACCCTGTGAATCGCCCTCATTTCCCACCTTCATACCAGGCCAGCCAATTTACACTTCCCCAAACTGTCCATCTCTGGAACCATCGATCTGAAGCCCATCCTGAGAAGTCTGGGCATCACCAAGGTCTTCAGCCATGAGGCTGACCTGTCTGGGATCACGGAGGACGCTCCCCTGAGGCTCTCCCAGGTGAGGATGGCCGTGGTCCAGGGGTCTGCAGGCCAGAGTGGTGG
Source organism: Marmota monax (assembly GCF_021218885.2). Taxonomy (NCBI): domain Eukaryota; kingdom Metazoa; phylum Chordata; class Mammalia; order Rodentia; family Sciuridae; genus Marmota; species Marmota monax. The sequence goes on along the minus strand of NW_026695241.1, from coordinate 3,008,995 downwards.
GGGCCTGCTCAGGCCTGAGGCTGAGGGAGGGGCCAAGGGACTCAGCAAGGGCCAGGTGGGTCCTCCTGAGGATGCAGAGATTCACCAGCTCTGATGGGGAGGAGGACAGGGCCAGGGAGGTGGCCTCCGGTAGAGCTGGCCTTGCAGGGACCTCCCCTGAGGGGCCCCCTGACCCTTGGCCTCTTCCTTTCCCAGGGCCATTGAGTCCTTGGGCTTCTGTTTACCCACATTTACTCAGACAGGCTTAGGCTCAGTATCTTCAGAGAATGTTCTGGAATCTTCCACCTGTGACATTTAGAGCTACTTGTGATCTAGCAAATCTAAATTATTACTGAGTCCACTCAAATGGGCCACTTGCTCAGGAAAACAGGAGGGGACCAAGGGAAACTGCAGGTTCATGTGGGTGGCTCCCTCTTGGGTATCTGTGCACTGGGAAGGTCACCACCAGTGTCCCTGTGCCAAGGACCTCCTAGCCCTACAGGGGGAAGGGGATAAACGTGGAGGTGACACGGAGGCCTATGGTCTTCCTCTTGGGCCCCTGAGGTCACATCCAAGGGCAGAAGAGATGGAGGTCAGGAAAGGAGGGGGAGGGGAGCAGGCTGAGTCAAGAAGAGGGTGAGATGGGGTTAGGGGGACCTGAGTGACCCACAGGGAGGCCTAGGACAGGACAGGCTGGTCCAGCAGGAAGGCCCTGGTGAGGTCCTGTTGGTAGGAGGCTCCCACGTGGGGCCTTGCTGCAGCCTGGGGTGGGGCAGCAGGACCTCAGAGCCCTCTGCTTCTCTCCCCTCCAGGCCCTGCATAAGGCTGAGCTGACCTTCGACAAGGAAGTGACAGTGGCCACAGGGGATGCCAAATGGGAAGAAAACACCTTGTTTGAGGCCCCCACTGTCCAGTTCAACAGGCCCTTCTTGCTCATCGTTAGGGATGAGTACACCAACTTTCCCCTCTTTGGTGGCAAAATAGTGAATCCCATAGAGAAATAGCTGGTCTCGGGCTTCAGCCCCTCCCTTCCTGGCCAAGCCACCTACTTGGTGACATTAAACAGGTTGGTCTGGGCAATGTCTGCAGGTGGCCTGCAAATTCTGCACCTGTGGTCTCTGTGTCTCCCTGTGTCCTGAGGTCCCGTGAGGACTCCATGTCACAGCATCTCTCAGTGACACTGTGCCAGCTGTGTGACTGGCTAAGGCCATGACCTGTGAGCCCTGGGAATGTCCATGCCTCAGATTTCCAGTCCTGCCTGGGAATCCTGAGGGGGTCTGTGGCTCAATAGCAGCCCAAGGCTCAGGGTCCACCCAGCACTCCATGCCCCCTCCCACTATGTGGTGGCCACACTCACCCAACAAGCCTCTTCCTGTTGGTCAGCCTTTGTGCTCCTCTGACTAAAGACCCGACCAGGACAATTTCAGAGGAGGAAAAGTTTACTTGGGGATCACAGTGGCAGATGTCCATTCCTCAGGGCCCAAGGTGAGGCTTACCCACATGGAGGAAGGGTGGGGGGAGGGAAGCGGTCACGTGGGGATCAGGAAGCACAGAGAGACTCCACTGGCCAGACACAAATATAACCCCAGAGCCTTGTCCCCAGTGCCCTCCCCCTCCAGCCACACCCCATGTCCCCAGTGCCCTCCCCCTCCAGCCACACCCACCTCCCTCAGTGACCCCCAGGTAACCCCCTCAGGGAGGACTCACTGATTGGCTTTAGGTCCTCACAACCCTCACTTCTCCTCTGAACCTTCTGCAGTGTCTCCCTCATGAGCTTTGGGGACACCTCACATCCAACCATGACCCTCTGAGCCCCCAGACCTGGCCGCTCACACCCTGGTTTTGAGTAGCTGTGACTACTGCCACAGCAGGGAGGTGACCATGCCCCCTCTCACCACACTGTCCCCTCACCAGACCTGGCCGCTGGCCTCACAGGGCATGTCCTAGGGGGGTTGGAGGAGGTGGTGAGGAGCCTTCCTCAATGGGCTGGGCCAGGACCTGACCTCTGTCCTTGTCTTTCCATAGCTGCCCAGGAGGCTCACACGTCCCCTCTTGGAAGAGCCCCTGTCCCCAGTGAGCAGGAGGGGCTCTGTGTCACTGTCTCTCCCTCAAGCCCACCAGGCCCCCAGGTCCCCAGGCCACTTACCCTGTGTCCCCTCTCCCTAGTCCTGTGCCATGTCCCCAGGGATGGCTCCTAGAGGTCACGGCAGGCTGCGTTGGCTGTGGCAGGGCAAGGACAGCCCCCTGGAACCCCAGCCCTCCTGCCCTGCCTGGGCTCTCACTGGGGTAGTGCACCTGGCGCCTCCTCTAGGGTCCCCCTGGGTCCTCAGGACAGCAGGAGGTCTGGTGGGTGGCCAGGCTGTCCTGGAGCAGCCCTGCCATGGGGCGCCCTGGCCCCTTCCACCCTCAAGGCTGCTGGGCTGAAGTAGCGGGGTGCCCAGGGCTCGGGGTCTCCTTCTCCTGTGGCCACACTGACACCCCAGGGCCATCTCAGCATCACCCCCTCACCTTTCATGGGAGGAAGGTGGACATGACGCCCTAGGTGGAGTCCTGATGCAGGGTCCTCTTTACAGTCTGAGGAAACACACCACCTGTGCTGTCACAACAGAAACAGGACTGCATCGTGTAGGAGGCCCAGTCAGAATGGGTCAGACAGAACTGGACTTGGGCCAGAGGATAGGTGAGACTGTCCTTTGTTCCTTAGCAAAGGAAACCCAGAGTTACAGCAGCTATATTGGGAGGGTTTAATTTGGGTAAAAGTACTTATTCAAGGGGTACATTGGAAAGATAGGGCTAAAGAACCCACAAAAAGCAATACTATGCAAACCGAGATACAATCTGTCAAAATCTCTCCAACAGTATGAAGGAAGTTCTAAGAAAAATGTTTACAGCACCAAGTGCCTATGTTAAGAAAATATAAAAATTCCAAATAAATACTTTAATGTTGTACCTCAAGTCCCTAGAAAAGCAAGAACAAAAGACTTCCTAAACCACTAGAAGACAGGAAATATAATCAGAGCTGAAATTAATAAAATTGAAAATGAGAAAACAATATAAAGGATCCATGCAAAAAGAACTGGTACTTTGAAAAAATAAATGAGTTTGATTTTTTAAAAATTAACCAAACTAACAAACAAAAGAGCAGAACTAAATTTAAAGAGAGAGAGAGAGAGAGCGAGAGAGAGAGAGAGAGAGAGAGAGAGAGAGATAGGTGATAAAGGAGATATCACCACAGAAATCCAGAAAATCATTAGGAAGTATTTTGAAATTTTTTTTAAACCAAAGTGTTTTTATTTCTAAACCAAGCATATTCCTAGGAATATGGAAGTCTTAATTAAAAATTAGAAATGTATAAAAACCTTAAGCAATAGTTACTGAAAATGCCATAGACTATTTAACAAAAAATATTTGAAGCTTTGTATTAGAAGACACATTTTTGTAATTACATATTTTTGATGCTCTTCTGAAATCATGAAAATACAACCAGTTTCCTATGTATAATCTTAGTCCATAATTGCTAACTTTTCCAAACTTTCGTATAGATTCTCAAGGATAGGTTTCATCTACCATTGCAAACAATCATTTATTAAATAATAAAGTAGAAGTCCATGCTATATAAATAAGAATTCCTCACAGAGAAATCAAGAAAAAAATATTTCCTATCACAGAGAGTTATCATTAACCTATAAGTCTTCAAACCAGTATCTCATTGAAGAAATTAAGTGGGAGCTGAATTTATAGGTGATGCCTGTGCTTTGGCCATTCTTTGAGCCAGTGCTTCTTGTCTTTTTCTCTGAATTTCTTCAGAGGAATATTTCCTATTTTTTTCTTCTTCCTCTTTTGAAGATTGTTTCAAAGATTCAGAAATTTTCACCAAAGACTTCTGCTGATCAGCTTCCCCAAGTATTGAGTTCACAGTTTTCTTTTTCTCCAAACCCTGTGTAATTTTGGTAGTAGACATACTTGTTTCTATACAAATCTGATTAAGCTGACAAGTAACCTGAGGATTTTTTGTCTTTGCAAAAGTATACTTTGAAAATCTAACAGCTTTGTTAAACTCACTTTGTGCTTCATCTGTTTGTGGCCTATGGGAAAGTTGCTGAGTATTCAGTTTCTCATTACCAGCAATTACTGGGCTCACGTGATTTGAATTCACATTCCAACTTGAACTTCCTGCACAATTGATTTGGAACTGGGCACTTGCATTGGAACATCACTTTTGTTCCTATACACATGCAGATTATTCATCTGACAATTTGAGTTCTTACAGTACATAGTCAAGTTTGTTGTAGTACCCGAAAATTCTGAAGAATTTCCACTCATTTCCCTTTTCTCCATCTTCACTGATTTATTTATTTGTGTGCCAACTGTCAAGGAGGACGTCTGCACCTTAATGCTGCCCAGATTTAAATGATTTGATTGTGCCAACTGACTTCCTTGTTAAGATGTAGTAGATATATTTTTCACTCCATGTTTGGAACTATCATTGATCTCAAGTAAACTTTCTGATGTTTTGTTGTCCTTTAAAATGTCCGGTTGCTGAGTTAGTCTTTCAATATCATCACATGCTTGATACAACAAATCATCATCTACATTATCTGCTTCCCAAGAAGTCTCTAATCAATGACATGTTTCCAAAATTTCATTGGCAAGTGATGGATCATTTCAGTCATCAAAGAAAGAACCTGACTTTGATGCATTAGTCTGATCTGGTTTATTAACAACTGCTTCACAGTCCAAAGTTGAAGAGCCAAAGGGATCAATATTAACAGGTGCTTTGAAAGACTGATCAAAAATGGGCTTATTTTTTGTTCACTAGAATGTTTTGTGTTCAAAGCAGACTTCTTTTCAGAAGTATTTACATTAGAAGTAAAATTGATACAGATATCTTCTTTTCCTTTTGTCAGATTAAATGTAACTGCACAATCTTGAGTTTTGTCTTGAAAAACCATTTTACTTGAAGATTTCATTTTATTTCTAGTGGATGATAATTTGCTTGATTTATCATTTGGATTTGATGAAAATCTGTATTTTCCAGCATCTTTTAGTTCTCTGTTATGTGTTTTGGTAATACTTCTGAATCTCCTAACTTGGCATCTAGACTTTTATTTGTTCTTGATGTACTTCCACCATATTCACTAGTAAAGGTATAAATTCCTTTATGATCAGTAACCTGGGCAGTTTTAGAAGGGAAAAGTTCAGCTTCAACATTTTGCATAACAAAAGGTTCATTACTTAGTAGTTTTTCTCAATTGTCCTCAAAATCACTGGTGGTAAATGTACCAATGGGCTTACTAGAAGCTTCTGGCTCTTTACTATAGGGAGTCACGCATGATTTTGTCATTATGGGAGGATCTACCTGTAGATAAAGTGAATCTTGGGTTTTACTTGGCAGTTTTTCAGTGACCAGAGTACCATTAATAAAGATTTTCTCCTCTTTCAAAGCATTTTTTCTAGTGTTCAAAAGAGCATCTGCCAGATATTGGCTTAACCGTTCACTACATTTCTGGGTAGAACCATCAAAAAGGGCATTAAAGGCTGCTTCAGCATTTTGGTCAAATGGCTTCTGACTGTTGCTTTGATCATTTGCCACAGATATGCTGGTGTTTCCTTTCATTGGTTTCTTTATTAAGGCATTATCTATAATTGGAACTATGTCATGTAAGGGATGCATCTGTACATAATCATTACAATTATGTGAAGTCTCTGCTTCTGAAATCTCCTGGATAAAATCATGATTCCTCTTGTTTTGCTCTTGAGCCACATCTAGCTCTTCCATATTTTTATCAAATTGTTCAGCTAATTTCATAAGTTCTTTTTCTCGATATTGTGTTTTTAACTTTGTATGGCTAATTTTTACTCTTGATTTTTCTTTCCCTACACTTAGAGTATAAGGAATAGCAGCTGCACCGATCCACATGCCCAGCATGGAGTTTCTAGTGTTCAAAAAAGCATCTGCCAGATCTTTGCTGGCTTCTCATCCTGAGGAGCAACACGATTAACGATGTCTGATATCTCATCACTACCTGTGGTGTAAATCTGTTTTTTTCTTCCTTTACCTAATTGTTTTGTCACTGGAGAATTCTGATCCCCAAAGATATCATTCTGTCCATCTGGATCATTTGGAGAACTGAAGGTACATGATAACAAATCCATTTTCAGCACTCTCTTTGGTGCTTCCTGCCTTTCCTCGGGGTTACTGTTAATGCATGAAGCGGATGCTGGACGCTGCTCTTGCTGCCACACCCGCCTGGGAGGGCCTTCCCAAGCCCCATGGAGAACCAATCCACGGGTGGACTTCAGCCCTGCTCCCTGGCTCTACCACGGAGCTGCAGTCCTCAGTCGCCGCCTTTCTACGCGGCATGTTCTTCGGGGCAGTGCTGTCCCCATATTTCCTCTGCAGACTCATTCCTACGACCTCCTCCCACTCCACCAGACATTTCTTTCACATTTTGCTGTATTTTGAAAATTTATATTCCAATAAATTGGAAAATATAGAAGTCATTGATGAATTTCTAGATACACGTGACCTACCCAAATTGAACTGAGAAGTCATAGAAAGCCTAAACAGATCCATGTCAAGCAAGAAGATTGAAGCTGCAATTAAAAGTCTTCCAATGAAGGAAAGCCCAGGACCAGATGGAGTCTCAGCTGAATTTTACCTGATCTTTAAGGAACTAACGGCAATCTTCTTCAAAATATGCCATGAAACAGAAAGGGAAGGAACACTCCCAGATTCATCCTATGAAGCCAGTTTCACTCTGACACCAAAGCCAGACAAAGAAACATGACAAAAGGAAACTACAGACCAATATCCCTGATGAACATAGATGCAAAAGTAATTTGGATGTTTAGCGTTCCATTCTGAATTGTCCAGGAAAGTTTAAGAAGCCACTCTGAGCACCAGTTGGGATAGTTTCCCTGGAGCCAGCTCAGGTTGGTGGAACCACGTTATTATGGAAGGAGATGGAATTCACCAGGGAAAGAAGCTGTGTCTTTCCCCAGACGTCTTGCATAAAGATTTCTCTTGCATGCTTCGGAGCATCGAAGGCCTGGGTTCATCCTGCCTCCACTTCTTAGCTCTTCTATTGGACCTGCCTTCTCACCTCCTTGAAGTGCTACTCCCTTATCTAATTGTGGAGAAAACAATACCATATAGCTAGGTTGGAAAGGCATAGCCAACTTACACAGAGCTTGGGACTGTGGGGGCAAGTCACATCACAGCCAAGCAGAGGGTGTGGGTACTCTGCCTGCCCACCTGCCAGGTCATAGATATCACCTCCTGCAATCTCTGGAGCTTCTCACTCATGCTCCCTAGCAGCCTGATGCTTTCAGCCTCATCCCATTTTGCAGACGTTGAAGATGAGGCTTAGAGAGGAGCCTCGAGGGACACTTACTCAGGCCTTACTTGCTCACTTACCTGAACCTTCACTTTGCCCCTGGCTGATGGGCCCCCTTCCCTCTCTGCAGGCCAATGGAATGAGGAATTCCAGGCCGAGCACTTGAGGTCCCCAAGATCTCTCGCCTGGGTGGACACGTGCACTGGGACAGCAGCTTGCCAGCTGGATGCTGGGGGAGCACTATGTGAATGACATCATCGCCTTCTTCATCCTGCTGACCCAGAGAAGAGGCAGCAGCTGGAGGAACAACTGACCCACAAACACCCCAACAGCATCTAGAAGAGCATTGATGTAAGGAGATTCCCAGACCAGGACTCCCCCCAGCAGCTGCCCAGATCTCTGAGTCACATTAGGACCACGGCCTCACCAAGACTGGCCAATGTCTAGTGAGGATGGATCCTATCCCTTGGGCCAGAGCTACTGGGCATGACCTTGCATTTCCACAGAGTGCTCACTGCTCAGTCCCTCTGCTATTGTCCAGGTCCTGTGAGGTCCAGTGCTCAGCCCAGCGAGGCAGAGATCACATCCTTGGAGACTTCCCTCTTCAGCACATTCTCTTCCATAGATAAGTGCCCAGGCAGGGACAGCTACACCAGCACTTCCTACGGCATAGCCAAGAATGAGGGTGTGGACTTTCAGGCAAAAAGTTTCATGAGAGTTCAAGAACAGATTGTCCATGGATGAAGCCAGCTCAAATAACAACCCGAGATTCTCCAAAGAACAGTGGTAACTTCGAGAATAGCACAACACTGCAGCCACAGGATGCTTGACATGTTCATCTATGGGCTTCTTCAAGGAGGTTGAGGAAAGGGCAAGTTTTCAAGGGTCACAGCCTTGACTGACATAAGCTTCTTGGACACAGAAAATGGAGGAGGCCTGAGGCAGGTGTTGGCGGTGGATGCGTCCTTGCTGGGACAGTGTTCTGTGGAGAGCACCTTGTCTTGATTGTTATAGTCTTAGAAATGCTAAAGACCTTTGTTTCCACCTGTGTGCATCCATGGGAGGCCCGCAGGCACCGTGGAGAGAGGAGGAACATCCTGTGGTCTTTCTGAAGCAGGCAGGAGCCCTCCCTCTCCATCCCTTGCCAGCCCTAATTTTCTCTGGGCCTGAGAACGATTTCATCTTGGTCTCATGAATATGAACAGCGGAGTTGAGGGAGCTCTGGTAGAAAGGCCCAGAATAGGAATGGGCCAGCACTGGAAGCTCAGGGCACGTTCCCGCAGGCTCCATTTCTCTGTCACATCTCAGGCTGGTTCACTGGGACCCAGGAGCCACACAGCTGGGGCACGTGGCACAGAGTAGGACACGCTTGCACTATAATGAGCCCAGCCCTGGGCGCTGGTGCAGGAGGCACACTGCAGACACATGTGACACACCCTTGCACCTGTGTCACCACCCTGGCCCACCCTGCCCTCATGAGATCCCTGCACCCGGGCTGGGAACAGAGCACAAGGCAGCCTGGCACTGGTCCCCAAGCCTGGGTGCAAGTGTGGCCTCAGCACAGGCCCCTGGGCCTCACCCCATCCCTGGGGACAGGAGCTGAGCCTGCAGCACAGCAGGGTTCCAGGAAGCAGAATGGATATTTCCAGTTTTTGATGAGGACTTTTAGGCAGAGG